>NC_135888.1:4991857-5164357 GCF_964194155.1 Cetorhinus maximus
TAACAGCTGCTACTTCCCTGGATTTTTATGGCCATTAGCCGAGTGTACTAAAAGAAAAGAATTATGGGGAAGCTTTCCCTGTGCCAAGAGCCCTAATCAAATCTGGGGCTCGGACTCCTGTTGAGAAATTCAGTGCAGCCTGCCCTCTAAGCTATCTACGTGCTCTGGATCAACTGACATATGTGTTTGTTATTCACAAAAATCAGAAAACCCAACAGGCGAATGAAGCTATAAATCTTTCTGGCTTGCAGGAGAGAGTCTAAAAAACCCTGGCCGGCTGCTTTCTTTAGCTGCTATGAAGTTGCATCGCGCTCCCATCTTAAAACACAGGAAATCAGATATGCCTTCATTATACCATGTTTAAATTAATTAATTCTAACATTTAAATGAGCATCGACATGTCCTTGAAATAGATACCTTAAGGATGAGAGGTAAGATAGTGAGGGAGAAAAAGCAACAGGATTGAAATGTTTTATATTTTCCAGTCATTGACTACACAATGTGTTTGCAAACCCTTGTGCGCAGTTGAAGGGAATTAAAGAGGCATCGGAGATTATGGAGAAAATGGAGATAAATAATTAAATTTTTATTTTAAAAAGTTGGGATGCTTAAATTCTCATAAAACAGTGAATTCAATACAATTGTATTGAAGCACCTCAGAGTGCAACATGATCTATGTAGATAACATAAATACCATTGAATTTTTTGAGGAGGTGACCAGGTGTGTAGATGAGGGTAGTGCAGTTGATGTAGTTTATATGGATTTCAGCAAAGCCTTTGACAAGGTCCCACATGGGAGACTTATAAAGAAGGCAAATGCACATGGGATACAGGGTAATTTGATAAGGTGGGTTCAAAATTGGCTTAGTTGTAGGAGACAGAGGGTGATGACAGAAGGATGCTTTAGTGACTGGAAGCCAATGTCCAGTGGCGTACCACAGGGATCTGTGCTGGGTCCCCTAATATTTGTCATTTATATAAGCAACATAGATGACTATGTGGGGTGTAGGATTAGTAAGTTTGCGGATGACACAAAGATTGGCCGGGTGGTTAACAGTGAGGTTGAGTGTCTTGGGCTACAGGAAAATATAAACAGGATGGTCAAATGGGCAGATAAGTGGCAGATGGAATTTAACCCTGAAAAGTGTGAGGTGATACACTTTGGAAGGAGTAATTTGACAAGGATGTATTCAATGAATGGCATGACACTAGGAAGTTCTGAGGAACAAAGGGTCCTTGGCGTGTGTGCCCATAGATCTCTGAAGGCGGAGGGGTATGTTAGTGGGGTGGTGAAAAAGGCATATGGGACACTTGCCTTTATCAATCGAGCCATAGATTACAAAAGTAGGGAGGTCATGTTGGAGTTGTATAGAACCTTGGTGAGGCCACAGCTGGAGTACTGTGTGCAGTTCTGGTCGCCACATTATAGGAAGGATGTGATTGCACTGGAGGGGGTGCAGAGGAGATTCACCAGGATAAAAGCAAAATACTGCGGATGCTGGAAATCTGAAACAAAAACAAAAATAGCTGGAAAAACTCAGCAAGTCTGACAGCATCTGCGGAGAGGAACACAGTTGATGTTTCGAGTCCGTATGACTCTTCATCAGAACTAAGGAAATAGAGGTGAAATATAAGCTGGTAGAGGGGGGTGGGGACAGGTAGAGCTCGATAGGGCCAGTGATAGGTAGAGGCAAAGAAGAGATTGCCAAAGATGTCATAGATAAAAGGACAAAGAGGTGTTGACGGTGGTGATATTATCTAAGGAATGTGCTAATGGGGACATTAAGGGAAGCAAGCTAGTGGCAGATGGCCCTAGTGGGGGTGGGGCAGGGGGCGAAGGAATCGAAATGGGCTAAAAGGTGGAGATAAAACAATAGATCGAAATAAATTTAAAAATAGGTGGGAAAAGAAAAATATATTTTTTATAAATGATTGGAAAAAGGGGGATCGGAAAGTGGCAGCTCCGTGCCTCAGGGAGATTGAAGCGCTCTTTTGCGCGAAAGAGTGCAAGACCCGATTCCTCCTCCTTCCCCCGCCTGCACAGGTAACGCTCAGTGCTATCACTCATTTACTACGCTGAGCGGGCCTTAATTGACCCACCCACGTAAAATGGCGGCGCGGAGCTGATTGCGGGCGGCGGTCGGATTCCTGACTGCCTCCGCTGAGCCTGCCCGACCAATGTAAAATCCTGGCCCAAGAGTAGTTAAGGATATGAGAGCAGAAAAAGAGCAGCGATTGAAATTTGTTCACTAATTACTTGTGTGGTACCAGAAGACTGGGAAATAGTTAATGTCAGTTTTTAATAAGGATCAGAGGCATGAAACTGGAATCTGTAAGTCTGTTAGCTTGACATAATGGTAGGAAATTGTTGGAGTTTGTTACAAAGGTAATCCACTTAAGAGGGGCAAAGGCATTAAATCTTACTCAAAAGACGTGAGGCGACACATAAGAATTTATTGGAACTATTTGAGGATGTAACAGAACTGTTGGATGGTGAAGTGGTCATGTTGTATAACTTGACTTTCAGAAGGCATTTGATAAAGTGTCTCATAAGAGACTTGTGGCTAAAGTGAAACCTCTTGGGATAAAAGGAGGATGTAATAAATTGGATAATAAATTAACTAAATAACAGGAAACAAACAGCAGTGATCAATGACAAGAGTTCTAATTGGACAGCTCTGAGCAGTCACCATATTTATAGATGACCTGGATGAAGATATTAAAAGTAGAATGCTCAGATTACCATGTTTTCTGCAAAAGCAGGATGCTTAGAGGAGAGGCTTAAATCTATAGCTATCCTTTAACAAACATGTAGTTAAACAAATCCTTGCCTCTTGATCAATATGTGAATCCAGCCCAGAGTAATGGACGAAAATTGTTTCCTTGCACTGGCTGAAAAGTGTCCAAGTGAAATGAGTTTTTGATTATTGCAACCTCGTACCCTCACAACCTCGGAGGTGTGAGTCCACAATATAAAACTACTCAAGTCAGGATCAATGGGCACTGTCATTCAGAGAGACCAGTAAGATTGTCTCTTGTGAGACTAGGGTTTAAGTCGCTTCCGGGAATTGTTGAGAGATCTTCACTCTGCATCTGACCCATGTTAAACCCTGATACTGGCGGAGGTGATATTGACGCTAAAAGCCGGGAAGTGCAGCAAATCCCAACGTTGATTCCCCTCAGCCTGATGAACTTGCGGAGAATTTTGTCATCATGGCCCTGGCTGGATTGAAATGCAAGTCCCAGAGTGACGGCATGATGAGCTAACACATTCTACCACCCAATTTCCCTGAAGTCGTTTAAACTCATGCTGATCCAGTCTTCTCAGATCAATTATTGCCTCACCATTAAGTTTCAATGGAAACAGGATCAATGCCTTTCTCTTTTCAGTTTTGGATGAGTTTTGAATTTATTTTGGTCTCCAGCCAATCAATACATAAGCTAACAGAAACTCGCTTAGAAAATGATGTTTCAGTTGTAATATCAACATTTGGTTCCTACAAATGCCTAAAAGGCTGTGTGGAAAGTCTATGCATGCATCATTATAAGGCTTGATTGCAGTCTGGTGGTGTGCTAATAGCAATCTGCTGGATTATAAAATATGCGGCAGAGTCAATACAGTTTTCAGTGAAATGGTGCCAATTAAGATTTTTCTATTTCTGGCAAATTAGAAATAGACTGATCTTCATAATTAAACAAGGATTATTTTCTCAGTAAGCTCCTATTTTGCAGGACTTAAATTTATTTGCATATATCTGAACAAAGGCCATTATGCAGGTGATGGATGTATAAAAATCTGCCCATATTTATTTTAAGTGTACAGTTTACAATCGTTAAAAAGCCGCTAGAGCAAGGCTATAATTAGGAAAAAAATAGAAAACTAAACAGGAAGTGTTTCTGCTGCATCTTGGTGATTTTATAAGTTGTTCACTTGGCTTCAGAAAGCACAGCAGGTCCAAATAGTCAATGACTTAAGTGAGTAATTGCACTATCCAGCATGTTGGTGAGCCACGAAGATTCAAGTTAGGTTCCTGCCTGTGCTGGTCTCAGTGTGAGTGCCCCTGGGTTACATAGGTGAGAGATGAACACCTTCTGTCACCTATCCATGACGGAATAGTCTATCAATGCGCGCTGTCGAGACTCATGCAGGAAAATGAGAAAATTCAGTGAAGGGTGAGAGGGATGGGATTGTGCATGTTTCAGGTGAGTGGGGGAAGATTGAGGAGAACGAGGTATCGATAAACAATTACTTCAGAGTTTTATAATGTGAGACAGTTTGTTTCAAAATCGCATCAGCCTAGTACTATGTATGTGAGATATGAGCTGCAACACATTCAGCATGAATTCCAAAGAGCACTAAGACTGGGAGACACCTGGCGAAAGCGTTGGCTGTTGTCCTTTAAATCAATTCAACTTCAGTCCGTACAGTTGGAAAGAAGGCCCATAATTTGCCCTGCCTGTAGTGCGTAGGTTTTATTTCCAAGTGTGGAATGGCTAATTAAGTTAACCCCAGTTCTAGTGGAATGTAGCTGAGTGTGGATCTGATTGAAACTTACAGAGTACTGAAGGGCCTGGATAGAGTGGACGTGGGGGAGATGTTTCCATTAGGAGGAGAGACTTGGACCCGAGGGCACAGCCTCAGAGTAAAGGGAAGACCTTTTAGAACAGAGATGAGGAGAAACTTCTTTAGCCAGAGAGTGGTGAATCTACGGAATTCATTGCCACAGAAGGCTGTGGAGGTCAGGTCATTGAGTGTATTTAAGACCGAGATAGGTAGGTTCTTGCTTGGTAAGGTGATCAAAGGTTACGGGGAGAAGGCGGGAGAATGGGGTTGAGAAACTTATCAGCCATGATTGAATGGCGGAGCAGACTCGATGGGCCGAATGGCCTAATTTCTGCTCCTATGTCTTATGGTCTTAGGGTCTAGCCCTTACTGATATGGATGAATAGTTAATGTCAGAAGTCCTGCTCTCAGTAAGTTTGGTTAAGTTATTTTCTGGAGTTTGTTGAGTGAGGGATGAAGGAAAGACTGTTCCTTTGATGCTTAAAAGCTTTGTAACGCCAATCTAAAGGTTAAAGTACAAATAACATTCAACACTCATGTATTTCTCTTAGATGTAATACAAACGTACAACAATGAGGGACAGGAAATCCCCTCTGGCCCGTGCAACCCGTCCAACACAATTGTGACCCCCTGGGCAGAATTTTACGCCAGCTGGATTTTACGGTCGCGCCGAAGTCAATGGACTTTTGAACGGCCCGCCGCATTTTACCGTCCCGCCCCCACCGTGAATGTGCCGTAAAATTCCACCCCTTGTGTATCACAATATTCCTCCCCCCCCAACCCAAAACCGTACGATCTCCTGGGAAAGGTGGGAAACCGGATTTAAAAACCCCAGGCCAATTTTGGGGCCACAGGTCTGGGGAATCGCTCTCTGTCCCTCCTCCTGTGATGGAAATGAGTGCACGAGATCACTCTGACGCTGATAATTCCTTGCAGTACCTACCTTTTCTGTATGAGGTGGTCTCTGTTCCAGTTGAAGCAGGTCTAGCTCTCTCTCTTGAAGGAATTGAGAGAATCCGCATCCACCACATGAGCCTGTGCTCAGTTCAATATGTTCGCTAATGTTGTTTATTATGTTGAACATTCTAAAATTTGTGGGGGGGTTGCCTCTTATACATTTTTCTCTGGTCCATCCCAGCAGATTGTTGAGATTAAATTGAAGTTTGATTGTAAGTGAAGCATGCTTCTATTTCTGGGGGGTATACCTTCCTCCGCATGTAAAGTTAAAGATAAAAATCTATGTGTTATTGTAAACCAATGATAGTTTAATAAAACAGTTTCTCTTTCACTTTATACATATAGGAAAATGTAGCCTTAAGCTTAGCTGATTTGCAATGTTGGAAAAGCATAGCAAATTTAGTTCTAAAACTCAACACGTTATCAGTGATTTCTTCCAGATATCCCTTTTATCTGGAAAATGTTACTTGTTCTATAAAAATAATGGCAACAATATTCTGGCGTGATATTAATGGCATGATATTAACTTTCTAGTGCATTCCATGAATCAAAAATTTACTTTTAAATAGCTTTTAAATGATGCTAAAAATAATTCCGAATTCCAAAGGAATTTGCTTCCTTTCAAAGTACAAAGAAGCCGCCATCTCTGAGCAAAAGGCATACCAAAGAAAAACTGTTACAGAAAAATAGCTGAAGATTATGTTGTTCCAGATAAATATAAACTGGACGTTGTTTATTGGCCTTTTAAAACAAAACTACAGGATTAGCCACTCTGTAAGAGTGCTTGTGTTTTTGTTGAATTGGAGTTTCTATAGACTGCAGATGAAGGATGCAATTACTGCATGAAAACGAAACCAAATAGATGCAAATGCCTTAACATTCCGACTTTTATATTCTTTCTATGAATGTAAGAAGTTAAGCAGCTTAATGAAAATTTTAGCATTTAAAAAGTAAATAAATGAACTGGATAATCAATTTGTTCAACTTCCAATGTAAACTTGGACAATCTGGCTTTGCTTCAAATTTATTCTGCATTATGTGATTCAAAGGACTCAAGTCCATATGTTGGAAAATCAAGACGATCATTATCAGTCCTCTTCCATAAGCCACATTCCTTGCTGTGACACAATAAAAACAGGTTTCCAATGAAATTGCAATGCGAATGCACAACTGGAGGATACTCTCCATGTTGTGTGACACTACAACTATGCTAAATGGAATAGATTTTGAACAGACCTAGCAGTTCAGGTCTGGGCATCCATGAGGCGCTGTGGGCCGCCTGTAGCAGCAGAATTTTACTCAACCACAATCTGGAACCTCATGGCCTGGCATATCCCCCCTCTACCATTACCATCAAGCCAGGGGATCAACCCTGGTTCGATGATTGCAGGAGGGCATGCCAGGAGCAGCACCAGGCATACCTAAAAATGAGGTGTGAAGCTACAACACAGGACTATTTGCGTGCCAAACAGCATAAGCAGCAAGTGATAGACAAAGCTAAGTGATTCCACAACCAATGGATCAGATCTAAGCTCTGCAGTCCTGCTACATCCAGTCATGAATGGTGGTGGACAATTAAGTGATGCATTGGAGGAGGAGGCTCCACAAATATCCCCATCCTCAATGATGGAGGAATCCCAGCATATCAGTCTTAAAAGATAAGACTGAAGCATTTGCAACAATCTTCAGCCAGAAGTGCTAAGTGGGTGATCCATTCAGCCTCCTCTGCAGGTCCCTAGCATCACAGATGCCAGTCTTCAGCCAATTCAATTTACTCCATGTGATATCAAGAAATGGCTGAAGGCACTGGATATTGCAGAGACTATGGGCCCTGACAACATTCCGGCAATAGTACTGGAGACTTGTGCTCCAGAACTTGTTGTGCCCCTAGCCAAGCTGTTCCAGTACAACTACAACACTGGCATCTACCCGGCAATGTGGAAAATTGCCTAGGTATGTCCTGTACACAAAAAGCAGGACAAATCCAACCTGGCCAATTACCGCCCCATCAGTCTACACTCGATCATCAGTAAAGTGATGGAAGGGGTCACCAACAGTGCTATCAAGCAGCACTTATTTAGCAATAACCTGCTCACTGATGCTCAGTTTGGGTTCCGCCAGAGCCACTCAGCTCCTGACCTCATTACAGCCTTGGTTCAAACATGGACAAAAGGGATAACTTCAGAGGTGAGGTGAGAGTGGCTGCCCTTCACATCATTTGACTGAGTGTGGCATCAAGGAGCCCTAGTAAAACTGAAGTCAATGGGAATCAGGGGAAAACTCTCTGCTGGTTGGAGTCATACCTATCACAAAGGAAGGTGGTTTTTGGTTGTTGGAGGTCAATCATCTCAGCTCCAGGACATCACTGCAGGAGTTCCTCAGGGTAGTGTCCTCGGCCCAACCATCGTCAGCTGCTTCATCAATGACCTTCCTTCCATCATAAAGTCAGAAGTGGGGATGTTCGCTGGTGATTGCACAACGTTCAGCACCATTCACGATTGCTCAGATACTGAAGCAGTCCATGTCCAAATGCAGCAAGACCTGGGCAATATCCAGGCTTGGACTGACAAGTGGCAAGTGACATTCACGCCACACAATATTCTATACAGACTGCATCTGGGGAATTGATAATGGAAAGTAGGGAGATGGCAGATGAATTAAATGGGTATTTTGCTCCGGTCTTCTCTATAGAGCACGCAAGTAACATCCCGGAAATAACTAAATCAGGAAATGGAAGGGAGGGAGGAACTCGGGGAAATTACAATCACCAGGGAAGTGGTATTGAGCAAACTGTTGGGGCTGCAGGCTGACAAATCTCCAGGTCCGGATGGGCTTCACCCTAAAGTCTTGAAAGACGTGGCTAGTGAGATAGTTGGTGCACTGGTTTTAATTTTTCAAAATTCCCTAGATTTGGGGAAGGTTCCATTAGATTGGAAAACAGCAAATATAACAACTTTATTCAAAAAGGGAGGGAGACAGAAAGCAGGAATCTATAGGCCAGTTAGCCTAACATCTGTCAGGGAAAATGTTAGAAGCTATTATTAAAGATGTTATAGCAGGGCACTTAGAAAAGTTCAGGGCAATCAGGAAGAGTCAACATGGTTTTGTGAAAGGGACATCATGTTTAACCAATTTTATTGGAGACATTTGAAGGAGTAGGTGCTGTGGATAAAGGGGAACCGATGGATGTACTGTACTCAGAATTCCAGAAGGCATTTGTTAAAGTGCCACATCAAAGATTATTGCAGAAAATAAAAACTCATGGTGTAGGGGGTAACATATCGGCATGGATAGAAGATTGGCAAGCGAACAGGAAGCAGAGAGTTGGCATAAATAGGTCTTTTTCTGCTTGGCAAGGTATAACGAGTGGTGTGCCACAGGGATCAGTGCTGGGGCCTCAACTTTTTACAATTTATATAAATGACTTGGATGAAGGGGCCAAAGGGATGGTGGCTAAATTTACTGATGACACAAAGATAGGTGGGAAAGTAAATTGTGAAGAGGTCATAAGGAGGCTACAAAGTGACAGATCGGTTTAGTGAGTGGGCAAAGATCTGGCAAATGGAGTATAATGTGGGCAAATGTGAAATTCTTCATTTTGGCAGGAAGAATAAGAAAGAAGCTTATTATCTAAATGGTGAGAGATTGCAGAGCTCTGAGATTCAGAGGGGTCTGGGTGTCCTAGTGCATGAATCTGAACTGGACTAGCCATATAAATACTATGGCTACAAGAACAGGTCAGAGGCTAGGAATCCTGTGATGAGTAATTGACCTCCTGATTCCCCAAAGCCTGTCCATCATCTAAAAGGCACAAGTAAGGAGTGTGATGGAATAGTCTCCACTTGTCTGGATGAGTGCAGCTCCAACAACACTCAAAGCTTGACATCATCCAGGACAAAGCAGCCTGCTTGATTGGCACCCCACCCACAAACATTCATTCCGTCCACCACCAACGCACGGTAGACAGCACCTTCCAAACCCACAAACACTACCATCTAGAAGGACAGGGGCAGTAGATACATGGGAACACCACCACCATGAAGTTCCCTTCCAAGTCACTCACCATCCTGACTTGGAAATATATCGCCATTCCTTCACTGCTGCTGGGTCAAGATCCTGGAACTCCCTTCCTAACAGAACTGTGACTGTAATAGTTCAGGAAGACAGCTCACCACCAACTTCTCAAGGGCAACTAGGGATGAGCAGTAAATGCTGGCTTAGCCAGTGATGCCCACATCCCATGAATGAATTTTTAAAAAAGGTCTAATTTATGATGTTCCCCATCAAGATTGGCAGTGTAGGAAAATCTGGGTCAAAGGCTATTAATGCCGACAGAGAGACATGTGGTAGTTTTCAGGATATGGATAAGGCAAACTTTCAAAGGCTCTTTACCCTATTATTTGGTAGCATCAGCCACAAAGGAGACAAAATTGGCCAGTTGACCCCATGTCACCTTCAACCCCCCCCTCGTCTTATCTCAACCCTCAGTGGAAACCTTCGTATCGCCGGACCTTTGAAAAGCAGGAAGATTGGTTGGATCCCAGACAACTTCAGCAGGCAGATAGGACTCGAAACGTCGACTCTTTTCTTCTCCGCCGATGCTGCCAGACCTGCTGAGTTTTTCCAGGTAATTCTGTTTTTGTTTTGGATTTCCAGCATCCGCAGTGGTTTTTTGTTTTTCGTCTGATCACTGCTGGCAGTGGAACTGTTCTCAATGACCACAAACCAGAGAATCAATCCAAATGTCTGTGAATCTCTTTGCTGTCATTATCCATCTTTTCCCTAGATAAACTTTTTAAGTTGTTTGTGGTAAAAGTGATGACAAGTTAGGGCTGCTGGAAGTCACAGAACAGAATAATGTTGAGCACTGTTCAATTAACCAACATTAAGAAGTAGATCACTCCTTGTTTATGCTGAAGAAATTTGTGAGCACTGGTTAAAATTTGGTTTATGGGTTATTTGAAGGTCAGGGTGTCCTCATAGAAATTTTATATAAAATGTATTGCTATCGTGTTAGTGATGAGATCACACTGCTAACATGCCAAAGGAAACAAGTCTCCATTTTTATTTAGATAGAAAACCTATCTCATATAAACTAGAATCCAAAGTCTTACTTAGTTACAAAAATAAATGCCACAGACCATAGCACTTAACATGAGGTTACTGTGTTTAATCAGTGAAAAGAATACGTACCGGACTTAAAATTTCGAATGTATTATAATATGACTCTGTAACAAGGTCTTAATTGAAAGCAATGGCATGGCAACAAGCCAATGAACATTGCATACCAGGCAGAGGTTTCAAGCTTTCAAAACATCATATTCAAAGCAAGCAAGGCCAAAGATTCTAAACTTCATGACAAAACAGATCAGCTTCGGCAAACAATTTCAGAGGTTCTAAACAAATTAGATTTTTGGGGCCTGGTTTTCCCCAATCTGGAGACGGGATGGTGGAAAACACGGTGCCGGCAGCCTATGTGCCAGTCTGCTGGCTCCCTTACCAGCTATGGGTGATTTTTCCTGAGGATTCGGGGGTGAGCAGGGCTAGGGGGGCGCGGGGAAGGTAAAGTTGACAGCCTTGCTAATTGGAAGGCCTGAGGTCATTAGGGAACTTGGTAAGAGCTCACCTTCTGACCTCCCGAGATGTTCGTGGGGGCAAGTGGCCATTGGGAGCTCTCTGCTTCAGCCTGGTGGGTATAGGAACAGGCAGCAGCACTGAAACAGTTGCATTTAATGCAAGCAATGTGAGAAGTTTGGACAAAAAAGTACCATGCAGTAATAACATTTTAGTAACGAACCTCTTCCCAGCCAATTCCAGGTCCCAACTCTCCATTTGCCCTGGCCACTTTGGACATGAAGATCCTCTGGTTCTTTTCAGCAATGGTTGCAGATTCCTGCCAAAACGTGGCCCACTCCACTGGTGTCCCAACTCCATTTCCATTGCCCTGGCCGCTAATTGGGCGGCAAGCCCACCTCTTGGGTCATTAAGATCCTGAACCTGTGAAAGTCCCGCTTTACAGCATGCTGGAGACGGAGGTGGATTTGCAACCTGGAATTGAACCCACCCCCTGATTCCCACCCCCATGGGAAAATTTGACCCTTGGGGCAGAATTTTGCCCTTGGCATTTTGGATTGGCGGGGGGTGGACGGGGGCAGTCGGGAAGCTGACCACCACCTGTAATAGACAGCGCACCGCGATTTCACACTGGCGGGTCCATTAAGGCCCGTCCAGCATGAGATACGCGAGCGGCAGTGCTGAGCGCTGCCTGTGTGGGCGGAGGGAGGAGGGAGAGCAGGCCCAGCCCAAACTTCCTGAGCATGTGTGCGAAGAGAGCGCTGAATAATCTCCCTGAGGCGTGGAGCTGCCTCAGGGAGATGAAGAGATATTTTTAAAAAATAATAAAGGGCAGAAAAATGTCACAAAACATGTCCCCTCATGTGACTCTGTCACAGGAGCAGGGACATGTTTTCAATTAAAAAATAAAGTTTTTATTTTATTTATATTTGCTTTTGGAAACCTCATCCCACCATGGCTGAAGTTTCCAAAAAAATGCAAAGGCCACTTGGCCTTTTCGTCTGCTCGCCAACCGTTGGGGTGAATGGGCAGTGAAAAATGACCTCCCTCCCTCACTCCCCTCCTCACCGTCCAAGGGCCCAAACACTCCTTTCAGGTGAAGCAGCATTTCACTTGCACTTCCTTCAATTTAGTCTACTGCATTCGTTGCTCCCAATGCGGTTTCCTCTACATTGGAGAGACCAAACACAGACTGGGTGACCACTTTGCGGAACACCTTCGGTCTGTCCGCAAACATTACCCAGACCTCCCTGTCGCTTGCCATTGCAACACTCCACCCTGCTCTCATACCCACATGTCCGTCCTTGGCCCGCTGCTTTGTTCCAGTGAAGCCCAACGCAAACTGGAGGAACAGCACCTCATCTTCCGACTAGGCGCTTTACAGCCTTCCGGACTTAACATTGACTTCAACAACTTCAAACCATGAACTCGCTCCTCTATCCTCACTCCCTTTATACCACCTTTTTTCAATATTCATTTTTATTTTTATTTTTCATTTTTTATCCACTTTTATTTTTATTTATTTTCATTTGTATTCATTTATTCATTGTTTTATCTCTATCTTTTATCCTATTTTTGATATTTTCTCCCCACCACCACCCCCTCCCCCCCCACCCCACCCCCACAAGGGAAATCTGTTACTTGTTCATGATGTTCTTTCCAGAGTGCTTATCCTTGTCCTGCTATTATCACACTCTGCTTTCTTACCTTAATGCCACTATCAGCACCTCCTTAAGCCCTTACCACTACCATTAACACCCTCTTTGTCCTTCAGTTCATGACATCTTTGTCTATCTCTCCTTTGCCCCCACCTAGCACTGGCCTTCTATCCAGCTTCCCCTGCTCTACCCCCCTTAAAATGTATAAATTTCACCACATTTTTACATTTCTTTAGCTCTGAAGAAGAGTCATACAGATTCAAAACGTTAATTCTGTTTTTCTCTCCACAGAGGCTGTTAGACCTGCTGAGTTTTTCCAGCATTTTCTGTTTTTGTTGCGGATTTCCAGCATCTGCAGTATTTTGCTTTTATCTTAGTGTTTAATTCACTGCCTCTTCTCTTCCAAGAATGCCTACCTTGAAGAAATACAGCTCTTCTCTCCGACAGGATTTCCGCTTGTCTCTTTTGCCCTGTTCACCTTCATTGCTTTCCATTTCTCTCCTGGTGTTTGACAAGGTGTTTACTAAAACCTGCTTTCACAGCCATATTTCCTTTCTCAGTGACTGTCTCCGTCTCCGACTTACCCCACGTGGATTTCAACTGAAGTTCCATCCCTCATGTTTCGAACCCACCCAGGATTACAGGTATCTCTGGGATATACAGCGCTCCTCCGACTGCTGTTCCCATCGCATTCTGAGATCCACACTCAGTGCCATGCGCCGCCATATGAACACACTCGATCTCTCCCTCCAGCAGCACCGCCGCACCCTTTATCTAAGCTGCGCATGCCCCCAGTTTCATTTTATTCTTCGTCTCATCCGACGCCTCAACAAGAAACTTTGTCTCTTCTTTTCAGGTGCTAAGGAACGCAAGCTCCAACAACTTATCGACACCAACACCCATCCAGGACCCTCCACCCCTGCCTGTCCCTCTGTCCCCATCCCGTATTCCAATCCCAGCCCCGGCCGTGTATTCATCATACCCCCTGACCTTCCCCTCTCCGGCGCTGAACGTTCAGTGCTCAACAAAGGACTTAGTTTCATACCCTTACGCCCTCATCTCAATGAATTTCGGGATCGGCACGATGCTGAACTCTTCTTCCGCCGCCTTCGTCTCCGTGCTCACTTCTTTGGGCAGGAGTCCTCTCCCCATTCAACGGATCCTTTCACCCACCTCCAGTGTTTTCCCTCCACCTGGACCCCTCCCTCTGGTCTCTTACCTGCTCTCAATCTTTTCATGGAGAACTGTCAGTGTGACATCGGCCGTCTCAATTTCTCTGCTCCTCTCACCCACTCTAACCTGTCTATCTCTGAATTCGCAGCACTCCATTCTCTCAGGTCCAACCTTGACTTTGTTATCAAACCCGCTGACAAGGGTGGTGCTGTTGTTGTCTGGCGCACTGACCTCTACCTCGCAGAGGCTGAGCGTCAACTCGCAGACACTTCCTCCTACCTCCCCCTGGACCATGACCCCACCACTGAACATCAAGCCATTGTTTCCAGGACTGTCACTGACCTCATCTCCTCTGGAGATCTTCCTTCCACTGCTTCCAACCTCATAGTCTCCCAACCTCGGACGACCCGCTTCTACCTCCTACCCAAAATCCACAAACAGGACTGTCCCGGCAGACCGATCGTGTCAGCTTGTTCCTGCCCCATGGAACTCATTTCTTGCTATCTTGACTCCATTCTCTCTCCTGTTGCCCAGTCACTTCCCACCTACATCCGTGATTCCTCTGACACCCTACATCATATCAACAATTTCCAGTTCCCTGGCCCCAACTGCCTCTTCTTCACCATGGACGTCCAATCCCTCTACACCTCCATCCCCCACCAGGATGGCTCTCCGCTTCTTCCTCGAACAGAGGCCCAAACAATCCCCATCCACCACCACTCTCCTCCGTCTGGCTGAACTTGTTCTCACACTGAACAATTTCTCCTTGAACTCCTCTCACTTCCTCCAAATAAAAGGTGTGGCTATGGGTACCTGCATGGGCCCCATTTATGCCTGTCTCTTTATGGGGTATGTGGAACATTCCTTGTTTCAGTCCTACTCCGGCCCCCTCCCACAACTCTTTCTCCGGTACATCGATGATTACTTCGGTGCAGCTTCATACTCTTGTCTGGACCTGGAAAAATTTATTAATTTTGCTTCCAATCTCCACCCCTCCATCATCTTCACATGGTCCATCTCTGACACTTCTCTTCCCTTCCTTGACCTCTGTCTCAATTTCTGGTGATAGACTGTCCACCAATATCCATTACAAGCCTACCGGCTCCCACAGCTACCTTGACTACAGCTCCTCACACCCCGCTTCCTGTAAGGACTCCATCCCATTCTCTCAGTTCCTTAGCCTCGCATTTGTTTCGATGATGCCATTACAGGGTCCTCAACCGTATCTGACCTATCTCCTGTGCCCCTGCCCTCACACCTTCCTCTCCCTCCCAGAACCATGATAGGGTCTCCCTTGTCCTCATTTTTCACCCTGCCAGCCTCTGCATTCAAAGGATCATCCTTTGCCCTTTCTGCCAACTCCAGCATGATGCCACCACCAAACACATCTTCCCTTCACCCCCGCTGTGTTGGCATTCCATCTGGTCCACTCCTCCATCACCCCCAACACCTCACCCCCTCCCACGGCACCTTCCCATGCAATCGCAGAAGGTGCAACACCTGCCCCTTTACCTCCCCCCTCCTCACCGTCCAAGGGCCCAAACACTCCTTTCAGGTGAAGCAGCACTTCAACTTATACCTCCTTCAATTTAGTCTACTGCATTCGCTGCTCCCAATGCGGTTTCCTCTACATTGGAGAGACCAAACGCAGACTGGGTGACCGCTTTGCAGAACACCTGCGGTCTGTCCGCAAGAAAGACCCAAACCTCCCTGTCGCTTGCCATTTTAACACTCCACCCTGCTCTCATGCCCACATGTCTGCCCTTGGCTTGCTGCAATGTTCCAGTGAAGCTCAACGCAAACTGGAGGAACAGCACCTCATCTTCCAACTAGGCACTTTACAGCCTTCCGGACTTAACAATGACTTCAACAACTTCAGACCATTAACTGTCTCCTCTATCCTCACTCCTTTTATACCTCCTTTTATCAATATTCGTTTTTATTTTTCATTTGTTATCCACTTATTATTATTTATTTTCATTTGTATTAATTTATTCATTGTTTTATCCTCGCCTTTTATCCTATTTTCGATTTTTTTTTTTTCCCCCACCACCATCCCCTCCCCCCCACCCCACCCATAAGACCATAAGACATAGGAACAGAAATTAGGCCATTCGGCCCATCGAGTCTGCTCCACCATTCAATCATGGCTGATAAGTTTCTCAACCCCATTCTCCTGCCTTCTCCCCGTAACCTTTGATCCCCTTACCAATCAAGAACCCCCCCACAAGGGCCATCAGTTACTTGTTCATGTTGTTCTTTTCAGAGTGCTTATCCTTGTCCTGCTATAATCACATTCTGCTTTCTTACCTTAATGCCACTATCAGCACCTCCTTTAGCCCTTACGACTACTTTAACACCCACTTTGTCCTTTTGTTCATTACATTTTTGTCAATCTCTCCTTTGCCCCCACCTATTGCTGACCTTCTATCCGGCTTCACCTGCTCCACCCCCCCTTAAACAGTATAAATTTCATCACATTTTTACATCTCTTTAGCTCTGAGGAAGGGTCATACGGACTCAAAATGTTAACTTTGTTTTTCTCTCCACAGATGCTGTCAGACCTGCTGAGCTTTTCAAGCGTTCTCTATTTTTGTTTGTGAAGAATTAACGTCAATTGACAACTTAACAGGCCTTTTAATTGCAGGCGGGTGCGCTGTCGCTCTGGCGCCCGCCCGCTGACCCAACTATCGCGCACCATTTCACGCTGGGTCGGCTCGGGTGGGTGCTCACCCGCCGAGCTACAATGTTTGGCCTTGGTCTTTAAGCATTTCCTCAGGATAAAATTCAATTCAAAGTCAGACAAAAATTAAATGGTTCCAAACAATGGATTGTTTTAATAAGAAGCTGTTGAGTCAACTGAATCACTTTGTGTTTCTGAGTCACACATTATTGGAAAATATTTAGTGTATATCTCACTTTATATGTGGCCAGATGTTAGTTGTGTCTTTATTAAGAGTGCATTCATTTGACTGAATGACAAATCCAAACATGACGGATGGCTATGGAAGACAAGGCAGTGGTGTAGTGGTATGGTCAATGGGTCAGTAATCCCGAGACCCAGGGAAATCCTCTGGTGACCTGGGTTCAAATCCCAATCCCACCATGGGATTTGAACTCAATAAAAAAAAAGTCTGGACTTAAAAATCTAATGGTGACAATGAAACCTTTGCCAATTTTTGTAAAAAAAACCATTGGGTTCACTAATGTCCTTTAGGGAAGGAAATCTGCTGTCCTTACCTGGTCTGGCCTACATGTGACTCCAGACCCACACCAATGTGGTTGACTCTTAAATGCCCTCTGAACCAGGGATGGGCAATGATTGCTGGCCTAGCCAGCGATGCCCACACCCCAAGGACCAATGTTAAAAGAAATCTCTCATAGGTAGAATGAGATATTTAATAATGCAGGAAAATAAGAGGAGTGGACTGCATGAGCAATTGGAACCAGCTGAAAATTGTTAGAATAGATCCTGGAAATGTGCGGGAGAAATGAAAGTATATTGGGGGGAGGCATGGATTATAAAACTAAAATGATAAATTATAAGACCGTTGAAGCTTGTAGCCTACAGTATGTCATTACATATGACGCTTCAGGACACAAAGTCCACACTGCAGAGAATTGAATTATTGCCGTACCCTTTTGGAAATGGCCATCAAGGCGACTGAGTGGATGGAAGGCGAACTATTCCCGGGTTACCCACATCCATGCAATGTCTTCAGTGAGCTGCACACTCTCTGGATCATGAGATGAACTCTGCCTCGCAGACTTTGGCTCCATTTCTCTTTCCTTTTTTCTGACCATGTTAGGAAGTCCACGTATTTATTGTGAAGTCTTCCAGTGTTCGGTATGATTCTGGTCAGCAACGCATGACATCAGCAGTCCACAGCCAGTAGCATTACCCACTCCCACCCCCATAGGGGGAGAGGGGAAGCGATCAGCTAAATCAACCCCCATTATAATAATGGAAATTTGATATGTTAATGATTCAAACTTTACATCCATTGGTCTCAGAATTTAAGTTGCACTAATTGAGTATACAGTGGATGATATTATTCTTGTCAGTAGTGCTGAACATACAGGGTTTACCCCAAAGTAGATATATATGGCACTGATGGAATTACCCCAGCTGAAGTTTGCTGTGTTTTTATCAGTAGTGGTATAAAACACCCAAACCCTATGTATGATGACCATAATGCTGGCACTGGGCTAATGTACCACTGGTGAGACAACATTTGTGCAGCCAGTCCATTTGTCATTATTCTTTGGGTCACTTTATGAAAAATGAGGGATGTGGGGGAACGAGTTGATTATTCAGTACCAATGTGACATGTAACTACAGCCATGGTGCACCACATATCAAAGTAAAGGAACAGCTCAGGAGGTGAACTTCTGGTCCTAATGTCATTCCCTGGCTCTTTGACTGATACAGGCTAATGTGGTACAGATTCAGATGACATCTTGGCCACCTGCAATGAGTTTTAGGAGGATTTGGAATCAGGCAATAGCTGGTCCACTCTTGGAATAGCTGCAGAAGTGACTATAGAATTCAAATCTCATTCCACTGTTGCCCTTCCTGCTGTCCTGTGATGACACGGGCATAATGCAATGTGCACCCACTGGCCAAGGATGCCATGGCTGCATTGACCAAGAGAGAAGCTGGATATGCCAACTTCCATAAACGCTGTCGCAGCCAAAACAAGCAAGACATTAGTTCAGTGGTTTAATATATCATTTACAGGACATCAAATGTACACTGGTAAAACCAAGTAGATATTCCCTGGATGTGACCAGTGCTATGGTGGAAATAGATATCATTTAATGATGTTGTAGAATGTCAAGGCTCATGATACGTGTGTTTGCAAGCGCCCAGGACTATCCTCAGAAATGGTTTACACTGGATGTCCCTTTAATGTCCAGTGCAAGCCAAGGTCCTTCATTCTGCTTTTATCCTCCATTTAAAGCTTTGTAGCCCATGTCACATACAGCCACACCCAAAAAGAAAACCTGTTTTTAAGCCAGAAACACATTTTCGCTACCCTTCAATTCTCATAACGTAAACGGTAAAACCTTTAAAACGTAAAGACCATTTTTGAAACCCAACAAAACTGATGTTGAGAAGATGCTGGCCCCTCCTTTGCTCTATTTGTTTTGTGATTAGAATAACCGATGGCTGGGAATGAATTTTCACTGAAGTTAAATACAGAAGCAGGCAAATCGGCCCATTGTGCCTGTGCTGCTTATTTGTATAATTCTAGCTCCATTATACAAGATGTTGAAGTCTCTGCCTCACTAGTTGCTTGTGTTCTATGTTGTAATAGCCCTTTAGACCAAAAATTCTTTGAACTTCTCCTTTCATTTATCACACCTTTTCTTTCTATCCTCTGTTTATCTTTCTATCCAAGTAACTACATCCTCTTTCACCCCAGGTGCCTTAAGTTTGCACTGTAATGTCTTTCTCATGATGCAGCTTATCAAGCGCCTTCTGAAAATAGAATTAATAAACAACGGCCAGAATCTCACTGACTCGGCTTTTGAACATCAGGACCACATCTGGGCTGGCAGAGCAACCCAGCTAGTAGTGGGCCTACCAGCCGAATCTTACAGGGGGGGCAGCCAGTTTAGAGGGCACCTCCAGGCTTGGTGTCCCATTCGGCGCCGCCGACAGGGAGAGGATTCCGAAGCCTGAACGTGGGTTGATTATTTAAAGGGTCACCGGCAGCAGACGCAGCAGCAGCATTGTGGATAATAAATTTGCAGGAGGAAAGGGAGCGGAAGCGGAAGGGGAAGCGGATGCCACAAGGGGAAGGGTAAGCCCCACAATTTACGAAGGTGCCACTTGACGACACGGTGGAGGTTGTGATGGGATGGAGGCAGGTGTTCTTTCCAGAGGATGGGAGGAGGAGGCCAGCCTGCCTCAGAGTACATGGGACACGTGCCACAGCCTTAAAGGCCAATGCAACTATTCATCTCTCCAGCTGGCTCAACAGAATGATACCAAGTTCCTCTTGCTGCAAATTTTCCCAAGGATTGCTCTCATCAGTGCTCGCCTTATAACATGGCTGGCATTTTGCATACGCATTTCCCCTTTTATGATGCTTGCAATGATGGTGGCAGTGCCCTCAATGACTGCCTGCTGTGTGCTTGCCTTCTTTACCAATATGGTGTGTGGCATGTGCGCCATTGGGGGAAAAAACCAATACATGCGTAAAATGGCTCTTTATTGGCTTGTCCTAATTGGTTGTGTTTTGCCCACAGGGGTTCCTGATCTCACTAGCAACCTTCCCCTGGAAATCCAGGAGGAGCTCAGAAAGACATTGAGTTACCGGCCTGACACCTTTTTCTTCCACTTCCTGGCCCTTCTGCTTCCAAACCCACCTCTAACGGCCTGGAAAAATTCCCCCAATATTTATGAAGCAGTTTGGAATGTAAAGAAAATGCCACGAGCATATGTTTTGAGTAGTTTATGAATTGTTGAATGAGCTTCCTGTCTATTATTTATTACTCTTTACAATCTGTAGTTTTTAAAACCAAAGCTCTTCTATTTATAAATCATCATTATGCACAGTGTGCTGATTATTACAGGTTAATAAAAATAACGGAGAAAAGGGTTGGGAAGATACAAAATCTGGTGATTGTTGCTATTGTCTTAACCGACAAATACAAGAATTATAATAAAAATGACATTAGTAAATTGCCTGGGACTTTACCCAAGATCGTTTGATGAATATCTTTTTACGTATACAAGGTGATGAGCGCATAGAATGAGAGGCATCAGAAACCTGTTCCACAGAGTCACCTAGTGGTAAGGACCTGCACTACGTTGTGACAGTTGACATAGTAATAAGGGTATGTTGACAAAAACGTGTCCAAAATTGTAACAACTGGAAGTACAGTATCTGGATAGTTTCTTTTTGTTCATTTACGGGATGTGGGCGTCGCTGGCTAGGCCAGCATTTATTTCCCACCCGTAATCACCCTTGAGAAGGTGGTGGTGAGCTGCCTTCTTGAACCGCTGCAGTCCATGTGACGTAGGTACACCCACAGTGCTGTTAGGGAGGGAGTTCCAGGATTTTGACCCATCGACAATGATGGAATAGCGATATATTTCCAAGTCAGGGTGGTGAGTGGCTTGGAGGGGAACTTCCAGGTGGTGGTGTTCCCATTTGTCTGCTGCCCTTGTCCTTCTAGATGGTAGTGGTTGTGGGTTTGGAAGGTGCTGCCTAAGGAGCCTTGGTATGTTCCTTATGTTAGATTTTTAATAATAAATAGATAAGTATTCCAAAATATACTTCAAACAATTTTCACCAATCTTCACCCGAGGGCTGGTTAACTGCAGTGAGTGCCAGACCATGTTATGTTACTTGCCAGCTTTGGCAATCTGACAAACTAAAGCAGCCCTCCCACTGATAAATAACATCATCATGTTTGCCTCACCATCTCTAATGCCTCGGTGTTTAGTCTTTTAAATTCTTGGCCCACAGGGGCTTACTTGGAGGTTTACCCCTTTGAGGTGAATTTTTTTTTTGCCCTAGCACCTTATGAGAAGCTGAAGCTGCTCTATTTTTAGATAAGATTTGTTTCCCCAGTTGCAACTCGGCTATTAAGCTTTGGAAGGTAAAAGGTTTACAGGCACATTAAAAACAGCTGGCTCATCTAGAAACAGATAACTTCTGAAACATTTTACTGATAGGCGTTGCTTTATTGTTGGAAATGTTTAATTATGAATGACCGGCATGTGTGGGGTGTCATAGTTATCAGTTTTAATGCAAGTGGCAATTGAAGATTTTCTTTTGATTTAAGACCCTATTTTTAACTTCTAACTTTTAACTTTAGCTTGCTTTATGGGCTCGTGATGTAAGTGCATGTCTCTCCCTTTCTAAAATATCCTGCGGTGATTCCTGTTCCAAAATAGAACTCTTAAATGCTCAGAGCATGCGACCTGTATGACTAAACTGGACAAATTGCAGTCCCACAGAGTCTTCATAGCGTTTACCTGGTCCTATGGATCAGCCTTTGTAAAGGGACAGTTTGCCTGAAGTTTTTTACCTGCAACCCAAAGGTTTTGAAACTGTTGTACAAATACCTTGCCATGATGTTGCCCTACAGTCAACTAAAGATTTACTCTAATTATGATTGCCAGTGTTTTATTTCTCTGCTCCACCCTATGACAATTTCGACACATACCACCCCATAATTCTGCACGTCAGTATTTAAGCAATCGCTTTTTATCACAATTGGCCTGTTGATTCCCAGTCCCCGCCCTGCAGGCCACGTCAGGTACCGTGTGAGTGAATTCTTCAAACACCAATAGAAATCAGCTCAAGGGAAGGGGAGAGAGCTATCTTGAAGTGCACATATGTTGCACAAACCTGCTTCTAATTCTGATTATTCTCATGCTTGACCAGGCAACTGTGTTCAAGGCAGCACACTTCATGGTAAGTACATAGTCCCTTTCTGATTAAACTTATATTAAGCAGCGTTGTAATGTTTAAGTGGAAGGGAAGACATGTTCAGCTATGGAAAATTTACAGTATGTTTTACTAATGTTCTCTTTCTGCACAAAAGGTGATCTTCTATTGAGCAAAATGTAAAATACTGCTGCATGCGAGTGGATTTAATAAGTGCTCTTATGATCTACTCAACACTCCTTGATAAACAAATCTCACCGACAATGCAATGCTGATGTGGCTTATGGTGTGGATAATCCACCTTCTCAAGTTACCATTTATAGCAAGCGCTGCACCTCATAATTATATAGCCTGTTATTGGAATAATGTTACAGTGAGATAAGGTGATGTAAATTGGGAGAACGATCATATATAATTGGACATGTAAAGCCCCTTTAACATTCACTTGGTGGATATATTTCTGAAGTTAATCAGTAAATATATTTGCATTTACATTTCCCTGGACTTATTTGTTAGGAGTGGAGGAGGAGCCTCTGAAGTATATTTGCATGGCAGTGACTTTTCCCATATTTATTTTATAATATATAGAGGTTTGGAAATAAGCAGGACACAATTACAATCTTGGTTGTTTCTTTACAAATATTGCCTTAATCTGGTCCATTTGAAGGAATGGTGAAAGTATCATATAATATTATTTTTCATTGTGGCACAGAGAATTATGGACTTTTGCAACTTGACAGGGCCCAGTACAGAGGAAGTTGAGAGTGGAAAGGGTAATACGCAGGAAGGTTATTTGATCAAAGTTTCGTTTCTTGAACTGAACTGAGAAGAAACAGTTGAGCAATTGGATACAGGATAAACAAAAGAATGTTGGATAGGAACCAGTTTTTTTTTTGCGCAAATAGTATTATTGCATCAGTTCATAGAAAAGAGCTGTTACAATTTAAATATTGTTTAACTGCCGCCTATGATGTCACAACATGTTGGTTAGGGTTGCCAGCTGTAATTAAATGTACTCATGGAGGTTTCATCACATGACTTGCCCCAACGCTCTTGCCATTCGTCGGCCAAGATATCCATCCTTGTGGGACACTGCCTTCTCACGTCAATCGTGAGGCAAAAAGACTCATTACCCACTTCAATGATGCTTGACCGTCAGCCAAACAGCCTTTTTTTCCCCCCCCCCCATTCTCAATATTCTCATATAGGTAAAGAGAAATGTTCAAAGAAAATGACAAAAAGAATCTCTTTTCAGGTCCCAATGATTTTTCGTCAAGAGTTGCACACGGCAATGTCCTGGGGATTGATCTCCAATTCCTGGAGAGTCCAGGTCAAACCTGGAGGGTTGGCAGCCATAAGGCTGGTTCAACACCACACAATCCAATGGAGTTGTGTAGACATGCTTCCTTCTCTAGTTTATTTCTCAAAGTAGGTTGGCTATTTAAGGAAGATACAAAAAAGTGGTGAAGGACTTCATCCCAAGGAGAAGATAGGTAGAATACACAGGTTGGGATTTTATGCTTGGTTTGGGTTGATGCTTTCCCAGTGTAAATATTGGGGGTGAGCCCACCCCGCTCTGGCAACTCGCCCACAGTCATTTAAAGGTGGGTGGGTTGTTTAGTGGCTCGAGGCGAGACCTCTGCCCCTACCTGGGGAGAAAGGCCTGGCTCTGGGAACAGTGTGCACTGCTCCGACTGCATCCAGTCCCCAGCAGCCATCTTTGCTGGAGACGGATACTGACTTAAGTGGGGGCTGCCCAGGTGTTTCACCAGGGTCAGGCTGGCAAGCCCTAGTGAGGGGGTGGGGGGTGCTGGGTGGACAAGCCAGTGGGAGGATGGAAGGCCTTGTGGGGAGCTTCATCCAGGAGGTGACCTCACCACTTACCTGTCACCAACCTGAGCAGTGAAAGTTGACAGATTTCACACTTAGCACCAGTCTACACCTGCCATCAGAACACTTGCAGTACGGGAGGGAAGAAGAAATGGCTACTTAAGGACCTCAGTTGGCCCACAGGAGGATGGGCTGATTGACACCTCCCTAGCTGTGTGTTATAAATTGCGGTGGGGTAGGAGCAGGTGGTTAGGTGCCGGGAATGGTGCCCATGGCATTGCGCCCAATATTACGTCCCTCACCCTTGTGCCAACCCGCCCCTGGGGAGCATAAAATTCACCCCACAGTTGCAGATTCTGATTGCAAAACAATGTTTAGATCAGCAAAGCTCTGTCAACTGACCTGAATTTTACCTTTGACTGTGTCTCATACCTCTGTTTCCCAGGTGACTCATTTCTAGTATCATACAAACTGTGCCAACATTTTGCATTTTCCTACATATTTAAAATTTTAAAGTTTGTTCTATTCCCGAAAACTAAGTGGCACAGGATACAACTGGAGCCTAATCTTTAGACACTTTGTAAGCTTTTATTTGCAGAGATATACATTACAAAACGTGCACCTCCAAACCCAACACAACTGTTTCAGTCTGCTCCGAATAGAGCACAAATAATTCCCCAATTGATACCAACACCTGAACACAAAAATTACTCAATTATTATACTGTACAATGCGCAATGTTTATTAATAAAGCTCCCATCAGAGATGAAACAATTTTCAAATTCAGCTGGAGTTATCCTGTCCATGTTGTGAATCTAAAGGAGTGCAGGCCTACTGGATGGAATCTCACATTTCTTACTTGGTGCATTCCGGAGACGGACCTGGTCTGATGCACACATAAAACAACTTTGCAGGGATGCTGAAACACCAGCATACTCTAAGCTCAAGTGAGAGACAATCAAGCCTGCCTTTGCATTGTTCTTATTCAGATGAGCATTAATAGAAGCCTATACAGGACACTACACCCCTTTCAGTCAGTAAACCATTAGTCACATGCATTGAATTGGACAGCTAAATAGTTCCAAATTTGATCATTTTGAATTAATATGTAAACACTCAATTCAAATCATTTTGGGGTTAAGTCTCTTTGACCTTTTTATCAAAAAGTGGTGCATATGCCCCAAGAACAAGATGTCCTTCCAATGTGTATGTCTGCTGTCATTACCAGAGAGGCGGCCTGGGTAAACAGAAAATGATACATCCTTAATTCCTGGCCAGAATGACCTGTTGGATGGAGTAGAAGTGTCTGTTATCTCTTTGTGGAGTAGAGGTGATTGTGCATCTTTTTCCTTCAGGATGTGGTGGGAGGGAAGCATCTCTTGCTTTGTCAATTAGGGGAATCAGAACTTTGCATTCAGCTTTGTGAACAACCAGGTGTTCCAATATCTCCCTGTCAATTGTATATCAAATATGTTTCATCCAGTGCAGGTGGAGGACATCAATTGGGATTTCACTTGAGCATATATAAAAAGTCTTCGATCTGGGGGGGGCTTCATCCGCTTCAGAAAAGACATTTTAATTTGATTACTTAAGTTTCCTTTAAAGTTTTGTCTTTCATTACAATGCCCCTTTTAAGGGGCTGTCAATTTAATTAGTTCATTTGTTAATTTGTTTATTTTTATTCCATTGGTTTACTCAAAAGAATATAAAGAGTCTTACTTACTGAAACTGTGGTGTGGTTGTTTTAGAAGATATATACTTATAATGTTTCACTGTACATAAATGGAAGACTGTGTAAAGGTCTAGTACCACCCTCCATTAACTGGCTTTCTGAAGTAGAACACTCCAAAACCAAATGTAAAGATGCAAGAAAACCCAAATACTCATCCTTACCAGCACCGGATGAACCTAAAGGTGACGGGGAAAAGATCAATGAAATAACTTCGTTCAATGCTTTTGTAACTGTCAAGGCTAATTTTAGATGGAACATAATAGCGACAGAGGTTTAGTTGCTCACTGTTGAACTGTTACACAAAGAATCTGAGTTTTGATCCCAACTCTAACTTCCATCATCATTTGACTATTCTAAAGAGTCAAGTACATCACACAGTTTGATAGGAGCTGGAATTCAGGTAAAGGAAGAGGAAGAGACAAATTGACAGAAACAGTTCCAATAACAAAAAACACAATTGACATTGGTTGAATGGTTTTAACAATCTTCAATGAGGGTTCTAAGCTCATGTCAAAAGAGATGCACTAGTAAGGGTAACACCAGACCCGAGGAAAAAAAGTGAAATTAAGTGTACTTTAGCTCAAAAAAAAACTGTTGTGATCATCAAGGAAAGGCAGTTAGTCCTGGAGAATGAAATATATTCTGTTTCTGGCATTTAATATCAGTCCCAATCACTCTCAGGACAGCTATAGCGCAAAAGTTAGATATGGAGTAAAACTTCCTCTACTTGCTCCCCAACAAGAGTCTCAGCCTTACTTCAGTAGAGAATCCAGTACAGTACTGCACCAAATAGCAATGTTCTATTTCCCACTCTAGATATCAGGTGATCCCTCTGTGTGAAACTTGCAACTGGGGCAATTTCATGCTGTGTGCCCACTGGGAACAGGATTGAGGCTACCCAAATGCATTTCTTAAAAAACCCTGACAACTTGCAGATAGATGAGATTTTCATTCCATCAGTCTGGGCAGAATTTGAATGTGTGTCCCAGAGGGAAAGGGGCAATGTCTAAAGCACTCTGTCCTGCATTGTGGTAAAATAACATTGCTATAACAAATTAGTTTCCATATTTTGTTCTAAAATAATATTTTTCAGATTGCGATGGTAAGACACGGAAGGTAGTTCATTAGAAAGCTATAGATCTTTATTAGTTATAAATTGAATCATAAGTGAAACCATACAGTAAAAGGTCGAATGTTTCCAAAACTGTTTGCCAAATCAAGGAAAACAAGTGAAACCATTTGTTAAGCCCCTTCTAATGCATGAGTTCTGTGCAGTTACAATGCATTAATTCACATCTCCACTTGCTAGCTTTTACTTAGCAATTCTTTCAATACATGTGCCTGTTGACCATCTGGCTTTGTTTATTGAGTGGATAAAGTATTTTGGCAATTGTTATCCAGGGTTACAAAGTGGGACCACGTTGTTAAATCATAAGCAAACTTATGGAAACTTAGCAAGTTACATTGCCACTTCCATATTGATGTAAAATGGCTTTGTTAGTATTGATTCATAAGTGGCAGCATAACTTGTAATGTGTACTAGATGAACCCTCAGCCCTGTGCTTGTGGCCACAATTAACTTACAAAAATAAATATTGCGCATTAGTATGAATAAAAATTCTGTATTTATAATTACAGATTTATTTTACATGAAACAGGAGAATATTTAATATTGATTGTACATTCTCATTGTTCTACATTTCCCACAGGAAATGTATAAGAATAAATGCACATTGTAATGTGCAATATGGCTCACATGATGTAATATTATGTGTCCCTGCAATTGTTACAAGGTGCTTTCACGTGCAATTTACGCAATCGATAATCATTACGATAGACTAAATTAGGTTCTTTCATATTATTGACTGGTTTGCAGTTTTGGAATAGTCCGGTGAATGTACACATTTGTAAAGCTGTCGCGTTAACAGAATGAGGAATATATTATAATATAAATATATGGAATGTATGTCAGTATATGTGGATGTAAATCAGTAAATCTAGACCCTTCCTTTCCACAGCTGAAGCAGGTTTGTTTACTTATCCAGTTTAATGAATAGTTCATTCAGTTTTATCCCCCACCCCCCCACCCATCCCAAATGTTGCTATGGTTGCACTGGCCCTGGTTTGATTTTACATCAAGTGTAGTGCATTGGAATACAGGTTTTTTCAATAAGATTCAGGTACTGAAAGTGGCACGGTACTTGGTCAGCAGTTCAGCAATAAGTCAGTAGTGGTCCATTTACTTACAAAAGAGATGAGAGGAAACTGCAACTAAGCACGTGGTAAGGGCAGTCTGCCCAGTGCATCTATGTACTTAGCTGCAAGGCTCTTTGGAACAGGGATCCCATAGCCATCATGGACAGAGTTTATGCATTTTATTATTGTCTGTGTTCAATGTGTTTTTATGGTTAGGCTAGAGCTACTTGTCCCAATTTAAATTATTTCCAGCAGCAAGCTTTTGTGAGTTTTAAAATAAAGATTAGTTATTATCCCCACACTAGCACATGAGGTTTAAAAACATGATGTCCCACACACACTATCACACACAAAGATTAGATACAGAAGAAGAAAAAAAAATACAATTACAATCTGGAATTATTTCAATCCCTTTTGTAGCAGGCCTGCAGTTTCTTGGCTAAATTCATTCTTTAGCTAGGAGTGGAGGTCTTGAAAAAGCAGAGGATCCTCGGTAAACTGCGATGCTTTTTATAGTTAGATTGCCAAGAGGTCGGCTCTCAGGTGAACTTGAAGCTGGGGGCAGAGTCCTTCTCCCACTTTCAAAGTATAGTTGTACATTACGTTGGCTACGTAGTTGTCTTGTAGCTGATTCAATGGTTTAAATGGTGTTTCTGATGGTACCTGTCCCAGGACAGCTTCTGTTGTTATATTATAAGAGCAGGTAACAAAAATGGCTATCTTACCCACGTGACCTGTTACAAGCCCAAAGTCCCCTTTTCAAAAAAGGTGATGTGTGAGACCAGTAAACACCCTGTGTTGTGGCTTTTCATACCCTGAGAGTTTCAGACAGCCAAGCGGTTTGTGTTTGGAATGAGAAGCCATCACAATGCAATGATAGATCAATGAGACCATTTTATATTCTGCTAACACTCGCTGAGTTTCAATGCCTCTGTTGTCCATGGTGAAGCACAAAGGTGAGTTGGCTGGTATGTTATGGTCCTTTCTGCTGACAGCCCATCCTTGTTATGCCAGCACAGGCATGGAGATACTACACATTTAAAAAAACTGTTCCTCTTAAAATGGACCCTGATGGTGGCGTAAGGCGGCTACTGAAGATTCACCTGACTTTTGTAACTTCAACAGACTAGCAAGCTTTCTGGAAAGTTTTGAACTGGATTATAATGGGTAGGGGTCTCCCCCCTTGAATGGACATTCCTAAACAGCACAGCTCTGTGGAATTTCACACCTGCTATTATCAAAGCTTACTCAAAAACACAGACAATAGACTCCTAGATTCTCTGACTCCAGGTTTGCCATGTAAGAAAGGAGACCCATCTAGCAGTTATCTACAAGTGAAGTGTTAAAGACCACCATTTACCTTCCATTAAACACCAATACCCTTTGGCTATCTGAACCTTACTACTGAAGGACCATAATTTGCTTTTCAGATATGTATCAATCACCTTTGATCATGTGATCGAAACTGCTCTTTGATATTGAAAATATTGTACTCCAAAACCAATAATAGATCTGGGTAGTCTGAAAATTAACAGCAACAGTACTGCTGCTGCAGAGAGAGGCTGTGCCATCCTGCCTCTCAAGAACTGCAAGGCTTAAAAAAAATCTTTTAGAAAGCATTCTCCAGCCTGCTTCCAAAAAAAGCTCAGAGTTCACCTGTAAAGAAATTGGCTCTCCAGTTAGAACATCTATTAACACCTGGCTACATGACCTGCTGAACAGTCTTCACTTTGAAGCAATTGATTTGGATGTGACCCCAGCCATCTAAACTTACCTGTATTTCAATTCCAGAGTGGGAAAAATCTTCCTCCTTACTGTACGGTCAAAGATACTTAAAACCAAACAGAATAGTTAGCAGTTTAATACTTGTTTTGTATCTTTCTTGGATGATTGACATAGCGTAGAGTGTCCGGGGTGAATGTATGAGTAAGTAATACCTCTCGTTTCAATCCATGAAAGTCTGCTACTGGTGACTTTGAAATGGACTGCACACTATCGGGAACACACACACCTGACTTTTCAAAAATAAATGACACTGATTCCGGACGGCAGGAAAAGGGAATTGGGGATTTCGGTTTATTTCTCTACCCTGCTGATAACAACCCTTAGCAAAGGGATGTGTGACTTTCACAAGCGGTTTTGACTGCCCATATTTTAATCAGGTATTTGCTTGAGTTTCAAGAGTGTCTGGAGCTGAATATTGCCAAGTCACACGATATGCTACGGTCATCTTAAACAGCTTTTGGTGTCCTCTTTTTTAAAAAGAATCACAGCTTTAAAATTTGTAATGGCTTCATGCCTGTACTGGGCATGTTATAGCCCTTTGGCTGCCCTTCATATTTATATTTACCATAATTACTATGATATATACATTATAATTCTTTATTAACCCCTAGTAAACAGATGGCACATCACGACATCTGATCATTGGCCCAAGGCCTCTGTGGTGAGTTCTGTGCAGTAGTTGCCAGGTGGCTGCACCTCTGCCTATTAGTGCAGATGGGGTGATACTGACGGATGGAAACAGCCTGCCTCTGTAGCCTGACTTTCTATCATCCCCCCATTGCTCCTCTTTCTCTTTCTCTTCCTCCAGAAGAAACAAGCAAAGGAATGCGCACGGGAATGCATTATGGACTTTTTAACTGCTTGTACACAAACTTTCCTGAGTGGAAGTTCTACCTTCCTGTGTCCTTTTGAACTCAAGCAACAACTTGTGGAATTGAACAGTGGGCTGTTCCCTCTTCAGAAACAGCTTAATCTCAGCTACAATCAAGAAAAGGCAAGCTCCAAATCCTTCATGCCTCTCGATACCCCCCCTCCCATAAGAAGATATTTTACAGTGAAATGTTGCCTTTGGTTATATAAGTTGTTATAAAGTTAGTTCAGTTCTAGAACATGATCTAGCTCGTATAAACTTAACGGTTCTTTAAACTTTAATCCCACTTCATCGTAATTCTTAAAAACAACCAGATGTTGAATGGAGGAGAGTCTGAATTACTCAACTAAATTTAGGTTTCTTAGAAAACACAGGAAGTCTTCACAGACCCACAATAAGAAGTACAACATGCAGCCAAACTATAATTCTTGAGGTTATTAGGAGAGGTTTGTGGATTAAGAAATACATCTTGCATTGCTTCAAACTGCTATAGAAATACATGTGACGATTCAGCCAAGATTTATTGAACAAAGAAGAAAATGACGAGCCAAAGCTTTCATTCTCCTGATCGTCGCAGTCCGGACGTACGCCTGAAGATGTGTGTTGGGACCCTGTGGAAATCCTGATGCTTGGACTACCATGGGAGCGGCCGAAGAAATTTCAACTTCCGATATGCTCGCCAGGACCTGGCGTGAATGTGAAATTCCCCTGCTCCCCGGGACCCTGCATGAATGTCTCCAACGCTGAGACCCTAGTCTAACATCTGGTAACTACACAACTGACCCCCAATCAGTCCCTCGACCCTCCAATTAACCCCTGACCCAACTACCAACTGACCACCAAACTACACCCCTGAACTGAGCCGACTACCCCCCGACCTGACTATCCACTTACCCACCTCATCCACATAAGCACATCACCAACCTACCACCTCACCCACTTACCCACCTCACCCACATGCTTTCCTCACCCATCTCACCAACTTACATACCTACCCCCCATACCCACCTCACGCACTTACCCACCTATCCATCTCAACCTAGCCCTAACCCTACCCACTTACCCACCTCACCGTCCTCACCCATCTCACCAACTTACCCACATCACCCACTTACCCACCTGCCCATCTAACCGTAAGCCTAACACTACCCACTCACCCACCTCACCCCCTACCTACCTCACCTTCCTCAACCATTTACCCATCTCACCCACTTACCCACCTGCCTATCTAACCATAACCCTAACACTACCCACTTACCCACCTCACCCACCTACCTACCTCACCTTCCTCAACCATTTACCCACTTCACCTACTTACCCATCTCACCCCCTTACCCACCTCATGCACTTATCCACTCATCACCTCACCAAACTACACACTTACCAACCTCACACTTACCGACCTACTTACCTCACCAACCTACCCTCTATCCGCTTACCCACCTCACCCAATTACTCACCTCACCCACCTCGCGCAACTACCCACCTCATCCACCTTCCCAACTCACCAACCTACCCCCTACCCACTTTCCCACCTCATCCATTCATCTACACCCATTCACTAACATTCAAACTGGACCTGTAAACTTACCATATGGCAACCAGTGCTGTTAAACTGGGTGTGTCCTGTCTTCCTCTGACTCTACTCCATTCTGACAGAGTTCTCCAAGAGACACTGTAGTACACATTTCTGTGAAAGCTGGGCTTGGAAGACCCCAGTAGAAAGGTGCAGTTGTGTTGAGTCAGGGGAATCTCTGAGCGCAGAGGTAATCTGATGATCATTGCCGCTGTCTGGAAGATCCAAGCCAATATGATTTCATTTGTTGACCATCCAGGCTATTATCTGGAGACCATGATGTAGATTGAGGGCTTTCTCACCTAGTCGCCCCCATCCTGACTCTGTCCCCGAGTAGTTGTGGTACTAATCTGCTTAAGGGAAGGTCTCCTGCTCATTTCCATGCTCTGTGGTCCAGCACTTTCCTCTTTAGTTGCATGTGAGTGTCTCCAATTTTCAATTTCGATGAGCAATATGACCCAGAAAAAGCATCAATGAGGTGATTTCCTGTTGCTTTCCTCATTCATGCTTAAAGGAAACACAAGGCCCCTTCCCAAAGGGCCCTCTGCTTGTAAGCAGCTGTTGCCCCTCAAGACTTCAGCTCTTTTGCCATCACCACCAGAAATTTGCTGGTTCTGCCATTGGCCATGGCTCATAACCCTGAACATGGGGCCCTTATCTGGGCCTAACGCAACTTGCAAAAGGGCAGAGAGGACCCCCATCCTCTGAGATCTCAAATGACCTTTCTTACCTTATCTGTCCTAAGTGCCCAGCCACTTAGTTTTTGGCAATATTCTCCATCAGAAAAGGTGTATAGATTTAAAAAAAGTTTTAGTATTTCAAGGATTCAATGGCTATGAGAACATTTAGCTTGTGATAAACATGCTGCTCTGGGAGGGCTTGTGTCATGTTGTCTATTCCATTGTATTCCCTTTGTTAGTGTAATGTGCTGCATATTTGAATACATTAAAATGTAATTACAATTTTCAAGATGCGATCTTTGTTTATGAATCTTTCTAATCACCTAATTATCTTCCCAAACTTTATTTTAAGATTTATTGGACTATTGTGTTGTGCGCTGGTGTGTCAAGGTGTCATTTGGCGTCTGGAATGAACATTTCCTCGGAACTGCAGCCACACATTACAATGTGCAGAACCCATTCCTCATCCACTGGTTTAACTGTGAGCAGCTGGATTTCACCCGTGTTCATCCTCTGCATTAATCCTCCGCGTTTGCAGCTGTTTGACTCCAACGTTACTTTAAACCTCGTTGACGGGCAAGTTCCACAGAGATGCTACGCAGTTCAGGTCCTGCCGACCCAAACTGAGTGAGATCCTTCTCCAGGGTTTGTAGCTGAGGGCAGCCTGAGCCTGCTCGTGCGGTGGGAGGTATTAAATTACCTGCACAGGCCCCGAGTTGACGTCTGATTAATAACTGAAATGTGGAGGAGATTCGCACCAGGCCCTTATACCAAACTGACGCAAATCTCTTGTGTTGCATCGCCAGACGGAGCCCTGGTGTCAGAGGAAGTATTAAACCGCATCAGGGCCGTCAGCACACAACAAGTGAAAATACACCCCCCCCCGTGAATTTATATCACAGAATAAGTTGGGCAATTATTCATCGTTACATTTATAGATGGTGAAAATTCACCTTAGGTAACAATTATTGCGACTGTAATAGTGACATGAGGCAATGAAAGTTCTAGCATATCCTCTTGACACATTAAGAATTCACAAAATAAAGCTCATAAATGTGTTACAACTGTCGATCTTGTGGCAAAATGTTGCTTTCCTCAGTCTATACCTGAGTTTATGTCTACGCTTTGCAAAATATTTACTTGCTCAATAATGTGAGAAAATTATTCAGTTCAGAAATTCAGCAAAACTGAAGCATTTTAAAAATTCATAGGATATGGGCAAAGCTGACATTTGTCACCCAACCCTAATTGCTCTCGAGAAGGTGCTGGTGGCGGGTTGTCTTCTTGAGCTGTGCTGTCTGTTTGGTGAAGGTACCACCACGGCGCTGTTAAGCAGGGACTCCCAGGTTTGTGACCTAGTGACGACGAAGGATTTAAATCAGGAATAGACGGTCACAATTTAAATTCAATGTCCTGATAATTTATTGCTTCCATGCACGATCTTGTAAACAAGTTCCTGTTTTCACAGAGAGGATACGTGTTGGAGATCAGTGTCTTGTAAAAAAAAAAATGAACCATTGAGTTGGATCACCTGGGTATAAAGCAGCTGCTTATAGCACATCAGTAAGACCATTTTTAAAATTTCTCTAATCACAGCAGAAGCTCCAGATCACACTAAAGAGTTTCTAAGTACAAATGACACTGGGAAGGTTAATAGTTTTTTGAAGGCATTTATTTATCCCCTCTTCCACTTGCTAGGCCCTTCCAACTCAATACACCTTTTCTGATTGAACAACTGGGCCATTTGGTCTTAGGGTGAGCAATGATACTGAATTATTCATTTCCCCTTGGAGACAGACCAAGTCCTCCTGGGATCAAATGCGGATTAAGAGCTTGCCTTGTCTAAATTTGGAAAGCTGCCTCCCACTACAATGTAGCATTGTCTCCGAGGACATATTTCATGGTTTCCGGGTTTGCTGATGACAGTACACCAGCTGTCGTTTCAGAGCTGGATATGAAATGTAGCATGGACTTGTTTCACAATGCATGCGACCACTTCAGTATTTATTTACAATAAGCACAAAGAGAACGGAAGTAGTGTACCAGGCTGCTCCAGGAAAAGCCCCATCTCCAGCCCAATGTTCAGTCCAGGAACCAAACCCTGACAGCAGTGGATAAGTTCACTTATCTTGGCAGCACACTCCCTTGAGCTGTCTATGTTGATAACGGGACGGATGCAAGAATTGCCAAAGAATACTTGGAACATCAGTCTGGGAACCAAGAGGAGTAAGTCTGCCTATTGAACTGCAAGTCTACAGAGCAAGAGTGGTGCTCACTCTGTTTCACGGACGTGAGGTTTGGGCTGTGCACCACCATCATACCGAGAAGCTCAACCACTTTCATTTGAGCTGCTTTCAGAAGCTTCTGAAGATCAGATGGCAGGACAAAATACCAGACACTGAGGGGCTCACCCAAGCCGGCCTACTTCAGTTTTCTTTGTGCTTATTGTAAAGCTGAAGTTTCCCAGCTCTGAAACGACAGCTAGTGCACTGTTATCAGCAAACCCGGAAACCATGAAGTATGTCCTTGGAGACAATGCTACATTGTAGTGGGAGGCAGTTTTCCAAATTTAGGCAAGGCAAGCTCTTAATCCACATTTGATCCCAGGAGGACATGCTTATCCTTGGTCTGTCCCCAAGGGGAAATGAATAATTCAATATCACTGGTCACCCTTATACCAAACAGCTCAGTTGTTCAGTCAGAAATGGTGCATTGAGTTGGAAGGACCTAGCAAGTAGATGTTAATCACAATAAGTGCTTGTTGTGGAAGAATGAGTCCAAAGCTAGTCGTTTACCTCAAGATGGTTTATTCTGCAGATAGCTCTTCAGTACAGCAGACTTTTCCAGTCTCTTCCACCCCAGAATGTTACAGCTGTACCCATTTATACCATTTGAATGGTCAAACCAATGTCTATCACCTATTTTAACAAGCAGTTGTCCTTAACAATGTAATTGCCAGTCAACAAGAAGATTGTCAAGGTCCAAAACAATGTAATTACTAACACAAAAACAGAAATACCTGGAAAAACTCAGCAGGTCTGGCAGCATCGGCGGAGAAGAGCAAAGTTGACATTTCGTTCCTGATGGTCTTATGCGATGCCCTAGGGTTCACTGAATTTTCTCCGAAATCTCAGCTTTAATGAAAGATTTTCTGCCTACATGCAAAGTGTTCAGATGAGGAGAAAAGGTGGAGCAGGGGGAGCATCTGATAGCACTGAAGGCAACTTTGGATTTTTTCCGTGCACCAACAGGTACGGACTACCCCCCAACCATTTGCAAAGAGTTCTTTGCATGTACTGCCCATGTCAGCGTTGTTTGCAATTTGCAATCTGGTCGATCGGCCAATATTTTATGTAACGTCATCTATCACCGCATGGTTTCTCTTGCACAGACCATTACTGACTGGGTTTTCAGCTGCAGTGTGGATAACTATGATGTTCAAATTCTCACACATCTCGAAATTTCTCATTGGCAAATTCCCCACCATTATCTGTCAGGAATTTCATTGGTGTTCCTAATCCTTTTTCCACCCATTTCTCCAAGACCTTATTGATAATGGTCTGTTTGTCCTTCCTATGTATTACAGTGGACGGGCTTAATCAGGTTGCCATATTTATAAAGTGTAGCAAAAAAATACTCCTGCCCTTGTCCCAAACTTTTAAGCCCATTGCCACTGCATCGTTAAACTCCCTGGCTAGTGGCAAGCTCACAACAGGTCTTGCAATATTTAATACAAATTTCACTCGGAGCAGTGATTAGCTCAATGAGGTCATCGTATCCTTCATCAACCACTCCAGCATCTCGCAGTCGAACTTTCAGTTTCTGTGGCACCAGATGTGCAAACTGTTTATGTAACGTCCAAATAATCTTTTCGCCTACCAAATTCTTGTTCCCAGAAGTTAACAAAACGTCATGAACTTTTTGATGAGAAATATCTGGCTTCCTCAGTGACAGGCAGTGACGGCCGACCGAGTAAAATGTCAAAATGTAGATCCATATTTTTTCAGAACACAACCGCTCTGTCAAACTTCATGTTTAGCGTCGCCTGAGCCTTTTTCATTGCAGATCGAGGTATCTCGCTAGAGACCACATCAGCACTGATGAACAGACTGATCGCCACTCTCCTGCAATGGAGGACTACCCTTTTGGAAGTTAGTGTGTTATCATCTCCAAACCCTGAAGCAGGTAGAGCTTTCATACTCCTTAACTTTCCGCGGGTCTGGCTCATTGAGAGACTCCAGGTAGCAGTTAAGCCAATCCATCCCACACCCTGTGGAGGTGCAATCGCTGTCCAGAATGGCACGGTTGAATGAATCGACCATAAAGATATTCATCATTGGATTCAAACTCTCAGCGACCAACACAATTCCATCATGGCTGTCCCCATCATCATTTTCAGCTGCAGAAAAATCCGTCTCATGGGTTACTTCAAAAACATGATTCTTTTGCTGTGGGCAATTCATCGCATAATGATACTGAGAATCACGCCGATAACAGTGATTAACCATTCACTGTGCATTTTTTGGGTTTAATGCCTATGATCACCACCCCGGACCTGCTATTTGTCTCAACTCTCAAATTGGCTAAGGTTACGACCATTTTCAGACCACCTGTCATTAACCGTCTTTGTATTGGAATTTTCATCTAACATTTGGTCAATCTGGAAATTCAGCCACCGTGGTATCCCCCACCCTTTGTTTCACGGCATAGTTGTTCATATTTGCTAAGAAAGTGGCTGGGGAACGCATATTTCCCCAGAAATATTTTTAGGGCAGCAGCCATTTGGTCTCGGTGAGAGTCTTTCCTATGGAATGGAACCACTGTCAGTACTAGAAGTCTATCAAGGTGGGAAATGCAAGCAAAATCGAGTAACTCGAACGCCAATACCGACTCTGGAATTTCAAGTTCACATCTCTGCAGTCTCTTGTACCACTTATAAAAATCCATGATATATATATATTTTTTGCGTGACACATAGACTGATCATCTGTTTTTCTAAATCTATCAAAGATTCTCCAAGCGTCATACGCTTCCAATAACTCATCCTTTTTGTAAAACTTATCCAAAAATTATAATATTCATTGTCCAAGTCATCCAACTTCCAATTGCTGCTAATTGTACTCTTTTCTGGTAATGATAAAGCCAAGGCCATACCTTGCTTTCTTCCAGGGTAAAGAAGTAACCCGTGTCTACATTTCCACCTTGTTTTTCCATTGGCGATATGGTTCGGACTCAGAAAAAATAGGTGGATAGTCAAAGCTGGAGATTTTGCATTGTCCTTCTGCTATTCTGTAAATTAAATTAGCAGCGCTATGATTCTTTTCCCCTGGAGGATTGAGACAAAAAACTTCATAGACAGCAATCAGTCACCAAAGCTTAAAGTTCATCCTCTGCTACCATGTTAATCGTAATAAGTGCTTGTCGTGGAAGGATGAGTTCAAAGATAGTCTTTTCCCTCAAACTTGTTTATTCTCAAGACATCTCTTCAGTGCAGCAGACCTTTCCCGTATCTTCCACCCCAGAGCTGTACCCATTTATACTATTTTGATGGGTGAGCCAATGCCCATCACCCGTTTTAACAAGCAGTTGTCTTACATGATACCGTGTAATTGCCAGTCAACAAGAAGATTGTCAAGGTCCAATAATAATGTAATTACTGATCCATTGACAGAAGAGGGGATAAATAAATGCCTCCAAAAAAAATTCTTAACCTTCCCAGTGACACTTGTACTTAGAAATCCCACGCCATATTGAGACAGTCACAATTGAGTTGGGCTGGCCTGACAGAATGCCTGACACTCTCTTACCAAAGTGTATCTTCTATGGAGAGCTTGAGTCTGGGGTGCATTCTCAGAGGGTGGTTAAAGGATGCAGAACAAGGACACCAAAGGCTTCACTTAAGAATTTAGAATTTGAGCTTAGAGAAGCTCGCCCAGGATTGCATAAATCTGGTGCAACCAAATTGAAAAAATGGTGCAGCCTCCTTTGAAAGCAAGTGCATACCAGAAGCAGAGAGAAAACACAAGGAGGGGAAATCCTGAACAGTAACCTGACCAAAGCTCAGTTGTCTGCGGTAACCTGCCCTATTTGCTGCAGGAACTTCTGGGAACTGATCGGCTTTGGCAGTCACCTACGTGCCAAACACTCCAGATGATGAACACGATTGTTCTCGAAGGATGAACAAGAAGGAGAGGCATAATACAATGCAGGATGAGGAAGTGTAGCATTCCCAGAGGTGCCGTCCATTGAATTTAAATTTAATGAGGATAAGTGCGAAATTGTACTCTCTGGGACTGAAAACAAAGATAGACTCAATGGAAATATTCTGAAGGCTGTAGATGAATGGAAAAGCTCAGGGATTGGAATACATACTTCTCTGAAAGTATGAGCGCTTGTAAATAAAACCATTAAAATGTCAACATCGTCCTGGGAGGCGGAGTACTGGAAAAAAGAAGTTAATGACACATTTATACAAAAGGTTATTTAGGCGATTGTTAGAATCCTGTGGCAGTTTTACCCCCAGTGTAGCCTACAGCATCGATTCACGAGGGTGATCCCATGGTTGGGAAACTGTACTGTTGTTATCAGGAGGCACTTAAGATTAGAGAAAATTTAACCGAGGGGTTTGAAAATGATGAAGGCTTTTGATAGAGTGAATAGGGAAAAATGATTTCCTTTGGTTGAGGATTCAGTTACAAGGGATCAGCAATTTAAAATTGTCACTAAGGGAATGAGGAAAGCAGTTACAAATAAATTCTGTACAAATGAGTCTTTGAAGCCTGGAATGCATTTGCCGTAGGGATTGGTTAAGGCACGGGCACAATGAGATGAATAGCATCTGCCTTGTAGAATAGTGGGATTAGTTTTGGATTGCTCTAACAAAAAGCTGATACTGGGCATGATGGGCAGAATGGCCTTCTTTTAAAAATTTATTCAGTCAGTGTTAAGGGTGTCGCGGGCAAAGTCAACATTTCTTGCCCATCCCTAATTGCCTTTGAGAAGGTGGCGTTAAGATGCCTTCTTGAACTGCTGCAGTCCGTGTGGTACAGCTACTCTCACAGTGCTGTTCGGAAGGGACTTCCAGGCTTTTGACCCTGCAACAAAGAAGGATCAGCCATATATTTCCAAGTCAGGATGGCGTGTCTTGGAGGTGGTAGCGTTCCTGTCTGCCTGCTGCCCTTAGTCCTTCTAGGTAGTAGAGGCTGCGGATTTGGAGGTTCTGCCGAAGAAGGCTTGGTGAGTTGCTGCAGTGAATCCTGTAGATAATACATGCTGCAGACGTGTTGCACCAGTGCTGGAGGGAGCGACTTTTTTTTTTGAGCTGGTAGATGGGGTCCTCATCAATTGGGTTGCTTTGACCTGAATGATGTCAAGCTTGCTGAATGGTGCTGGCACTGCACTTATTCAGACAACCGGAGAGTATTCCTTCACACTCCTGAATTGTGCCTTGTAGATGGTGGACAGACTTTGGGGAGTTAGGAGGTGAGTCACTCACCGCAGACTCCCGAGCCGTTGACCTCTTTCAGCCACAGTATTTAAATGGCTGGTCCAGTTCAGTTTCTGGTTAATGGTGATGCCCAGGATGTGGATGGTGGGGCATTCAGCAATAGCATTGCTGTTGAACACTTAGCCAAGCCTGTGGTTCAGGTGGCCATCAAATATTCCATGACACTATTCAGAAAATAAGTTCTCTGTTGTCCTGACAACAGGCTTCCTTCGAATACTCTTCCAAAAGCAGATTAACTGACCTTTCATGTCACTGCAGTTTGCGAGACAATAAATAATGTGCTAAATCTCTGTTGTGTTTTCTTACAAAATAACATGTGAAATGCTTTGAGTTGTGCTGAGAAACATAATAAGGCAATGTGTAAATTGAAGTGCTTTCTTTTGTTGCATATTGCTACACAGTGGGAATATGGGAGAAAATAAATCATATCAGAACTGATGCATTGAAATAATTAACCACTAGCGGATCTCCTGTGGCACTGTTGATGGGTGGGCTGGAGAGTGAAGCACCCTTGAGATGTTTCTAAGCTAACATTGAACCGTACGTAACCATACCTGTTTCTTTAGGTGCCCTGCACAAGTCTTGCGGAGAAATTATTTAAACGGGCAAATTGGAGCTGAAGATAAGCTCCTGTGGTAAATAAGAGAGCACTTTAACTGCTTGTAAATGTACAGTTCCAGGTCGGAAGAGCCCAGCGTGAAAGGGCAGCCTTTTTTCCCATCCCAAACATCTGCGTACATCTGTTCGGGGGTGGGATAATTCTCCCCCCTCACCACTTAAATGATAAATTGGCAAAGAGCTTCACCTACTCATTTAGGACTTACCAAATGGAAATGAATATTGGAAAATGAGGCACGTTTGGCAATATTTGGAAGGTCAACATACATAGGTCAATTGTATTTAACTTGAGACTTCAATTCTGATGCTGTACTGTTGTAACAATTGCACAAGCCCACACTACTCTAAGCCTTGATAACATTTACATTCTAATTGCACTTTTTTTATATTGACCATGGCCTATAATATCTGTTTTCATTTATCCACAGCTGTTCCGCAAGTCAGCCAATGTAAATGTAGCTGGGTTGTCAAAAATGGGGTGAAAGCAAGAAAATGTTTCCTATGTTGGGATGAGGAAGAGATTTTTTTTTATGCAGTGATCTCTTAAGGTCTGCAAGACACAGTCTAAATGTATGCTGGAAGCAGATTTAATAATAACTTTCAAAAGGGAATTGGATAAACATCGGAAGGGGAAACACCTTCAGGGCTGTGGGGAAAGAATGGAGAGTAGGACTAATTGCATAGTTTTTTCAAGGAGCAAGCGCAGGCACAAACAATAGACCAAATTGGTTGCTTCAGAGCTGTATCATTCCAGTTCCTGTCTCCACTTTCTTTACTGCTCCTTAAAGAGTACCCACCTGCAGGGACTCTTGCTTTCACTGGGAGGGACTGTGGACTCCTCCCCACGGTGATGAACATCCTGCCAACGTGTGATGCTTCCGAAATGCTTCAGGTAAATCGAGGCAATTCATTGGTCTGGGAGCTGGGATTGAAACTTATCAGAGTCTGTTTGAAGGGGTAGGCATTTTCTGCCTGTGTGAGCAGGCTATTTAACACTGGGAGCCTTGTTTCGAAACACCTCACCTGAAAGCACAATCAATGCTGCGGAAATGCACACTGGAACTGATTACTTCCTGAAGCCTATCTATCAAAGCACTGTTAAGTCCTGGTTTGTTGCTTACACATTATAAATAGTATTGACACAGACAACTGCCTCAAGAAGGTTTCATTGTAGATTCAACAGTTATATTTTGTTCTCTTTGTCAGTGTAGAGAACACAGCAGTTTCATAAATGATAATCAAAGGATCTTGTGCTGTTCTGTTAACCAATTGCTCTCTAAAGAGTAGGATACATCCACTTATCGTTTACGAAGGCATCTGGCTCCACTTCAACAGCCCTGATTCAGGCTAGTCACATTTATTCTGGGTAAATAAGGGTCCTTTGGATATGGAACAAGTCATTAAAATTCCTCGACAGCCGAGTTGGTGATAAATACAAGAAGCATTCCTGCTGAGATCTGACTTTCAGCACAGAAGTTTCTCGAGAGGAATACAATTCGAGAGGAATAATGGAGCCATTCATTCCTTGCCAGGCTGGGTTGCTGGCCTTCTGCGTTTCTCAATAAATGTCACTGATACTATTTAGGAGCGTTGAGAACATGGCTGTAGTAGTTACGTTTTCAGGAGTAATTTAAATATTCATTAAGGAGCAGATTAATGCTACGCTGTTTAAAGGCAGACATTACGCTTTTTTTTAGCTTCGTCTCAACCTAGTGAGGGTTTGAAGTCACAGAAAAACTGGTTCATGACAATGAAAGAGTATTGAATAAATTAAGATATGGAAAGGCTGTTGAAGTGCAGCTGGTAACAAGGAGAAACTCCTTTCCCCTGTGAGTGGTGAGTATTTGGAACTTGCTGTCACAGTGAGTTGTTGAGGCTGAAAGAATGAATGCATTGAAGGGGTAGCCAGATAAGTACACAGGAAGAAAGAAATAGGAGGTTATGCTGATAAGGTGAGACGAAGTGAAGTGGGATGAGATTCTTGTGGAATATAAACACCAGCGTAGACCAGTTGGCTGGAATGGTCTGTTTATGTGCTTTAAGTTCTCTGTAATTCAAATGTCTACAAGCACTATGAGAAGGTTTTTTGAAGGCTTCACCATGTAGTTTAGTGTCTTTTCCAGCATTCAACTGCATTTATCAACACAAGCATGGTCCTATTATAATGACTTCACATTACCTCATGCGATTCGATTGGCATTTAAAACAAAATAAACAAAGCAATAACTCTTGAGAAAACCAATGGCAAGAAACTGCAGCAGAGAAGTTGTATACTTTGTGAATGTTTAGCCGTTGGGCTATAATTTGGATGCTAAAGTTCTAGTAAATCAATGAAACTATTTCATATGTGATTGAATCAAAATGTAAATTGCTAATGAAAGGCCAATCACGGTTAAAGCTTCACCCCTGTTTGTGCAGGAGCAGCTCAAGCTCAAAACAATACACAGATTCGGAAGATTTCTCCTTAACATGCAATGGGACAAATCACCAAAGAACTGCCTGCAATAGAAATGGTCCTTAAGTGTATTCCATTACAATCAGGGCAGGATTGAACTTTATCTGTAAAATGTTTGACGATGACTGGCCTGTCTCTGATGAAAGAAACAATTCCTATGGAAGCAATGTCATAAAGTCATACGTCGGGATTTTCCACACCACACCACACCCGCCCGTCTGCCCACCACCACGATCTCCCAGTCCCGCTGCAAATCATTTCACTTCTTGCTGGGTCGTCACCTCACCCACGGAGGGTCCCGCCCGAGACAGGGCCGGAAAATCCCGGCCAAAGAGCATCATGGCACAGAAGGAGGCCATTTCGCCCATCCTGTCAATACCGGCTCCCTCTAGAGCAATCCAGGCTTGAGCTATATAAAGGTTCAGTTTAACTTCCCTGCTTTTTACTCAATACCACCATTTATGAAGCCCAAGGTACTCTATGCTTTGCTAATTATTCTCTCAATATGTCCTGTTGCCTTCAAAGGCCAATACACATGATCGCCAGGGCCCTCTGCCTTTGCATACTCTTTAGAACTGTGTCATTCAGTCTATATTGCCTCTCCCTAGCCTCTTTGCCACAGTGCATCGCCTCACACTTCTCTTTATTAATCTCCATCTGCCACTTGTCTGCCTATCCTGCTAGCCTAGTTATGTCCTGTTGCAGCCAATTGGTATCATCTTCATTGTTTACCACAACTCCAAGTTTACTATCAAGAGCAAATTTTGAAACTTTATCCTGTATTCCAATAACCAATTTTGTAGAAATACTTAAAAGAAACCAGTGGTCCTAGCACTGACCCTTGAGGAACACATCCTCCAGTCTGAAAGCAAACAGCTTGATGTTTCCTCTCCTGAAGCCAATTTTTTAGCCAAGCTGATTCTGACCCTTCTACCTGAGCACCTCAATTTTGTTAACCAGCCTTTTATGCACTATTTTGTCAAATGCTTTCTTAAAATCCATATAGACAGCATCCACTGCATTCTCTTCATCTGCCTTTTCTGTTACTTCATCAAAAAAATCCATTATATTAGTCAGGCACAATCTACCTTTTTCATACCTGTGTTGGCTTTCCTTAAATAACTCAAACCTTTCATTTGTCTGTTGATTCTTTTCCCCTGATTATTATATCTAAAACCTTACCCAGCTCTGATGATAAACTAACTGACCTGTAGTTACTAGGAATGTCCTTACACTTTTTCTTGAATAGAGTACCATATAAATATAAATATATATATGTCCCCTCCAGGCAGTTAAACTCCCTCCCCCAGCCCCATCACATAGGGAAATTGGAAGTTGACTAGAAAATCCAATCTGCCTCCTTCACTCACCTTTAATGAGGCTCTTAATGAGTCTTACTGGATAACCACCTCATTGGTGGGGGGGGGCAAGTTACCACCTGAGTGTTAAAAGTTTTAGCGCATCTTCTCCCATTAAAATCATAACATCTCTACAAATGTCTCTGAGATGTGCTTTTTAGGTAAGCATGACTAGCCAGCCCTTTACAACCTGTATGAGAACTGTTCTTTTCCATTCTGAACTGTGGGGACTCACACAGATAGCTTCATAAACCAACAAAGCACCAATGGGTTTAATTTCCTTTGTGCACTGGTTATTGCCTGCATCTAAATTCCTCCCTGTACTATCTGATAGGTGTAGTATAAGGGTTTGGCACATGTATGGTTAACGTGGGACTGAGTACAGTACCGCCCACACTGTGATGTAAGAGAGCACATGACCCACATCCACGGTCAGTCAAGTGTTGGACATGTGGACCAGCCAGCACGGAGACAGCTTCTAGCTTGTACCCTTGACTGTACGTTTGTAAATAGTTCTACGAGTCAGTAAAGATTAACCTACATATGATTACAAACCTTTCTTCAGATCTACTGAACTATATCCAACACCATACAACATGGTGGCAGCTTGTGGAAAAACCCAAGACCTCACGGAAAATGCAGAGAAAAAGTGAAATGCTGGAAAACTGAAAAAAAAATTCAGCAAAGCATTCTGACCTGAAAAAGAAGCTCCAGAAGCAGGGGCGTAGAGGAAAAATCTCCAGGGAAAAAAACAAACTCCAAAAAAAGGCTTGGAAGCTGTAGGCAGAAATTGAAAATTCCTTCCTGCGGCAGAAGACTCAACCGAATCCCCTATGGAAGTCCAGCTTCTAATCCCGGGGTGCAGAGTTGGCATATCTGGCAGGGGTGAGCTAAATCTTTTAAAAGCTCCATGCTACAGCAAGTCCTGAGAAATCTTGAAATAATTCGTAGCTCCAGAAGTGCAGTTTGGAAAAAACCCGTCATTAAAACCACATCCCTGGGTCATCGTCTGAACGTGTGGCATCCGATCTCACTTTGAAATAGCAAAAAAACGATTAATTAAATTATCCAGGGGAATCGCGGATTAGCTGAGAGCAAGGAAAAGCCAGGGTTCAATAAATTTACAACTTTAAAGTTGAGAAAGAAAGCCCTGCAGGTAGTCGATCCAGGCAGCCACTGTTGAAATTTTTGTTTTCAAGCTGAGTGTCAAAACCAGTAAGTGCAGGAAATCCCTTTTGTTTCCAGGTGAACGGTGACGCCATCTTGAAATTCTGAAAGCTCTTAAGGCAGAACCTACCCTTTAAAAAATTTATCCACGTGTCGGAATTCCACACTTCCGAATCAATTCGGACTCATCCAAGGTCCTGATCAATCACATAATTGGGGACTTTGGAGGAAATATTTCTAAGATGCAGCATCGCTTCTGGTTTAGACAAAAAAGTTAAAAGCCGAGTAGGTTAACACGCTGCTTTACTCGGCGGGGCTGATTGTGGACGACATTATTGCAAGTCAAGGAATCAATGAATCATCTGCTAAATTTGAAGAAGTATTAAAATCTTTTGACATTTATTTTAATCTAAGAAGCAATGAAATACTCGAAAGAGCTAAATTTAACAAACGAGTCCAACAGCCAAGAGAACCTATTGATTCATTCATCAATGTTCTGCAAAGGTTGGCAGAAGGTTACGAATATGGAGACTTAAAATCTGAATGCATCAGAGACAGAATAATGGTAGGAATAGCGGATGACGCACTCTCTGACCTCATGTAAGCAAAGGAAAGATCTAACCCTGGGAAAGTCAATCCAGATTGTAAGGTAGTCAGAACTCCATGAGCAGCATAGGACCATTTTAGGAGCAGAAAATAAACCGTGGTGCAGAGACCAATGCACAGTTCAGCTGGTTCAGCAACAAAGACACAGGGGACACTCCAGGCCAGGGGGAAGCAATATCCCAACCAACCAGCAGAGCAATCATGTCAACGTTGTGGAGCAAATTGGCCCCACTGGCAAGATCATTGTCTTGCAATTTCAGCCCAATGCTTTCAGTGCCACAACATCGGACACTACAGCAAACTGTGCAAGACAAAAACTCTGAAATGCTCAGAAAGTCCAAAGATCACCCACCAGGTTGAGTCCGCAAGCCCAGGAGACTCACAGCCGTCGTTCACGGATGAGGTCAAAGAACTTGGTTTCTCATGACACACATCAGCTCGAAGATTTGTTTGCCGTGACACCTTTGTGGTTCCAGAACCATGCCCAAGACTGGAAGTCAGATTCCTCCGGACCCATAGAGTGACGTGTCTGTTGCTTGAAGCCATTTCATTTTAGTTAATGGCCATTTAACAAATTTGAAATTAGACACAGGAGCCAGAATAACAATCACAGAGCCTTGGCTAAAAGATCGCTGGCTTCAAACAGCAGACACACCACTCTATGGGCCCGCAGGAACCTGACTTCCAGTGACAGGCATAATTCTGGAGCCACTAAGGTATGGTGGCAAACAAATCTTCGAGCTGATGTGTGTCATCTGTAACCAGTCTTTCTCTCTCGAACAGAGATGGCTGTGTAGCCCTGGATCTCCTCACAATGGCAGAAGATGTCAAGACAGCCACTGTCACTAATCATACAGAACTGCAAGTTCTCAAGTACTCAAATGAAAAAGCGTACCCTGGCTGGGGCTTTAGCTCTGAACTGTCTTCTCTTTTTGTGGAGCGGGGTTGTCCATTTTCATTACAGGTGCCGGAAAACCTTCAATGATCAGACCAGCCAGTTACCCAGGGGTAACCATGACAGCTCCGGCGGCGGATGTAAAAGGGACTGACCAGCAGCCTGATGAGCCCCAACCTCCGATGACAGTACAGCTGACAGCAGGTCAATACTACAAGCACCAAACATACACCGCAGTTCCCAGTCAGCATGCCAAAGCCACAAAAGATGCTGGACCCCGGCGGTGACCGAGGTGGTCAGTGCCAATGCTGCACACAGAGATTGGCCATGCAGTACAGAAAACAAATGAATGAACTCAACGGTGCAGCCCGGGTAAGGCAACCACTTTATCACTCTACACTCACCCACTCACAAGCCCATCACACATACATTGACATCTCACTCACTGCCAGCTCAATGGACATCACCACTCACTCTCTCACACACACCCTCACATCTCCATCTGACCTCCTCTGGAGGCTGCCTCCTCAGCTCTCACCATCTTGAGGCCACTTGCACAGATCAACATGTGCCCCCCTGACACACTCCCTGGGATACCCCCCTTCCCCAGTACAGCCCTCACCCTGCAGCCTCTTCCCTTGCCTGAGGCCACTTCTCCCCCCTCTTCCCCAAGCAAGCCCTAGCCCTGCAGCTGTTGAAAAGCCATCTCTGCCATATCCAGTCAACCTACATATGCCTATGAAGCCTTCTTCAGACCTACTGAACTGTAACCAACACCATACAACATTAGGGATGTCTTGTGGTGCAGTGGGTGGACTATAAGTTAGTGGAGTTGTTTGTGTTAGGGTATCAGTATTAAGGAATATGGAGCAAGGGTAGGTAAATAGGTTTAGGATACAGATTAACTATGATTTAATTGATTGGCAGAACAGATTCAAGGAACTAAATGGCCTACTCCTGTTCCTTTGTGCTGTTTCCTTTTCTACATTTAAAAGATTTCTACTCGTTCACTGCTTTATTGCCTACAATTATTTTTAATAGTTTTTCCCTCCAATTTTCTCCCTTTTCTCCTCACTCATGTCAGCTGTGGCTCAGTTGGTAACACTCTTGCCTCTGAATTAGAAGGTTGAGAGTTCAAGTTCCACTTCGGGTCATGAGCAGAAAAACTAAGGCTAGCACTGCAGTGAAGTACTGAAGGAGTGCTGCATTGTCAGAGGTACTATCTTTCGGATGAGATATTAGGCTGAAGCCTTGTCTGCGCATTCAATGGGTTTAAAAGAACCCTATTTCGAAGAAGAGCATGTGATCCCCAGTGTCCGGGCCAATATTTATTCCTTAATCACCATCACAAAAACAGATTAACTGGTCATTATCAGGTCATCGCTGTTTGTGGGAGCTTGCTGTGTGCAAATTGGCTGTTGTGTTTCACACATTCTTATAGTGACTACACTTCAAAATACTTAATTGGCTGTAAAGTACTTTGGGATGCCTGGTGGTTGTGAAAGGCACTATATAAATGCAAGGCTTTTCTTTCTTTTCCAGTTTCAAAAGCACTGACCCAATCCAGGTTACAGCGCTAAGGACATTGAAAACTCTTTTCTACTCCACCCAGATGTTTATGCCTCACGTGCAAACATGCTGTTTGATGATGATAGCCAAGCCTTCTCCTGTCTCCACCTAGATATTCACACAGGGGCACATTTTCCAGTATGATATTGCAGAGCCAGTGACACTTGCCACCTGCCTGAAATCTACTAACCCAGTCACTGTGTCCCCTGAAGATTTTTTTGACTGAGATAGAATTTAAGTACAAAGTACCAAGTAGTAGGTAAAGCCATTGCTTGGTCTGGTTTTACACCATACAGATCTCCAGGTGCGATCCCCTGTGTTAAGTTAGCTGATCTCAGTCAGGGCACCAGTCCGAAAGCAAAACTGTCCCTCAGTGCCCCTGATGTAAGAAGAGGAAACACTTGCCTTGCGCTGTCCAGTTTTCTTTTACCCTTCAACCATTGTTAATTTTCTATAAAGCCTGAATCCACCCAAAACCCATGCCTAATCAGGAGACAATAAAAAGCTTGCTGTCTGATATGTAATCCTTGTCTCACCTGCAGTCCTACTGTCATTACATTTTCCAGTTCAGAATACAATCTCTTCCAAGTTTCGTATTATTTATACCCCATGTCACCCTTTAAATAAAAAAGTTAAGGTCAGGAAGTGAAGCGTAGAGTCTGTTAGAGACGTCTACGACATGGAGGATATCAGAAAGGGGAATTAAATCATATTATTGGGAAGCTGCTAAATGGGTTTTGCTTTCCAATACATATACTAACTACCTGTTCATCCTTTGTGCAGACCACAGACTGGAGATTTCTGGGCTGTTTTTTTGCTGTGCTGTTCTAATTTGTGAAACTTAAAAACTTCTCCCTCTGAGAAATGGGACAGGTTTCACCAGCGACATAAATATTGAGGCTTTAAACAGTATACTGGTTAGTATCCAATCAATCCTTTCACAGTTAGGTAGACATTGTAGGACTAGGCATATTTCTTTTTTCTCTGTTGCTTTCCCTTCAATAGGGAATTATAGATATTCAAAGCTGCTTAAGCTTTTATCATTTTTATGACTGTAATCAGGCATAATTTCCATTTCTGTGTAGAATGTGCACCATTATATGTTTTAGGATGCCAAACACTGTCAGGATGTTTGTTGCAGTTTAGCTGTTTTCTGGGTCCAATCCTTCAGTTAAGTGGGCTTCAACATGTTTTACCTGCTCAGCTTACTGCTACCAGAGGGGAGGAATTTTCATGTGAAATATGTAATTGTGTTTTCAACTGTTATTCATAGTTTACACTTGTCTGAGTAACTGCATTGGAGACGCAAGCATGATGGTAAAATAAACACTTGCATTTATATAATGCCTTATCTTTTGTCATCTAAACAAGGCAGCCATCCTACTCTTGAACTGTGTCTTTTAACAGAGAGGTATCATAGATTCATCGAATCTTAAAGCCATCTTAAACTCCCCATGAACGTTTAAGTTAACTTAAACTGAATATCTTATCTGATGGACAGCACCCCTCATCTCCTCCCCAAACCACAAGCAATGTTTCTTACATTACAACCCAGATGACAGTTCAAAAGTACTTCATTGGGTAAAGCACTTTGGAATGTCCTGAATTCATGAATAACACCATATAAACGCAAGACTTTCTTTCAGACCCTCCAAGAGAGGCTTGAACCCATGATGGCTTGATCCAGAAATTTCTATGTCACTAATTAAACCAAGCTGACATATGGGAGATTTACTTTGAACTTTAGTACTGGCATGTAAAGGTTGTCGCAGCTTCTGTCGTGTCAATCTGAATCCTTACTGAAAAATCAATGGGGCAGCTTCCATAATCAATAAGATGACAGACTGTACGTCAAACAGAGTCATCTTCAAATAGCAGCCGCCCATGAGCTGTAACATTGCTTAGGGAAATCTGATGGATGAAAGGTCTTAAGATTAGTGTTTCCCTCTTATAGAGCGAAGAAGCATGCATTTATATAGTGCCTTTCTGGACCTCAGGACACCCAGTTCACAGCCAATAAGGTTTTGAAGTGTAGTCACTGTAATTGTCGTGCAGGGGAATGTAGTCACTATTGTAATGTCGAGAGTTAGTGAGTTATGCACAGTGATCTTAACTTTACAGCGTTGTAGCCAATCCTGTTTCAAATAACTGAACCTCAGATCATATGGTAGAAGTTGAAACAATAGTATCCTACAATTTGAAGTTTTATCTACAATGCTCCATTCCCTGGAAAAAGTAGTAATCAGGGTCTAAGTGTCTTTAATTACTGCAATTTGATCATGTGCATTTCAGCTTGCCGTATTGTTTTCTTAGCTGTCAGTCAAATGTTACGGCATGTTTAGGCTGACAGTCTGCTTTCAAAATAGACTGACAAGGAGGAATCACGTCTGAGTGCTTCAGTTAATGGAAATATGTTTCAGAATCTGCGGTTATAAAATGCCACAGCCTCAGAATGGCTTCATTCACCTTTAGCAGTATTTCCAGGAGCTTTTTCTCTATTTCTGCTTTCTCAGCTGCCTTTCATTGTTTGTTCTCGCAGGGTCAAGGCTAACTTCTCTTCACCGAGCAGGTCCAAACTGGCTGTTTGCTTTAATCTGAAAATAATGGAAATTCCTGAAATGTTTGGCCCATAAGAACTTAAAAGTAGACTTTCCAGCTATACTTCAACTTCAGCAGATGTGAACCTCATTTGACAACCTAATTACAGTGTTGGAAAGTGTTAGTTAGGATAATCTTAACAATTCTTAACATGATATAATCACATTCAGTTCTACACCACCGACAGCAATATAGCAGCAGGATGAGCTTTTTTTTAGTCATCTTCCTCTTGTTCCATTTTGTACCATATTTTGCTTTCCTCTCCTTTAGGTTTGTTTTACAATGTACTGTGTCTGACAGGGAGGGTTACATGTTTTCAGGCCTATGTCCGTACTTTTTTAACTAACCGCCAAAGTGGATGCATTGTTGTGATTGTAAGTGCATTTTTGGACGCATTGACATGGTCATGCAAATATTGACTGGAACAGCTCTTCCTTCCAAGAGGTATATGGAAGTGATGTGAGTTGATTATTTTCCCTATTCACATGATCTCATGCCTCAATGCCTCCCTGATGATGGAAGACTGCAAAAAAGTACGCAAATTATCCCTCTCCTTATCAATCGGCCTTAAAGATCTAGCATGCTAATACACGCCAAGATACCTCTCTCTGTGTATAGTGTCTCTCTTGATGGATCAGTGCAGGTGCACTTTGTAGAGTTTGGGCTATTCCACAGGGATACAAACCAGGAAGGCTCTCCGTTTGATTCTTGATCTACGCTGGGTTAATTTTTCGGAAGAGGGAGAGCAGGTGATGGAACATTCCAATTAGACGCTGTTTTAGAGGAGAACATAAACCAGGAAACCTGCTCTGGATCACTAGCCAGTTTGGCTACTTGACTATAGTCACTGCATCCAAAATGAATTCATTGTTTGAAGTGACTTGACAAGTTTCATCATGATGAAGTTCCAAATAAATGCACTTATTATAAACCCAGCCACCCTTCCTGGAAAATGTGCGGGCGAGGATGTAGGAAGAGTACAGGATCTGGCTTGGCTAGATGTCCCATTTAGTTGCATCATTGGACCACAAACACTGTCTTAAATTCACACACGAAGATTGCCACTTCAGTGAGGTACCAAAGGAAGGTCAGTGCCCATGGAACCATGGACCAGCTTCTGAAGATAAGGTTTGAGAAAAAAAATCTATAGCTTGTTAACAACGTTTGAACAAATGAAATCTATTCATGCACTTTTGAAGGGTTAGGTTACATAACCCATAAAATGTTTCAGCCTAATTTTTATCTCAAGAGTACCATTGGCTCTGATGCATGTTTAGGTGTATATCAGCCTGATCTCAAGCAAACTTTGCTTGTTTCGCTGAATTATTATTAATTCATATTATGTGTCAAAGGGTAGTTTGTTCTGTTAGAAATCTGAATCCAAACTGACAGAAAACTCAGAGCTCAGCCAAATTCCCTTTTGCATTGTTGACTTCAATGCACTTTCAGTGGTTGAGCTATACCACTGAGTGCATATAGAGGCTGCAAAAACCTTACATTAAATCAAACCAAGAATCTGCACCAAAGCTGGATCCTCCGTGGTGATGTGCATGGTATGCATAGAATGGAAGATAATGTTTATCTTTTAATACGTGCATGGTTAAGTTTCTCTTTAAATGTGTCGAATTGGTATACATGTAGGCACGTAGAATATCCAGAGATCTTTGATATTACATTATTAGATCATTAGGAGGTCCTGTGAAGGGGCCTTTGATTTTCATTGGTTTCGCTGCTTGCTGCTGCCAGCGGTGTTAATTTTTTGAAAATCTCCCCCCCCCGAGTTGTGGAAAGTCACGTTCGATCGGCTGTTCAAAACGGTGCCGGGAGTTCCTGCCGGAACTTTTCCCGTTGCTAGAATGCGAATGGTTTTAGTGGAGCAGCTCGGGCTGAGAGACAGAGCAAGGCACGTCTCGCACATCTGGGGCTGAGAAACTCCGTAGCTCTGCTTATGACAGATTGAAAGGAACTGTGCATTCCAGCGAAATTCAGAAGCATTCTGGGACAGAGGGAAAGAGAATGGCAAAAAGAGAGAGCTCATATAATTGTTACACTCACAAAACTGGTCAATCTGGCTTCGATTAAAAAAAGAACACAAGCCAGCTGAGCATGTGATTTGAGACAAAAAAGAGTTGAGCTTCAGCATTCTTTAGTAATACAAGGTTTCATTTATCAGCTCTTCAACTGGAGATTGCATGCTCTCTCTCTCTCCACCCCCCCCCACACCCGACTCCGTCAGCTTCCTTGCCATAACCCGCACCCCCTTAGCTGACCCCTGAAACCCCACCCCCTTCCCTCAGTATGGCAAACATCTGGTTTCAAAAAGGCTGCCGTTTCAATTTACTTTCTGCTGTCCTCGTGCGGTGTTTGCCTAAGGCCAAAAGGCCAGGAGAAGGGAAAAGGGAAGCTTTCAGTACATTTTTCACGCAAAGTCAACGTCCCCTCCCCTTCCAAAAAAAAACGGTCGTAACGTTTCTTCTGGGAGGCCTGCGTGGCATGTAAATTGAAACAGGCTTAGAAAGAGAGTGGATTTTCACGGAGCGCAAACACAAGTTGCTTCCCAAGGACGAATCCTTCTAGAATGCTTTAGTTTGTTTAATCGATTTTCCACAATCTGCAGTGCGTTTTCTGTGCCAGTCCACAAGCGACAGGTCCTGGTAGGTCTGGTTTTTTTCTTCCCCTGTGATGTTTCGTTATTACCTTTTATAATTAACTAGAATGTAACATGTGCTTTAACCTGCAATGGCTTTGCAGCAGATCTTTTACTGTTAAGCTTAACTTTTGTCTAATGTCTGCTCTTCACTGCGTATACATCTGTATTATATATGTATATATATATATAAATGCTAAAATTCCATCATGAGCAACTTGCCTCTTTTATCACCGTGAGGACTGTGGAGCTGCAGCAGTTTTGATCTAATGTAAATAAATGACAGCAGTTTCCTTTTGCCACAGAGCCACCAGCAAGGAAGTTTTCAATGTTAGAACCAACTTCCCCCGCACCCCCACCACTCCCCCACCCCCACCCCCACCCCCGTGGGCATTTTTCAAAGTAACTCTACAAAAGTTTTCAAAGTAAGTTGGCTAAAGTTTTGCTGCAGATTTTATTTGGCCTGAATTTCACGCCTGGCGTGTGTGCGCGCCAAGTCAGCGTTTCCCGGAAGCGGGTGCGAAATGCCCTTCTGCCCCGTCACCCGGCCCCACCCTCCACCAAACGCAAATTTCACGACGGCTGCCCGATCAACGGCCAGCCAGCGCGAGACGCGCGCTGAGAAAGCCCTCGGCGCTGCTGAGATGGGCACGGGGACGAAGGCGGGCGCCGACGGCAGCGAGGGTGCGGGCGGGGTCGGGCGGGTCTCGCGAGCTCCCTGAGGGCGGACAGCTGCTGCGGAGCTGCCTCAGGGGAGCGCCAGACCCTTTTCGGGTTAAACATCAAGGAGAAAAATGCACCAAACTGTGTTCTAATGCAACGCGTTCGAGCACCTGACAGCAGAACTCAAAAAAACAAATCTGTCCCCCCCCACCACCCACCAATATCATTTTAAAAAAAACGATATTTCACCCCCCTCCCCCCCCACCCTGGACCTTTCATCCTGCCCTCGGGTGAGGTTTTGTTAAAAACGGGCTGCCCGCCTGCCCATTTTGCCCGTGCGATGAGTGCAGAATCGCACTGGGCAATGTAAAATCGTGGACAATAGGGTTTTTAATGGCCTTAATTGGCCCTGTAATTGTCGGTGGGCGGGGCTCCAGCGCACACCCACCGACCTCAACATTGGTCACTCGCGCGATGACATCAGGACAACCGGCCGTCCAATCAACATGAGATTCTGGCATGTTTTGCTTATTAGTTACGGTTTGGAAGTGCACGCTATTTTGCAAGTGTGAACATATGAACATACATATGAGCATACGGAATAAGTTCATAAGTAGACCATTCGGCCCCTCGAGGCTGCTGCACCGTTCAATAACATCATGGCTGATCTCTCATGCGTTTCGAATTCTACATTCCCTTGTACCCGCTGATAACCTTCGATTCCCTTGCCTATCAAGAATCTATCTGCCTCTGCCTTAAAAATATTGTGACTCCGCCTCCACCACCTTCTGAGGCAGAGAGTTCCAAAGCTGCACAACCCCCTGAGAGAAAAGAATTCTTCTTATCTCTGTCCTAAAAGGGTGACCCCTAATTTTAAAACAGTGCCCCCTAGTTCTGGACTCCCCCACAAGAGGAAACATCCTTTCCATGTCCACCTTGTCAAGACTGTTCAGGATCTTATACACTTCAACCACTCTTCTCAACTCCAGTGGAAACAAGCCCAGTCTGTCCAACCTTTCCCCATGAGACAACTCGCCCATTCCAGGTATCAATCTAGTAAACCCTCTCTGAACCACCTCCAAAGCATTTATATCCTTCTTTAAATAAGGAGACCAAAACTGCACACAGTATTCGAGATGCGCTCTCACCAATGCCCTGTATAACTGAAGCATAACATCCTTACTTTTATGTTCAATTCCTCACATAATAAAGGATAGCATTCCGTTGGCCTTCTTAATTACTTGCTGTACCTGTATACTAACTTTTTGTGACTCATGCACTAGAACACACAGATCCCTCTGCACCTTAGAATTCTGCAGCCACGGTCTATTTAAGTAACACTCTGATTTTCATTCTTCTTACCAAAGTGAACAACTTCACATTTCCCCACATTATATTCCATCTGCCAGATTTTTGTTAACTCACCTATCCTATCTATATCTTTCTGCAGCCCCCTAATGTCCTCTTTACAACATACTTGCCTACCTATCTTTGTCTCATCTGCAAATTTAGCCACGATGCTTTCACTCCCGTCATATAAGAGATTGTTATAAATTGTAAAAAGTCGAGGCCCCAGCACAGACCCCTTTGAGCCTCCACTTGCCTCATCTTGCCAATCAGAAAAAAACCCATTTATGATACTCTGCTTTCTGCTAGCCAGCCAATTTTCTATCCAGGCTAATATGTTACCCCCTACACCATGAGCTTTTATTTTGCGCAATAATCTTTGATGTGGCACCTTATCAAATGCCTTCTGGAAATCCAAGTACAGCACATCTATAGGCTCCCCTTTATCCACAGCGCATGTTACTCCTTCAAAGAACTCCAAGAAATTTGTCAAACATGATTTCCCTTTCACAAAACAATGCTGACTACCTGACTACCTTGTGTTTTTCTAAGCGCCCAGCTATAACCTCCTTAATGAATTGTGATGTCTTCCCCACAACAGAAGTTGAGATAACTGGCCTATAGTTTCCTGTTTTTTGCCTGCCTCCCTTCTTGAATAGAGGGGTTATATTTGCTACTTTCCAGCCTGATGGAACCTTTCCAGAATCGAGGAAATTTTGGAAAATTAACCCCAACGCATCTATTACCTCATTAGCCACCACTTTTAAGGCTCTAGGATGAAGTCCATCTGGACCCGGAGACTTGTCGGCCCACAGCTCCATCAGTTTGCTCAGTACCAGTACTTCCCCAGTGATTGTAATTTCACCAAGTTCCCCTCTCCTTTCCACCTCCTGATTTACAGCTATTACTGGAATGTTTTTTGTATCCTCTATAGTGAAGACAGGAGCAAAATATTTGCTCATTTCATCTACCATTTTCTTATTATCTACTATTAACTCCCCATTGTCACTCTCTAGAAGACCAACACTCACTTTACCTATCCTTTTCCTTTTTAAATACCTGTAGAAACACTTGCTATCCATTTTAGACTTCTAGCTAGCTTCCTCTCATACTCTTAATTTCTTTCACCTGATTAACATTTTAGTCATTCTCTGACATTCTTTATATTCTGACTAATCCTTCGACCTGCCACTCATCTTTGCGCAGTTATATGTTTTTTCTTAAGTTTAATGCTTTCCTTAACTTCCTTAGTTAACCTCCTTAGAATTTTTCTTTATAATAGGAATATATTCATTTGGAGTATTCTAAAATATCCCTTTAAATGTCTGTCACTGCTTCTCTATTGACCTATCCTCTATCCCAGTATCCCAGTATCCCAGTTCACTTCAGCCAGCTCAGCTTTCATGCCCACATAATTGCCCTCATTTAAGTTTAAAATACTAGTCTTAAACCCACTCTTCTCCCCTTCAAACTGGATGTAAACTTCAATCATATTGTGGTCGCTGCTACCTAGGGGTGCCTTTACTCTGAGGTCATTAATTAATCCTGTCATTTTACACAATACCAAGTCTATAATAACCTGTTCTTTGGTTGGTTCCAGAATGTGCTGTTAAGAAACTATCTCAAAATCCTTCTATGAACCCCTCATCCAGGCTACTACTGCCAATTTGATTTTTCCAATGTATATGTGGATTAAAATCACCCATGATTATTGCCATCCCTTTATCACAAGTGCTCAATATTTCTTCTTGTATACTTTGTCCTACATTGTGGTTACTGTAAACCACTCCCGCTAATGACTTCTTTCCCCTACTATTCCTCACCTCCCCCCCATACCGATTCTACATCCTGATCTCATGAACTAAAGTAATCTCTAACTATTGCACCAATGCCAATCTTAATTAACAGTGCTGCCCCTCCACCTTTACCTAGCTTCCTATTCTTCTTGAATGTTATATACCCCTTAATATTCAGGGCCCAGTCCTTGTCATTCTACAGCCACATCTCCGAAATGGCTATCATATCATATTTATTTACTTCAATGAACACTATCAATTCATTATTATGAATGCTACACACATTCAGATACAGAGCCTTTAGTTTTGTCTTTGGTTATCTTTGTAACATCTAGTCTTGACTGTTGGTATATTCTTAGGCTTTTTCTCTCTGTCCCTTCCTTCCATTCTCTGACCCTCATTTCCCACATTGCTATTTTGCTCTCCTGCCTTGACTCTACCCCTTGATTTGCTGCATCTACCCAAACTTGATTCCTCACCTCCCTCCTTTGTTTAGTTTAAAGCCCTGTCTGCTTCCTTAGTTATATGGCTCACTAGAACGCAGACCCCAGCACAATTCAGGTGTACACCATCCCAACCATACAGCCCCCGCTTTCCCCAGTACTGATGGCAGTGCCCCATGAACCCGAACCAACTTCTCCCACACTAGTCTTTGAGCCACACATTCACTTCTGTAATCTTATTTGCCCTATGCCAATTTGCATGTGGCTCAGGTGTTTTTAACTTGGTGTCTACCTGTTCATTCTGACTGTGCAGAGCATCCTTCCTCATCCTGCCTATGCTGTTGGTACCTATGTGGACCATGTCAACTGGATCCTCCCCCTCCCACTGTAAGTTCCTCTGCAGCCCTGAACAAATGCCCCAAACCCTGGCACTGGGCAGGCAACATAGCCGTCTGGACTCTTGCTCTTTGCTACAGGGAACATTGTCAACTCCCCTCACTATACTGTCCCCGACTGCCACTACATTTCTTTCTGCTCCCCACCACTTTAATGGCTTCCTGTACCATGGTGCCATGGTCAGCCAGCTCATCCATCCTGCAGCTCCCACTCTCATCCAAACCAGCTGAAAGAACCTCAAACCTGTTGGACGATTATGGACGCTCACGCCAATGCACTCCTGCCCTCTGGGTGCTGCTTCAGCTGCAGTCACACCCTCCTGTCCCTGACCACTGACCAAATCAGGAGACCCTAACCTAAGGGGTGTGGCCACCTCCTGGTACAAAACGTCAAGATAACTTTCCCCCTCCCTGTGTGTGTGTAGTATCTCCAGCTTGGCCTCCAGCTCAATGGGCTGAATTCTGCCCCCGTTGTGGGGGAGGTTGCTGGGCGGGAGTGCTTCCGATCGGCGCCCCCAATCGGAGGCGCGGTACCATTTTTCGTGAGTGGGCCAATTAAGGCCCGCCCAGTGTGACGTCCGCAGGGAAGCGCTGTGCATTCCATGTGTGGCCGGGGGGGAGGAATCCCAATATCGAGAGTGCGCTCTTTTGCACATGCGCACAAAAGAGCACACTCATCTCCCTGAGGCTAAGTGCAGCCTCAGGGAGATCGTCTGTAAATGTAAAAAAGACAAAAATAGAAAAATAAAATTTCCCTTACATGTCCCCTCATGTGACAATGTCACATCAGTTGGGACATGTCCATAATTTTGACACAACCTTTATTAAAAATTTTTAAAGCCCTACATGAAACCTCATCCCGCCGGTGGATGAGGTTTCATGTTTTTTCTCGTTCCCGCTGGGGCTCCTGGCCTGCCCACCGACCTTAAGGTTGGACGGGCAGGTCCTTTAATTACTTAATTGACCCTGTCAATGGCCTCAATTGGCCATTGAGAGGTCGGTGGGTACACAGCTGATTCGGCTGCGCCCCCGCCTTTCTGAAAATTTAAATCAGGCGCGGTGATGTCGGGAGTTCCCCCCGATGTCACCGCGCATCATTTTACGCGTCGGTGAGCGGGCCCCGCCCCCGCTCGCCAACGCGTAAAATTCTGCCCCATGGCTCTGAGCTGATGTTCCTCAAGCCACAGACACTTACTGCAGACGTGTTTACCTGGATCACACTAGTATCCAGGAGCTCCCACATGCTGCAGCCTTGACACATCACCTGTCCTGCCATCCTTAGTGTGTTTTAATTAAATACTTAATCATTTTATTCAATTATCTCTTTTATGTATTCTATTAATCTTACCTAGTAAATTCCTATACTATTTTAAACCTTAGGAATAGAATAGAACTTAACCATTCACCAGATACTCACCAAACAGCTAGCTCCTTCTCCTGTGGTAGGGCCAGACCTAGTTTCTACAGGGTAAAAATGTTAGAAAAAGCAAAGGAGCATCTCCTCCCCTCCTCACCAAACTCCCTTAACTCACCAAACTCCTAGCGCTCCATTGAAGTCGCACTGCAGTGCTGGGTCTCACTGAAATATCTGAATTTAAATGCTCTGAAACCAAAGGCACTAGCTGAGCCCAGGTACAGAAAAAAAACAGTCCAAGCTAGTTTCCTTAAATAACTATCTACAGTCGCTCCCCAGTGGATAGCTTCTATCTCCCTGCTTGTGCGCCTGGATAAGATTTAGAATTTAAATAGAACTTGCAGTTAAATGTTAAACGCTAAATACAAATAATATTAGGTGTGTAGAAAGAGATTTAAGGTTCTCTGAACTCACCAAACTCGCAGCACTCCATTGAGATTGTACTGCAGCGCTAGGTAACACTGCAATGTCTGAATTGACAGGCGCTGGAAGGAAAGGCACTAGGTGAGCCTAGGTAAGATACGGTTAAGTTATTTTAAATACCAAAATAATACTTTTTCTAATTTTCCCCTGTTCCCCCAAAACCTGCTTTGTCGTCCCCCCCCCGTTTTCTTCCCACTTTTCGTTAAAGGTAGAGATTCATACTTGGGGGACACTTGCAAGGTCTCAATGGCTCATTCAAGTGATCACCTTGCATTTGTCAGCTTTCACTCAGTTGGTAGCTCTCTTACCTCTGAGTGAGAAGGTTGTGGGAAGTCTCACTCCAGAGGTTCAAGCACAAAAATCTAGGCTGACACTCCAGTGCAATACTGAGGGAGTACTGGCTGTTAGCGATACTGTCTTTTGGGTGAGATGTCAAATCAAAGCCCCATCTGTTCTCTTGGGTGGACAAAGAAGACCCCATAACATTATTTTGAAAGAGAGCAGGGGAGTTATTCCTGGTGTTCTTGCCAATACTTATCCCTCAATAAACGCCACAACAAACAGATTATCTGGTCATTATCACACTGCTGCTTATGGGAGCTTACCAAGTGCAAATTGGCTACCACTTTTCCCTAGATTCCAACAACGACTACATTTCAAAATACTTAATTGGTGTAAAGTGCTTTGGAACGTTCTGAGCTTGTGAATAGTGCTTTAAAATACAAGTATTCTGTATGTCTTATCCTGGGTAATGAGTGTTGACGGGTGTTGTAGGGTGGCTGAGTTGTACTTTTAGTGATAGAGTTGATCTGCAGACATTTCTTGGGTGGAAACATTGGGCTGAATTTTCCCCCCGTTTGCGGTGGGGGGGATGTTGATGAGCGAGCGCGTGCAGGCGTGCTTCCAATCAGCGCCCCCGATTGGAGGCGGGGGGCCATTTTACATGGGCGGGCCAATTAAGGCCTGCCCAGCATGACATCTACACAGAAGCACTGTGCGTTCCCTGTGCAGGCAGGGGGGGAGGAATCCCTAAAATCGAGTGCGTGCTCTTTCGGAGATCGGCTCTACTTTCAACAATATTAAAAATAGAAAAAAAAAATCCCTTCCATGTCCCCTCACGTGACAATGTCACAGAGATGGGACATGTTCATAATTTCCATAACAACTTTGTTAAAATTTTAAAAACCCTGCATGAAACCTCATCCCTTAAGGTTGGACGGGCAGGTCCTTTAATTGTTTTAATAAGCCTCAATTGGCCATGGACAGGTTGGCGGGCCCACTGCTGATTCTGCTGCGCCCACCGACCTGGAAATTTAAATGGGGCGGGATGACATCGGGAGTTCCGCCCGACCTCATCCCGCGTCATTTTACGTGTCGGCGAGTGGGCCCCGCCCCCTGCTCACAGACGCGTAGAATCCTGCCCATTAAGTTTATTTACAATATACTCAGCACCAACTGCAGTTTTCAACTCCAGCTCTGTCTCTACACTGACTGCAGAGGTAGCCCCGCGCTACTCTCCTAATGGTTACTATAGATCATGTGATCTCTCCTAACAAGTATTATTCTTAAAGGTACATTACACACGAAGTAAAACCATAATTACTGCAACGGGTTACCCAAATTGTAGGGGGTATCTTAGCCAGTTACCCTGAGCCGACTGCAGTGCCTCCAAACTTGGATGGCTATTCAGCCTCCCTAGCGCGGCGCCAGGAATGAATACCCTTTTTGGGGTATAAACCTGTGTCATTCTGAACAAGTTGCACGCTGAGTAATGTTTTTTATGTGGTTCATGACATCAGAGGCTGAGGGTTTTATGAATTGGAAACGAAATATAAGCATTCGATGAGCAGCTGCGTTTAAAGTCAGAGGGGAGAACAAGCAGGAAAACACTTTGAAAAGCTGAATTTGTCGCTGGTTCAGATGATGGCCACGTGGGCAAAAGGTGTTCTGTCAAAGCAAAGTCTTGAGGGACACGGGGATATCAATCTTGTGCTCAGCATCCAAGTGATAATATTTGTTTCTCCAGAAACTATCTTCAACTATATTATGAATAATTGAAATTCTTGCTTTTGGGCCTTAAGAAGATGGATTATTATTTTACTCATATAGATTTTATTTGTGACAGAAGTCTGGTTCTAAACCAGGTTGAACTACCCGGAGTGTAGTCTGATTTCCTTCCTTTCCCTCTAGGATTCCCTTCCTGGTGCAACCACTTCACTGTCTTTGCAAAGCTAGGAGTTTGCAGTCACAGTGTAGGAAACTTAACTCATTAATGTGTCTTTTATATTGGCATCAAATAAAGAACCCAGGGCTGAGCAAAACAATTGAGCAGAACATTTAAAATCATAAACAGATTGAAGGGGTGCTTGCTTGTTTTACTTTGGATTTTGGAGGAGGTGTTAAACTAAACTCCTGGTTATTGGTTAGGTGGATATAAAAGACCCTAAAAGGCACTACTTGAAGAAAAGTAGGGAGGTCTCCTGGTAAAATGGTCACCATACCTCCCTCATTTGTAAAATTTAAAGTGCATATCTGAAAAATGGCTAAAACCATCTGTGATGGTTGTTTGTTCTCACTTGGTTATATGCCAAACATGTGAAAAATGAATTGATTATCATAGGTAAAACTGGGTCAATCATTGCTCCATAAAACTGTGTCAACACAGAAAGGGTTCCTGCCAGGTGAGTAAAGTCATTAATAGCCCCACCCCTTTTAAAGAGCCAGGTACAATGGGCTGAATGGCCTCTCTCTCTCTCTCTCTGTGCTGTAAGTTTCTATGTTTGTAACCTGACTGCACTCAATTGTCTGTAGCTCAGTAAAGGTTGACAGGTTGGAGCTGTTAAACATGTGCTGCAAGTTTTTTGAACCTCACAGAGTGTACAAAGGTAAAGAGCACACATAAAATAAAGCAGTTATGACTGTTCATGAGTTTATAATAGCATGTGGGCGTATGCAGGTGAATGGGTTTAACGTGTTAAATATTGCATTTGACTACCCGACTAACCAATAAAGTTTATGGCTTAGTAAGTAATCAAATTGAAATGGCAATTGAATGATTAAATAGTTAATGATTTTAAAAGGCCAGGCTGCCAAGGCGTGTAAATAAATGATGAAAGCTGTTCTCTCTCTCTCTCTCTCTCTCTTCCTGGATTGCTCCACTTTTTCAGGGGACTGCAGTGTTCTTAAATATGGCCAAAATCTCACGGAACAAACTAAAATCTGACTGTTTGCCAGCGCCTGTAACAAATAGTTGCTGAAGGCAGTATAAGAATGGGGGAGAGGGTAAATATAGTGGGTCCCCACCATTAATCAACCAAAAATTAATTCTATCCAACAATAAATCAATGACTAGAAAAATTAATCATAACCACTGCACCCCTATTATTCACTAGTAAATACATGCCAGGTATGTTTCAGCACATTCCTATGCAAATTTAACCCAATTTATTTGGCTCCATGTGCAATGCCTTGGAATGCTGTTCACAAGAGGAACTAGATGGGCAAACTCATGTGGTGGCTGTTACACATGCAATCCATGCTCTGTAACAAGCCACACACTTTCCTGTCTTGATTGGAAATGATCTGTCTGCTTTCGCTCCTTGTACAATTACTTCTGCTTTCAGCACAGACACATTACAACTGATGCAACTTCCTGCACCATATTGTCTTTTTATAACCTCTACTCTCCTGACTGACATCATGCAGGATTTATTTAGGTCGAGTGTGCAGCCCTGATTTTCAGCTGCACACCAAGCTGAAGGGCTTCTGCAAATGGCTGCATTCCTTCCCTGCCAGTTGTATGGTGGTCTTGAACCTCATCAGTGCCCAAGTGATCACATTAGGCTTATACATTCATAACTTGTCATAGACGGAAGGCGGATGTGACTCGTCACTTATTATTTAACTATGCGCAGTCTTTCAGTGAAGTTTATTGAGTGTGTGAGCTTTTAGTATCATCTGAGCTGTGAAAGACGCACAGCAGTTGCAATTCCAGATTTTGCCCTTCCAAACTTGGGTTGTGCCTGAGCAGAGCATTTTGAACGATGTTAACATGAGAGTGAAGTATTGGTGATGGCAGTGGTGGGAAGAATTTGAGGTGATGGATTAAGGGTATCATTAATGCATATTGGCTATCGTATAAGATTTCCACCATTTAAATAAACCGAGTAACAGCAATGGCGTCTTCAACACCTTCCTATTGGGGGAAGCCAGATAAGCAGATGAGGGGGAACGGAATGGAAGGTTATGCTGATGGGATTAGGTGAACAGGGTTGGGAGGAGAGTTGAGCCAAATGGCCTGTCTCTGTTGCATGCATTCTATGTAATGCTACAGTGCCATGTAAATCACATTACAGTTACTGCAAGTAGAAAGACATGAGATTAACTCTAGGATTTTATTTTATTTTTTAGTTCATTATTTTGGAGTTTTCTCAAACAGATCCGTCGCGGCACAGAGGCAGGTCTCTCCTGAGGTTAACTCACAGGATATTTGTGAATGCCATAAAGAGGAATGGGTAGCTTCAAAAATTCAGGTTCATTGCAAATGATAGACTTTTCCACCTCGAACCTTTTCAGTGTTGTGACCATGTGCCATGTTTAATCGCTTTTCTATGAAACTTCCTTCACTTGCTTGCATTTGACCACAAAGATAGTAATCATACTAATAATAATAGAAATACTATTTGTAATAATGACAGATAATGCTGGAAATGAAAAGAGCATTGATCAGCATATGAAAGATAGGGCAGGTTAACATTTCCGTGGTGAAAGATTCCACTCCAAACGTTAGCCTCTCTTTATGATATTGATTGATCTGCTGTGCACTCCCAGTTTTAATTCAGATATATCCAGTATTTACATTTTTTTCTTTTGACCTCTTACAATATTTAATCCCTGTCAATGTAAATGGCTACCAGACACCTAATAAGTTACCAATTTTACACAAAATATGAATACATTTTCTTTTTTTGAAAAGGTTTTTGACTTAAATATTTTAGTACTGAATTCAGTTTGTGGAAGACTATTTGGGCAGGTTCATCGTTTTAATTTGAATAAATTATTCTTTTTCTATTTTGATTTTCATCCTCTCACATATATTCTACAGTTAGCAAAGCAGATAGATGGATCTCAGCCTCTCCTCTGGTTGCCACTTCTAATCTTGACTCATGTTTGGAAGAGAGAAGGTGTGTCTACATCAAGCTGTTAGTAGACAAGATGTCAGTTCCCATTTAAAAAATATTCTCAGGATGCGAGGTGTCACTGGCAAGGCCAATATTTATTGTGTATCCCTAACTGCCCTTGAGAAGATGGAGGTGAGCTACCTTCTTGGACCACTGCTGTCCATCTGGTACATCCACAGTGCTGTTAGGGAAGGAGTTCCAGGATTTTGACTCAGTGGCAGTAAAGGATTGGCAATGTAGTTCCAGGTCAGGATGGTGCGTGGCTTGGAAGGGAATTGCTGATGTTCCCATGTACCTGCTGTCCTCATCTTTCTAGGTGCTAGAAGTCACCAGTCTGGCAAAGGAGCCTTGGCGACTTGTTGCAGTGTATCCTGTGCATAGTATACATTGCAGGCATGGTATGCTGATGGGGGATGGAGTGAATATTTAAGGTGGTGGGTTGCAGGTCAGGAGGACTGCATTGTCCTGAATGGTGTTGAGCTTGTTCAGTGCTGTTGCAGCTGCATCTCTCCAGGTAAGTGAAGAGCGTTCATAGCACACCTGACATGTGCCTTGTCGATGGCGGAGAGCCTTTGGGGAGTCAGGAGGAGTGCAACTTGCCACATCATAACCAGCGTCTGACGCACTCCGACAGCCATGGCATTTCTGTGGCTTCTCTAGTAGAGTTCACCTACTCAGTGCATCCACCATTGTTGAGTTCTATTCTGAACTTAATAGGGGTCATCACCCTGGACATTGAGAGGATTTGAGTAGCCTGGGACACCCTTAAACATGCCTGTGTGCAAAGTCACCCTCTTTTAACTGCTGTGTTACCCAACAGCTGGAACACTGGGCCAGCTGTTTTTTTCATGTGTCTCTGTGTCGCATGTGTAAGGAAGGCCAGGAGCAGAAGAACAGATGAAATGAACCAGGGCAGCATAAGAGAGAAGGAAAATATCTTGTTGACTAATTCTTCATTCGGCTGGGGAAATGATAGTTTAATGCTTTGTGAAAATGCTTTCTTGCCGTGAATGGCTCAACTTCTATTCAACTGGCTGTTGGATGCTTTTATTTTTCATAAGCTTGCAGAATAACATAAGAGACTCCGTCATTGGGGTTAACAGGGAAGTTTTATTCCTAACCCAAAGGAATAAAGTTTACAAAAGAGGCAGAAAACCCTGGGAATGCACAGCAAGCCAGTCAGTATCTGAAAGAGAAAGGTGGATTTGGTTAATGTTTAAATGTTAATCTGCCTTTCCCTTCTAGGTACTCACTGGGGTCCGCTGCACAGTTTCAGCATTTTTGCTTCTTATTTGGGAAGTTTCAGCAGCCAGCAGATGTTTTTAATCTCCAATTTATGAAGAAAATCTGCCTTCTGAATGAAACACTGAGTAAAACAACCCATTTACCACAAGAAAGTATTTGTACACTACAGTACAGCTGCTTGAAATTAATAAAAAAAAATGTGACTTAATAATTTACAGTACCACATCCCTAATGGGTTACAAACTTATCAGCAACGGCCCATAAACTAAACAATGAATCGTAGTTGCAACTGTGATTTGGTTCTTGAGAGGGATTGGTTTCATGTCTGGCTAATCCTGAATTATGAGTGAGTCCCGAGTGTCCGTGGAGAGGAAAGGTTTTCCATCATCCCATCATGCTCTGTCCCAGTGTCTGGAGATATGGGAGAATATTGATGCTCCCCGCCTGCCCATTTGAAAATCCTGACTCAGTATCATACTTGATGAGCATTCATTCCGAACTCCCTATTTTCCTGGTAATCAACTGGGCTGATGGGACTCAGGGTTTGACTTGTTAGAGGCAGGGGGAAGGGAAGAAAAGTGAAAGAGAAGCTCATTATGAAGACGTGCTGTCTGATTGACTAATCTCATTAGCAGTTGTGCTGGGGTTACAAACTCTGGCTGGATGTATTCCTGGAGGTTCCATCGTGTGATCCTTTACCTCCATCTGGGCCGCTCCCACACAGCCACCATTGGCTAAAAAATGTCTATCTATGTGGCACACCCCACTTCTGATACGAAACTCATTGCGAACAGGCTCTTTACTATTCAGTTAGATGATTCTTGACTGGCAGTCAAACAGCCAATTTTGCTTTCTACAATACTTTTACAGCCAGTCAATGAAAGTGCACAAAGAAAGTGAAATCAACGGACAATTTTTATTAATGCCCCCTATGATTTTTCTCCTGGCTCTCTCTGAATAGTGCCCTGGAGGCTAATCTTTAATTTCCCCAGACTCAAGGTGAATCCTGGAGGGTCGGTAACCCTGAGGCTGTGCCTCCAGATGTCTAACCCTAAGCTCTGGAATCTCCTCTGTAAACTTCAGCATCTCTCTCTCTCTCACACCTTAAACCTATCTCTTTGATGAAGTGTTTGATCGCCTATCCTCTTAGGCTCAGTGTCCCGATTCATTTTGTCTGATTATGTATCTGTGAAGTGCCTGGGGACGTGTTACTTTGTTAAACGCGTTGCAGAGATGCCAGTTGTTGATCAGAGGCAATGCTTATGGCTGTGCAAAAGACTGCAGTGCAACTGACCCAAGACTTTTGGGAAACAACACACTGCAAGGATTTAATGGAGAGCATACGTGTCAGGAGAAAGCCAGGATGTTAAGTTAATGATTTTCTGGCGCTGGGAGCAATGGTCCCAAACCCACCCATTCCAAAACGCACCCACCCCAAAACACAACCAACCCCAAAACATACCCGCCCCAAGACACGCACCCACCCAAAAACACACACTCCCAAAAACACATCCACTTCACAAAACATCCACCCAAAAACACCCATCCCATGGTGTGCCCACTCCAAATCACAACTAATCCCAAAACCCACAGACCTCAAACCACACCCAGCCCAAGACTCACACCTACACCAAGACACACCCACCCCATAAAACAAATACCCCAAACAATACACACCCTCTCAAAACCCTAAAACCCACATACCTCAAACCACACCCACTCCAAAACATACCCACCCCAAGACACACACCCACCCCATAAAACACATACCCCAAACAACACCCATTCTACAATGCACCCAACCCAAAACACACCCACCCCGAAACAAGAGCCAACGCAAAACACGCCCACCCAGAAATAAACACTCCCAAAAACACACCCACTCTTACACAGACTCACCACAAAACACAGGCTCACAAAAATGCACCCACTTCACAAAACCTCCACCCAAAAACACACACATCCCACGATGTACCCATTCCAAAACACAACCATCCCAAAACACACCCGATCCCAAAGCCCATGTACTTCAAACCTCACCCACCCCAAGACACACACTCCCAAAAATGCATCCACTTCACAGAACATCCACCCCAAAACCAACCCACCCCAAAACATACCCACCCCAAAATCCACATACCTCAATGCACACCCACCACCAAACACACACCCATCCCAAGACACACCCACCCCATAAAACACATCCCCCAAACAACACCCATTCCACAGTGCACCCAACCCAAAACACACAAACTCCTAAACACACCCAACCCCAAAATACACCCATCCAAAAACACACCCATCCAAAAGCACACCCATGCATGAATGCAACGACCATGAAACGCACCCACCCTGAAACAAATGCTCCCAAAAACACACCCACTCTTACACAGACCCACCACAAGACACACGCTCCCAAAAATGCACCCACTTCACAAAACATCCACCCAAAAACACACCCAACCCAGGATGTGCCCGCCCCAAACACATCCAATCCCAAAACCCATGTATCCCAAAACCCATGTACCCCAAAACACACCCACTCCAAAACACAACCAACCCCAAAATCCACGCACCTCAAACCACACCCAGCCCAAGACACACACCAAGTCCAAGACTGATGCTCCCAAAAATGCATCCACTTCACAATATATCCCCCCAAAAACACACCCATCCCACGATGTGCCCGCCTAAAACACAACCATCCCAATACACACCCAATCCAAAACCCATGTACCTCAAACCACCTCCACCCCCAAAACACACCCACTTCACAAAACATCCACCAAAAACCTCACCCATCCCACGATCTGCCCACCCCAAAATACACCCATCCTAAAACACAACCACCCCAAAACACACGTACCTCAAATCACACCCACCCCAAAACACACACCCACCCCAAAGCACCCACACATCCCAAAACACACACCCACCCCAAAACACGCTCCCAAAAATCCACCCACTTCAAAAAACATCCACCCAAAAACACACCCATCCCATGGTGTGCCCACCCCAAAATACACCCATCTCAAAACATAACCATCCCAAAACATACCCAATCCCAAAACCCACAGACATGAAACCACACCCACCCCTAAACACACCCAACCCAAAATACACCCACCCCAAAACATACCCATCCAAAAACACACCCATGCATGAATACAATGACCATGAAACACACCCACCCCAAAACAAATGCTCCCGAAAACACGCTCACTCTTACACAGACCAGCCCCAAAACACAGGCTCCCAAAAATGCACCCACTTCACAAAACATCCACCCAAAAACACACCCATTCCACGATGTGCCCACTCCAAAACACAACCACCCCAAAACATACCCGATCCCAAAACCCACGTACCTCAAACCACACCCACCCCAAGACACTCGTTCCAAAAATGCACCCACTTCACAAAACATCCACCCAAAAACACACCCATTCCACGATGTGCCCACTCCAAAACACAACCACCCCAAAACATACCCGATCCCAAAACCCACGTACCTCAAACCACACCCACCCCAAGACACTCGTTCCAAAAATGCACCCACTTCACAAAACATCCACCCGAAAACACACCCATCCGACGATGTGCACACTCCAAAGCACACACACAGACACGTGCAAACACACACACACTCACACACACTCCAGAACACACACCCAAACTCCGACACAGACACACAGACACACACTCACAAACACTCTAAAACACACACACACGCACCAAAACACATAAACATGCTCCAAAACACACACACAGACTCCAAATACACACACACACACTCCAACACACACACACACACTCCAAAACACACACACAGACTCCAAATACACACACACACACACACTCCAACACACACACACACACACTCCAAAACACACATACATAAACACACACATACATAAACACACACATGGACATACACACACACAAACACTCCAAAATCATACACACACTCCAAAACAACCCCACACACACACTCCAAAATACACACACTCCAAAAAACACACACACGCACACACATGCACACACACACACTCCAAAACAAAGACACACACACAAACACTCCAAAGCACACATGCACACACACGCAAACACACACACTTTAAATTACACACACGCGCTCCAGAAAACAGAGACACACACACATACTCCAAAACACACACACACACACACACTCCAAAACACACACACACATACACTCACATTCCAAAACACACACACACATAAACACACACATGGACACACACACACAAACACCAAAATCATACACACACTCCAAAACACACCCCCCACACACACATTCCAAAATACACACACTCCAAAAAACAGACACGCACACACATGCACACACGCTCCAAAGCACACACACAATCACATTCCAAAACACACACACTCCAATACACACATACACTCCAAAACACACCCAAGCACACAGACATTCCGAAACACACACACACACACATACACACACTCCAAAACACACACACACCAAAACACACACACTCCAAAACACACATACACACACACACTCCAAAACACACACACACACTCTGAAATACACACACACATACACACTGCAACACACACACCCCCAAAACACACACACTCCAAAACACCGATACAAACACACACACACACACACTCCAAAACACACACACACACACACTCCAACACACACGCACTCCAAAACACACACACACATAAACACATGCACACCAAATCATACACTCACTCCAAAACACCCATACACACACGCACACACACGCTCCAAAACACGCACACACAGACTCCAAAACACACACACACACACTCTGAAATACACACACACACACACACTCCAACACGCATCCCCCCAAAACACACACACTCCAAAACACCAATACAATCACACACACTTCAAAACACACACACACACACTCCAATACACACATAAACACATACACACACACACACAAACACACGCACACCAAATCATACACACACTCCAAAACACCCATACACACACACACCCGCTCCAAAGCACACACACACACTCAAAAAAACGCAGACACGCACACACATGCACACACTCCAAAACACACACACACTCCAAAACACACATACACACACTCAAAAAAACACAGACATGCACACACATTCCAAAACACACAGAAACACATATACACACTCCAGAAAACACAGACATGCACACACACTTTAAAACATACGCACACTCCAAAAAACTCATACACACACACACATGCTCACTCCAAAATACACATACACGCTCTAAAAAACACACACACACCAAAACAGACACACACATGCACACTCCAAAACTCACATACACACACACACACACACTCTGAAACACACACACACACACACGCTCCGAAACACACACACTCCAATACACACCCACACTCCGAAAAAAACACACACAGACACACTCCAACACAGACTCCAACACACACACACATAAACACACACATGCACACACACATACACAAAAATCATACACACACTCCAAAACACCCATACACACATGCACACTCCAAAATACACAGACATGCACACACACACTCACACACTGACACACACAAACACTCCATAACACACTCAAACACACACACACTCCGAAACACACACACACTCCGAAACACACACACACTCCGAAACACACACACACTCCAACACACACACACTCCAAAACACACACACACAAACAAACACACACACACCAAAATCATACGCACACTCCAAAATGCACACACACACACCAAAACAGACACACACATGCACACTCCAAAACACACATACACACATACTCCAAAACACACACACATAAACACATACAGACACCAAAACACACACACACTCCAAAACACACATACACACACACACTCCAAAACACACACACACATAAACACACACACACACATAAACACACACACACAAACACACATACACCAAAACACCGATACAAACACACACTCCAAAACACTCACACACACACACTCCAAAGCACACACACTCCAAAACACCCATGCACCCACACATATACACACCAACACACACATACTCCAATACATACACACATAAATACACACACACACACAAACACACACACACCAAAACCATACACACACTCCAAAATACCCATATACACACAAACGCTCCAAAGTACACACACACACTCTGAAAAACACAGACACGCACTCAAATGCACACACACTCCAAAACACACACAAACACTCAAAAACACATACGCACACTCCAAAAAACACAGACATGCACACACAGTCCAAAACACGCACACACTTTAAAACACACACACACTCCAAAAAACCCATACACACACACACATACCCACTCCAAAATACACACAAACACCCCAAAAACACAGACTTGCACACACATGCACACACTCCAAAACACATACACACACACTCCAAAAAACACACACACTCCAAAATACCCATATACACACAAACGCTCCAAAGTACACACACACACTCTGAAAAACACAGACACGCACTCAAATGCACACACACTCCAAAACACACACAAACACTCAAAAACACATACGCACACTCCAAAAAACACAGACATGCACACACAGTCCAAAACACGCACACACTTTAAAACACACACACACTCCAAAAAACCCATACACACACACACATACCCACTCCAAAATACACACAAACACCCCAAAAACACAGACTTGCACACACATGCACACACTCCAAAACACATACACACACACTCCAAAAAACACACACACTCCAAAATACTCACACTCCAAAAAACACAGACACGCACACACAAACACACACACTCCAAAACACCAACACAAACACACACACACACACTCCAAAACACCGACACAAACACACACACACTTCAAAACACACACGCACACACTCCAAAAATCACAGACATGCACACACTCCAAAACACACACACACACACACACACTCCAACACACACACACTCCAAAACACACACACACACACACAAACACATGCACATCAAATCATACACACACTCCAAAACACCCATACACACACACACACACACACACACATGCTCCAAAGCACACACACACACTCAAAAAAACACGGACACGCACATACATGCACACACACTCCAAAACACACACACACTTTAAAACACACGCACACTCCAAAAAACCCATACACACATGCTCGCTCCAAAATACACACACACTCCAAAAAACACACACACTCCAAAATACTCACACTCCAAAAAACACAGACACGCACACACAAACACACACACTCCAAAACACCAACACAAACACACACACACACACTCCAAAACACCGACACAAACACACACACACTCCAAAACACACACACACACTCCAACACAGACACTCCAAAACACGCACACACTTTAAAACACACACACGCTCCAAAAAACCCATACACACACACACACACCCACTCCAAAATACACACAAACACCCCAAAAACACAGACTTGCACACACATGCACACACTCCAAAACACATACACACACACTCCAAAATACTCACACTCCAAAAAACACAGACATGCACACACACACACACACACTCCAAAACACCGACACAAACACACACACACTCCAAAACACACACACACACACACTCCAACACACACACTCCAAAACACATACGCACACACTCCAAAAATCACAGACATGCACACACTCCTAAACACACACACACACACACACACACACTCCAACACACACACACTCCAAAACACACACACACACACACACAAACACATGCACATCAAATCATACACACACTCCAAAACACCCATACACACACACACACACACACACACATGCTCCAAAGCACACACACACACTCAAAAAAACACGGACACGCACATACATGCACACACACTCCAAAACACACACACACTTTAAAACACACGCACACTCCAAAAAACCCATACACACACATGCTCGCTCCAAAATACACACACACTCCAAAAGACACACACTCCAAAAGACACATACACACACACACTCCAAAACACACATGTACACACTCCGAAACACACACACCCACTCCAACACACACACACACACACACACACACTCTGAAACAAGCACACACACAGACACACTCCAACAAACACCCACTTCAAAATACACACAAACACCCAAAAAAACACAGACTTGCTCACACATGCACACACTCCAAAAATGCATACACACACACTCCAAAAAACACACACTCCAAAACACCGACACAAACACACACACTCCAAAACACACACACACACTCCAACACACACTCCAAAACACACACGCACACACTCCAAAAATCACAGACATGCACACACACTCCAAAAAAAACACACACACCGACACACACACACTTCAAAACACACACACACATAAACACATGCACATCAAATCGTACACACACTCCAAAACACCCATACACACACACACGCTCCAAAGCACACACACACACTCGAAAAAACACAGACACGCACATATATGCACACACACTCCAAAACACACACACACTTTAAAACACATGCACACTCCAAAAAACCCATACACACACATGCTCGCTCCAAAATAAACACACACACTCCAAAACACACATACACACACACACTCCAAAACACACACGTACACACTCCGAAACAAACACACACACAGACACACTCCAACACACACACACCCCAAAACACGCACACATAAACAGACACACTCCAAAACACACACTCCAACACACACACACTCCGAAACACACACACATAAACACATACACTCCAAAACACACATTCCAACACACACACACTCCGAAACACACACACACTCCAACATACACACACTCCAAAACACACACACACATAAACAAACACATACACACCAAAATCATACACACACTCCAAAACGCACACACACTCCAAAACACACATAGACACACACACATACTCCAAAACAGACACACACACAAACACACACACACAAACACACATACTCCGAAACATCCATACATACACACACACACTCCAAAACACACACACACAAGCATACACACTCCAACACACACACACTCTAGAACACACACACACATAAACACACACACACACAAACACCAAAACACACACTCCAAAACACACATACATGTAAACACACACACACATGGACACACACATAAACACACACACACACACATAAACACACATACACCAAAACACTGATACAAACACACACACTCCAAAACACATTCACACACACACTCCAAGACACACACACTCCAAAACACACACACACCAACACACACACAGTCCAACTGACACACACATAAACACACACACACCAAAATCATACACACACTCCAAAACACCCATATACACACACACGCTCCAACGTACACACACACACTCCAAAAAACATAGATACGCATTCAAATGCACACACACTCCAAAACACACACAGTCCAAAACACACACACATTTTAAAACCCACACACACGCCAAAAAACCCATACGCACACACACACACGCCTGCTCCAAAATACACACAAACACTCCAAAACACATACACACACACATGCACACACAAAATACACACATGCACACACTCCAAAACACATACACACACACACACTCCAAAACACCCGTGCACAAACACACATACATAAACACAAACACACACACACTCCAACACACACACACTCCAAAACACCCATTCACACACACTCCAAAACACCCATACACACACCAGAACACATGCACACACACTCCAAATAACACAGTCTTGCGCATACATGCACACACACTCCAAAACATACACACACTCCAAAACTCACACACACTCCAAAACACACACACATTCTCTGAAACAAACACACACACAGACACATTCCAAAACACACACACACACACACACACACATACACAAACACACACATACACAAACACACACATACACAAACACACCAAAATCATACACACACTCCAAATCACACACACACACACTCCAAAAGACCCATGCACACACACTCCAAAATACACACACACACACTCCAAAAAACACAGACATGCACACAAATACACACACACTCCAAAGCACACACACTTTAAAACACACACACACTCTCCAAAACACACACATGCACACAAATACACACTCCAAAACACACACTCCAAAACACACACACACACACACACACACACACACATAGACACTCCAAAACGCACACACACTCCTGGGCACACAAACGCACACACACACACACAAACACACTCCACACCACACACACGTGCATATAAACCCTCCAAAGCACACACAAACATATACACATGCACACACTCACGCACTCCAAAACACACATGCACACACACTCCAAAGCACACACACATCCTCCAAAACACACACACACACACCAAAACACACACACTCCAACATACCCACACCCACCCATACACACACACCAAAACACACACACAGACATTCCAAAACACACACACCACACACACACAGACACTCCAATACACACACACACACACACACAGACACACACTCCAAAACACACACATGCTCCAGAACAGACAGACACACACACACACCAAAACACACACACACACCAAAACACACACACTCCAACATACCCACACCCACCCATACACACACACCAAAACACACACACAGACATTCCAAAACACACACACCACACACACACAGACACTCCAATACACACACACACACACACACAGACACACATACTCAAATACACACACGCACACATACACACACACACACTCCAAAACACACACATGCTCCAGAACAGACAGACACACACACACACCGAAACACACACATACACACACTCCAAAACACACAGACACACTCCAACACACACACATCCACACATACACATCCACACACACACACTCCAAAACACACACACAGATACTCCAAAACACACACAGCCACACTCCAAAACACACACACGCACACATTCCAAAACACATACATCCACACATACACCACACACACACTCCAAAACACTCACACAGACATTCCAAAACAGACACACACGGATACTCCAAAACACACACACACGGACACACACATACTCCAATACACACACACACACTCCAGAACACACACTCCACTGCACATACACGCCCCAAAACACGCACACACACTCCACACACTCCAGAACACACACATACACACACACACACACTCCAGAGCACATACACTCACCCCAAAACACACACACAAACACACACTCAACACGCTCCAAAATACATGTACACACTCCAAAACACACACACACAGGTGCTCCAAAACACACACATTCCAAAAGACACACACACACTGCAAAATACACACACTCCAAAACACACATATAAAATCCAAAACACACACAAACACTCAAACACACACACAGACACTAGAAAACACAGACACACACACACTCCAAAACACACACATGCACACAAATACGCACTCCAAAACGCACACTCCAAAACACGCACACACAGACACTCCAAACCACACACACAGACACTCCAAACCACACACACAGACACTCCAAACCACACACATACAGAGACATTCCAAAATACACACATAGACACACAGAGACACTCCAAAACACACACACACACTCCTAGGCACATAAACACACATGCACGCACACACACACACATACACACACTCCACAACACACACACATGCATACACACCCTTCAAAGCACACACACACATATACACATGCACACACTCACATACTCCAAAACACACACAAACACACTCCAATACACACTCCAAAACACACACACACTACAAAGCACACACACACCCTCCAAAGCATACACACACACTCCAAAACACACACACACTCAACACACCCCAAAGAATGTACACACACTCCAATACACACGCACTTCAAAGCACAAGTGTGTGCATGTACACACACACACACACACACTCCAAATGACACACACACACTCAAAAAAAAACACACACACACACAGCAAAATACACGGACGCACACTCCAAAAGACATACACGCACACTGCAAAAGACACACACACACACACACTCCAAAACACACACACACACGCCAAAACACACACACCAAAACACACACACTCCAAAATACACACACACTCACACACTCCACACACTCCAGAACACACACAAACACACCCCAAAGCACACACACACACTCCAATACACACGCACACACTCCAAAACACACACAGAGACTCCAAAACACACACACACTCCAAAAGACACAGACGCACACTGCAAAAGACACACACGCACACACACACACTCCAAAACACACAGGCACACACCCACTCCAAAACACACACACTCCAAAACACAAACACAGACACTGCAAAACACACATACAAAATCCAAAACGCATATACACATACACACAAACACTCTCTCTCTCCAAAATGCGCACACACACACTCACTGCAAAACACACACACACACACAGTCACACGCACACACACCAAAACACACACTCCAAAACAAACATAGACACTCCAAAACACAAATAATAACACTCCAAAAGGCACATTCCAAAACACACACATACTCCAAAACACACACACACACGCAGACACTCGAAAGCACACATACTCACACACTCCAGAACACACATAAACACACTCCAATACACACACACACACCCACTCCAAAACACACCATCCCCAAAACACACCCACTCCAAAACACACCCACTCCAAAACGCACCCACACAAAACACACCCACTCCAAAACACACCCACTCCAAAACACACCCATTCCAAAACACACTCAGCCCAAAACACACCCGCCCAATACGTATCCACCTTAAGGTCCACCCACCTTATAACACAACCACCCCAAAATGCTCCCACTCCAAAACACACCCACCCCGCAAAACACATCCACTCCAAAACATACTGCCCCAAAACGTACCCCCACAAAACACACCCACCCCAAAACACACCCACCCAAAACACACCTGCACCAAAACACACCTGCCCCAAAACACAGCCCCCAAAAACACACCCACCCCAATACACACCCGCCCCAAATCACACCGACCCAAAACACACCTGCCCCAAAACACAGCCCCCAAAAACACACCCACCCCAATACACACTCACCCCAAAACACACCCACTCCAAAACACACGTCCCCAAAAGACACCAACCCCAAAACACACCTGCCCCAAAACACAGCCCTCAAAAACACACCCACCCCAAAACACACCCATCCAAACTTATCAACTCCAAAACACACTCACCCTGCAAACCATACCCACCCCAAACCACTCCCATGCCAAAACACACCCACCCCAAAACACACCCACCCCAAAACACACCCACTCCAAAACACACCCACCTCACAACACACCCACCCCAAAACTAACCCGCTCCAAAATACACCCACCCCACAACACACCCACCCCAAAACACACCCACTCCAAACAAACCCACTCCAAAATGCATTCACCCCAAAACAAACCAAACCAAAAATGTCAACTCCAAAGCACACCCACCCACTAAACCACGCCCACTCCAAACCATACCCCCCCCCCCAAAACACACCCACCCGCAAACACACCCATCCCAAAATGCACCCACTCCAAAACAAACCGACTCCAACACACACCCACCCCAAAACACACCCAACCCAAAACACACCCACCAGCAAACACACCCACCCCAAAGCGCACCCACTCCAAAACACGCCCACTCCAAAACACACCCACCCCAAACACACCCACCTTAGGATCCACCCACCTTATGATATAACCACTCTAAAATGCACCTACCCCAAAACACACCCTCTCCAAAACACACCTACCCCAATAGACACCCACCCAAACATATCAACACCAAAACACAGCCACCCCCAAACAACACCCACCCCAAATCACACCCACCCCAAAACACACCCACCCCAAAACACACCCACCCGCAAACACACCCACCCCAAAATGCACCCACTCCAAAACACACCCACCCACTAAACCATGCCCACTCCAAACCATACCCACCCCAAAACACACCCACCCCAAAACACACCCACCCCAAACGCACCCACCCCAAACACACCCACCCCACAACGCACCCACCCTAAAACACACCCACCCCAAACACACCCACCCCAAAACGCACCCACTCCAAAACAAACCCACCCCAAAACACACCCACCCCAAAACGCACCCACTCCAAAACACACCCACCCCAAAACACACCCACCCGCAAACACACCTACCCCAAAACACACCCACCCCAAAACACATCCACCCAAACATATCAACACCAAAAGACAGCCACCCACAAACCACACCCACCCCAAAACATACCCACCCCAAAAAACACCCACACCAAAACACACCTACTCCATAACAGACCCACCCTAAAACACACCCACTGCAAAACACACCCACCCTGAAACACACCCACCCCAAAACACACCCACCCCAAAACACACCCACCCTGAAACACACACCCCAAAACACGCCCACCCCAAAACACACCCATCCATGACACATGCACCCCAATACACACCCACCCTAAAACACACCCACTGCAAAACATACACACCCTAAAACACACCCACGCCGAAACACACCCACTCCAAAACACACCCACCCCAAAACACACCCATCCACGACACACGCACCCCAATACACACCCACCCTAAAACACACCCACTGCAAAACATACACACCCTAAAACACACCCACGCCGAAACACACCCACTCCAAAACACACCATCCCCACAATGCACCTGCCCCAAAACACCCCGACATCAGGACACACCCACTCCAAATCATATTCCCACTCTGAAAACACACCCACCCCGCAAAATACATCCATCCCAAAACGTTCTCCCCCAAAACACACCCATCCCAAAATACACCTGCCCCATAATGTAGCCCCCAAAAACACACCCGCCCCAAAACACACCCACTCCAAATTGCACTCACCCCAAAACACACCCTCCCAAACATAACAACTCCAAAACACACCCAACCCCCAAACCACACCCACCCCAAACCACACCTACTCCAAACCACACCCACCCCAAAACACACCCACTCCAAATGACACCCACTCCAAATCATATTCCCACTCCAAAACACACCCACCCCAAAACACACCCACCCCAAACACACCCACCTTAGGATCCACCCACCTTATGACACAACCACTCCAAAATGCACCTACCCCAAAACACACCCAGTCCATAACACACCCACTCCAAACCACACCCACCCAAAAACACACCCAGCCCAAAACACACCCACTCCACAACACACCCATCCCGAAACACACCCACCCAAAAACACACCCACCCCAAAACACACCCACGCCACAACAAACCCATTCCATAACACACCCACTCTAAAACACACCCACTCCAAAACACACCTACATCAGGACACACCAACTCCAAATGACACCCACTCCAAATCATATTCCCACACCAAAACACACTCACCCAATAACACACCCACCCAAAACACATCCACCTTAGGGTCCACCCACCTTATAACACAACCACCCCAAAATGCTCCCACTGCAAAACGCACCTACTCTAAAACACACCCACCCAGCAAAACACACCCACCCCAAACCACACCCACCCAAAAACACACCCAGCCCAAAACACACCCACGCCACAACAAACCCACTCCATAACACACCCACACTAAAACACACCCACTGCAAAACACACCCACCTTGAAACACACCCACCCAATGCACACCCGCTCCAAAACACACCAACTCCAAAACATACCCACCCCAAACCACACTCACCCCAAACCACACTCACCCCAAAGCACACCCGCACCAAACCACGCCCACCCCAAACCACGCCCAACCCAAACCACACTCACCCCAATACACACCCACCCCAAAACACACCCACCCTGAAACACATCCACTGCAAAACACACCCACACTGAAACACACCCACTGCATAACACACCCACACTAAAACACACCCACCCCAAAACACACCCACCCTGAAACACACCCACACTGAAACACACCCACACTAAAACACACCCACCCCAAAACACACCCATCCTGAAACACACCCATCCTGAAACACACCCACCCTGAAACACACCCACTGCATAACACACCCACACTAAAACACACCCATTGCAAAACACACCCCTAAAACACACACCCCCAAAACACACCCACCACAAAACACTCCCACCCTAAATCACACCCACCCCAAAACACACCCTCCCCCCAAACATAACCACTCCAAAACACAGCCATTCTGAAGCACACCCTCCCCAAAACACACCCACTCTAAAGCACACCCATCCCCCATAACACACCCACCACATAACACACCCACCCTCCAAAACCCACACACCCCAAAACACACCCACCACAAAACACCCCCACTAAACACACCCCCCAAAACACACCCACTCCAAAACACACCCACTCCAAAACACACCCACTGCAAAACACACCCACTGCAAAACACACCCACTGCATGACACACCCACCCCAAAACACCCCCCCCAAAACACACCCACTCCAAAGCACACTCACCCCGAAACACTCCCACCCAAAAACACACCCACCCCAAAACACACCCGCTCCAAAACACACCCATGCTAAAACACACACACTCCAAATCACACAGACTCCAAATCACACCCACTCCAAAACACACACACCCCAAAACACACCCGCTCCAAAACACACACACCCCAAAACACACACACCCCAAAACACACCCGCTCCAAAACACACACACCCCAAAACACACACACCCCAAAACACACCCGCTCCAAAACACACACACCCCTAAATTAACATCTCCCAAAACGCACCCATCCCAAGACACGCCCAGACTACAACACAGCCAACCCAAAACACACCCCCTAAACACACACATCCCAAATCAAACCCACCCCAAAACATATCCATCACATGATTTACCCACCCCAAAATAAACAAACCTGAAAAAATAATCACCAAAACACATGCACCCCTAAATCCACAACTCCCAAAGCACACCCACCCAAAACACAACCACTCCAAAAACATACACCCAGGACACACCCATCCCACTATGCACTGAACCCAAAACACACCCAATCCAAAGTACACCCATCCACGATGTATCCAACCCAAAACACACACCCCAAAACACACACCCCAAAACACACTCACGCCACAACACAACACACCCACATCGCAACACAATATACCCACATCGCAACCCAACACACCCACACCACAACACAACACACCCAGCCCGAAACACACCCACCCCAAAACACACCCACTCCAAAACACATTCGGTCCAAAACGCACTCACCCCAAAGCACACCCACCCCAAAACACACCCACCCCAAAACACACCCACTCCAAAACACACCCACCCCAAAACACACCCACCCCAAAACACATTCGGTCCAAAACGCACTCACCCCAAAGCACACCCACCCCAAAACACACCCACCCCAAAACACACCCACTCCAAAACACACCCACCCCAAAACACACCCACCCTAAAACACACACACTCCAAATCACACACACTCCAAAACACACACACTCCAAAACACACCCACTCCAAAACACATCCGGTCCAAAACACACCCACCCCAAAACACATCCGCTCCAAAACACACCCACCCCAAAACACATCCGCTCCAAAACACACCCACCCCAAAACACACCCACCCCAAAACGCACCCACTCCAAAGCACACCCACCCCAAAACACACCCACTCCAAATCAAACACACTCCAAAATGCACTCACCCCAAAGCACACCCACCCCAAAATGCACTCACCCCAAAACACACCCACCCTAAAACACACCCACCCTAAAACACACCCACCCTAAAACACACCCACCCTTAAACACACCCACCCCAAAACACACCCGCCCTAAAACACACCCACCCGAAACACACCCACCCTAAAACACACCCATCCTAAAACACACCCACCTCAAAACACACCCACTCCAAATCATAATCCCACTCCAAAACACACCCGCCCCAAAACACTCCTGCCCCAAAACACACCCATCCCAAAACAGACCCATATCAAAATACCCCCGCCCAAAATACACCCGCTCCAAAACACACCCACCCCAAAACACACCCATCCCAATGCACACTCACTCCAAAACACATCCACGCCAAAACACACCCAATGCATAACACTCCCCCCCTAAAACACACCCATTGCAAAACACACCCACCCCAAAACACACCCACTCCAAAATGCAATCAACCCAAAACACACCCACCCAAACATATCAACTGCAAAACACACCCACCCCCCAAACCACACCCACCCCAAACCACACTCACCCCAAAACACACCCACCCCAAAACACACCCACCGAGACATAACAACTCCAAAACACACCCACCCCCCAAACCACACCCACCCCAAACCACACCCACCCCAAACCACACTCATCCCAATACACACCCACTCCAAAACTCACCCACTGCAAAATACACCCACCCTGAAACACAATCACCCACAACACACGCACTCCATAACACACCCGCCCTAAAACACACCCACTGCAAAACACACCCACCCTAAAACACACCCATCCCAGAACAAACCCACCCCTAAACACCCCCCCCAAAACCCCCCCCCAAAACACACCCACCCCAAGACACACTCACTCCAAAACACTCCCACCCTAAATCACACCCACCCCAAAGCACACCCACCCTCCAAAACATAACCACTCCAAAACACTGCCATTCTGAAGCACACCCTCCCCAAAACACACCCACTCTAAAGCACACCCATCCCCCATAACGTACCCACCACATAACACACCCACCCTCCAAAACACACACACACCCCAAAACACACCCACCCCAAAACACCCCCCCCTAAACACACCCCCAAAAACACACCCACACCAAAACACACCCACCCCAAAACACACCCATTCCAAGACACACTCACTCCAAAACACTCCCACCCTAAATCACACCCACCCCAAAGCACACCCACCCTCCAAAACACACACACACCCCAAAACACACCCACCCCAAAACACCCCCCCTAAACACACCCCCCAAAGCACACCCACCCCAAAACACACCCACCCCAAAACACACGCACTCCAAAACACACCCACCCCAAAACACACCCACCCTAAATCACACCCACCCCAAAGCACACCCACCCTCCAAAACATAACCACTCCAGAACACACCCACTCTAAAGCACACCCATCCCCCATAACGTACCCACCACATAACACACCCACCCTCCAAAACACACACAGACCCCAAAACACACCCCCTAAACACACACATCCCAAATCAAACCCACCCCAAAACATATCCATCACATGATTTACCCACCCCAAAACAAACAAACCCAAAAACATAACCACCAAAACACATGCACCCCTAAATCCACAACTCCCAAAGCACACCCACCCCAAACACAACCACTCCAAAAACATACACCCAGGACACACCCATCCCACTATGCACTGAACCCAAAACACACCCACTCCAAAGTACACCCATCCACGATGTATCCAACCCAAAACACACACCCCAAAACACACACCCCAAAACACACTCACGCCACAACACAACACACCCACATCGCAACACAATATACCCACATCACAACCCAACACACGCACCAGAACACAACACACCCAGCCCGAAACACACCCACCCCAAAACACACCCACTCCAAAACACATCCGGTCCAAAACACACCCACCCCAAAACACATCCGCTCCAAAACACACCCATCCCAAAACACACCCACCCCAAAACACACCCACCCCAAAACGCACCCACTCCAAAGCACACCCACTCCAAATCACACACACTCCAAAACGCACTCACCCCAAAGCACACCCACCCCAAAACGCACTCACCCCAAAGCACACCCGCTCCATAACACACCCACCCTAAAACACACCGACCCTAAAACACACCCACCCTAAAACACACCCACCCTAAAACACACCCACCCTAAAACACACCCACCCTAAAACACACCCACCCCAAAACACACCCGCCCTAAAACACACCCTCCCTAAAACACACCCACCCCAAAACACACCCGCCCCAAAACACTCCCACCCCAAAACACAGCCGCCCTGAAACACACCCGCCCTAAAACACACCCGTCCCACACACCCGTCCACATCCCCTTCCTTCCGGAAAATCCCACCCCCATCCAGATTGACCCCCCTAATGTCCTCCTCCCACCCCCCCTCCGCCCCCACCCCCCGGGTCTGTGTCTGCCTCCAAGTCCCCACCAACCATCCTCACCGTTCACCTGGACATCCCCGAAGGAAAAGGGTTGTGGCTGCTGGGTCACGGTGAGGAGGTGGAAGTGGATGCCGGGGGTCAACAGTGCTAGGGGAAAGGGAATGGTGACTGGGGCAGGGAGAAGAATGGGGGAGCTCAAGAAGAACTGTAGCACTACAATGCTGGCTAAATCAAAAATGAAATGAGAATTGTGTTGGGTGAGGACAGGAGCTGCCTGGGAGTGTGATCAGGGGGTGGGCGAAGATGCAGGTCGGCTCAGATGGACAACTGAAAGTGAACCCCAACAGGCAGCACTGAAAATGCTCAGGACAGTGAGATGACTGTGATTGGTGAAGGATCCTCTTGTGCGGGAGAGAGCTTGCATGTGGCTCCGAAAGGCGCTGCCACACACACACACACACATCTCCCTCCAGAATCTCTCATGGGCCGGCTGCCTGCAGCTGAACTGCTAACTTTGGCGGGGTGGAGGATGCAGAGGGAGGACTCGTGAAGCCTGTCAATGAAGCTGAAAGACACCATTACATATTATTCAGTGAAAGTGGACAGGTTTTCAGATTGTAAAGTGACAAAATGTGTTTACCCGTGCAACCAACTGCGATCAGAATTTCTTAACTTTTGAACTTAAACTTCTAGGTGCTGCCCTGACATCCTCAGCAGGGTGGAGATAGCCTGTGCAATCTGGGACAGTTCTGCCCTTAATTTCTTGCTTGTGGTACATAGCTTTACAGCGAAAATCCTTAAACATTTAAGTGAAAAAAAACAAGCCTTCCTTATTTCTAGTGAATTAGAAACATGAAACATTACATTCAAGTTAAGTAAATGTCATGTCTAGTCATGTGAACTACCAAAATTAGTGGGATGTGAAGCAGTAGACACACTGCATTCTCTTTTCCTCCATGCCCATCCCCTGCTTGGATGCTCCCCTTCAGGTAGACAGAAATGGTTGTGCATCAGTGTCAGCCATGGCTCAGGTGGTGGCAACTCTTGTCCCTGAGTCTGAAAGTTGGGGGTACAAGTTCCTGTCCTGGAGTTCGACACAACAATCTCGGCTGACACTCCAGTGCTGCACTCTCAGCCGTTCAGGTGAGATGTTAAACCAAGTCTGCCCACTCGGGTTGTGTAAAAGATCAGAGGGCAACTGTTTCAAAGAGGAAACCGTGCATTATCCCCAGTTTTCTGGTCAATATTTATCACTCACTCAACATCACAAAAGCAGATGATCTGGTCACTGTCACACTGCTGTTTGTGGGGACTTTCTGTGCACAATTTGGCTGCCACATTTCCAACATTACAACAGTGTCTGCACAGCAAACATACCTCATTGGCTGTGAAGCACTTTGGGATGTCCTGTTGTGAAAGACATTGGGCGGAATCGTCCCAGATTTGCACAAAATGCAGGAGCGGGCGGGAAAAAAGTCGTTTTACCCGCCAGCTGCAATAGCAGGTTTTTGCACCTATTGTCCCAGCCCTCACCCTGCAGCCTCTGCCCTTGCCTGAGGCATCTTCTCCCCCTTCCCCAAGCAAGTCCTCGCCCTGCAGCCATTGAAAAGCTATCCCCGCCGTTTGGCTGATCTGGTGGGTAGAGACCTGCCCGTGAGCACCCCCTAAAAGTGATGTGGTGCTGCCTGTGAAGCCTGGCGCTGGTGACCCCGAGTGCTGCCTGAAACAAGGTAGACAAACAAATCTCGAAGTCCCCGAGGGAAGAGCAGCTCACCAGGTGCATGTCACTTAGGCGCAGTTGTGAAACACACAGTGTGATTGGGTGATCCAGCGTGGGGGGGATGACCCCAGTGTGCTGGGCTTATAATGAGATGCTAAAGTATTGAAATTAAGTTCCCGATGTGCGGTGACAGGGAATGCGACCCGCCATTGACGGGCGGAGTGGACGATCGCAAACTGGTTTCACGACGGCGTGAAGCATATTTTTGTCCTTCTCACCATATTGTTGCTCCTCACACCCGCCAGGACACCATTACAAAAGGGAATACATTAAGCACTTTACTGGCTGTAAAACAGTTGGAATGCCCTGAGGTGGAGAAAGGGGCTATATAAATTGGCCAGGATTGACCGGTTAGATGGTTAGATGGTGTTGCTAATAGTTCCAAAGGCCCGGGTTCAATCCCCATACTGACCAGTGTGTCTATTCCGCCTCAAAGCTCCGAATGTCTTATATTCAAGGCTGAGTGAGACAAATTTTCAATCTACAAGGGAGTCAAGGGGTAAGTGGGGCAGACAGGAAAGTGGAGTTAAGGCCAAAATAAGATCAGTCATGATCTTACTGAATGGCGGAGCAGGCTCAGGGGGCCAATGGCCTCCCTCCCATTTCTAATGTTCTTACTTTCCTTCCTTCATAAGGGAAAGTCTCAACGACAAGAACTTCCATCCGTTTATTGTTTGAAAATCAGATGACAGCAGCTGTGCCCACTAGCTTCCATTTGAAAAAGAAATGGGGGTAAGTGTGCTGTCGGAGTGAGGATTCAGACTTCTCCCGATTCAGCAACCCTTCAGTAACAATAGAGAAAGCTCACCCCTCAGCTTCAATACAGTGGGGCAGGCTTTTCTCCACACTGTTAGGGGCTGGAGCAGATACTCCTGGACCAAGTGAGCTGGTGAAACTGCAGAACACGCCACACACACACAGGGTTGATCACTGAAAAGACAATATAATTTTAGAGAAGTGTGAACATTCCCCTTGCTTCATCCACAGGCAGCGACTTATATACTCATTAACCCTTTCCACTGCCAAGAGAGTGGAGAAGGATTCAATAAAAAAAAGCCCACAATCATAAACTGAAATCATCCCTCCCCCTAAGCAAGATACTTCTTGAACTTAAACTCGGTCAAATCGAGCGGTTCCCAAATTAAAACAGATGTCGGAAATGCTCAGCAATCCAATCAACATCTGGAATAAAAAGATAGACTAATATCTCATCAGAATAGTCACATTCATGTGGTTATTAATCTTTCTCTTTCACTTGCTGATTCTCCTTCTGCGTCGCTTCAGCACTTCCAATATTTATTGATGGATTTTTCTTCACCTCAGAGCGAATTTCTACTTATCTGGAACTGGCCAGGTTCAGCTTGGGACGCCACTATGGCTTTTCACTTCTTTCGGAACCCAGCTTGGTTTAATTCGCTTCTTCACGACGTTGGATTCAGCTGCTGTTTCCTGCCAATATTCCTGAGAAAGCGATTAGCATTTGTTTATTTCTCTAATTAGGAAAAGCAAGTTCATTACAGTCCTCTGCGTACGCCTCGTGCTAAAAAAATATTCCCGATGGGCGTACCCGCTCCCTAAATCTGGTTCAAAAATATACTTTAAAACTGATGTTAATAATGTGAAAGGTCATGAGCGTTTCCTCTTCTGAAAGCGTTCCACACGTTAGATCCTTTTCCGATTCCATAAGTTTATTCATGCATTCCTGTGGAAGGTTCGTTGTGGATGAACTATTACCAACTGTATCATACCAACTCTGCACTGTTCTCCATAAGGGTCTGACTTTTAATAGTTTTACAAGGGGTCGAGGCTTTAAGAGTTGAGCAGTAATTTAGATGGACATTATTCTGACCATGGTGATGAAAAGGCTCATTCATCACTTTGCCAATGAACCTAGAGAGTGATTACACAGTCAGAGCGTTTTCAACAGCAGCTGGTTCAATGGGTCCTTGCAGACTGTAACAGGAACCATGTGAAAGTGTCTTGTGATGACGATCAAGTGGATGAGTTGTAAACACTTTCTTTGTAAGCCCGAGTGGGGAAGGCAGTGGGAACTGCGACCGCGGAGGTTCGTGCTGGAAGTGCGCTGCTGAAGGGCGGCAGATTAAGTCCAAGCAGAAAGATGTGGAAGGATAGCGGAATCAACGTTAACCTCTAGATTTATCCTCAGGAGTTTTTTTTCTCTCTGTATCTGATTCGCCTTCAGGCAGACCTCACAGATTCTGTCAGGTCTGGGCGACAGATGTGAGAGTTTGAGGTAAGAGATCAGCTTCTAGATTTCAGGCGTGGGGAGAGTGACTCGAAAAAGGGGGTGGGGAAATAGCAAAAGATGGAGCAGTTTGGAAATAGGCAACCTGGTCCGAACCTCCAAAAACATTGGTCATGATTCTGATCGATCTCCCTTAAAGGGCAAGCTTTGGAAAAAGAGGAAAACACATAATGAAATTTAATCTAGTACTTATGTTCAACTAATGAGCGCCAATAATGAATATGTTGAGGGACCAGCTGCAAAACATTATTGATCCTCACAATGACTCAGTCAAACCCTGGGTTAATGATTATATTAATCGTTCTGTATTCAGCTGTCTGACATTCTCACACTCAGTAACTCTAATTTCGCCAGTACAGCAGCATTCCTCTTTGAGAATAGGCCACCACAGTGAGTAAGCATGCTATCTTTTTACCTACAAAATCCAGTCTCTGCTGATAAGTTGAAAGTCTTGCTTTTTTAATAGGTGATATCTGACCCTGGCGAAATGAGTTGGAAAATCTCAGCCCCTAATCTCCCCATAACGCCAGGCGTTGCCGATCTCACATAGAAACTGTACAGAAAGCCAGTGTTGGAAATTTAAAAGACCGTACTCGTGTGGTAGAGAGTGGAGCACCGTGGAAAATGACACACAGAAAGGAAATGGTTTGACCCTGTAATTATACTAAGTGAAGGAGTGAATGACTGTTTAATGTATTTGCCTAAAATTACTGTTGCTGCTTTTTAGTGGTCATTTTAACCTATTTATTTCAAATCAGTTAAAACCTCTGTTTTTTTTTGGCGGGTGGTGGGGGGGGGAACTTTTACTCCAGTTACTTTGCTAAGGTGAAGTATCTTAGGCCACATCATATGAGCTGGAGTATGCCTTAACCTGCCTAAGATCAAAGTAATTTGTCACAGACACCAAGGTTTGAACAGAAAACTCTTACCACTTTCCTTCAGCTTACCGGTTATACTGGCCGGAATTTTGTTCTAGCAGCGGGATCCCTGTGATGGGCCTGAAAGCGGGGGAGTGACCCCACTTTGGGCATCTGTAGGACTCAGAGCCGCATTTTAAGGGGGGAGGGTGCAAAGGCAACTAATTGTTTGCCGCTGGGGCAGCCGGCCGTACTAAGGACAGCAGATCGCCCCCAACAAGTGCTCAACATTCTTGGTAGTGCCACTGAGAGTGGAGGAAGAGGACTCCCTGGAAGGATAGCGCCTTCCCAAATGGGTAAGTGTGGTTCGTGGGTACTGGGGCCAGTAAGGCAGGCGTTGGTGAGGGGTTGGGATTGGTGAAGGTAGGCGGCATCATTGCTGCTGGTAGGACACCTCCAAGGTCCAAATAGTGCCCAAACAGGAGGGTACCCACCGCCCCCCACTACCCACCCCCAAGCCCACTGGTAGGCTGCTAGGGTTTAACTGACGGTCTCCCCACATGGTGTAGGGCCTACCCAACCCTGGTAAAATGCCAGTGGCAGCAGGAAGAAGTCTTTAATTAACCACTTAAGTGGTTCAGTTGGCCCCTGCGCATGAGGGCCGTGCATCACCTTCCCCTCCACTGACAAGATGGCATGGCGGTGGGTAGATGGCTGGCACTCCAACCCCCTGCCTTCCCTCATCATTTTACAGGCCCACTGACTCCCAGCCTGTCCCCAGAGGACTGGTAAAATTCAGACCATTGTGTGTCCTTCTATTACCTTCTTTGACTTTCGATGGTCTTTAAAACTGTGGCTTAAACTAAAACCTGCCAAGCCGATATTTTAAACTGCGAATTAATATGTGAACAGTATCGATGTAGACTTACACCCCCCTCCCTTGGAGTGCCAAATAACAATCACATCTGCTGCATTAACTTCACTGCGAACTTGATTTGGTGCAAGGACCCTGAATATTTATATCTGTCTGGTAGTTTTAGATGGATCATGAATTGGAACAAGGCAGGCTGGACTAAAGTTCCAAAAACATGACAGGTACAAAGAACATTTTCATATGTACCTCCAAAACTCACACAGGTCTGCCATTCAGAGCAAGCAATAGAACACTTGTATTTGAATTGAATGGCATGGATACTTGTTGTGGATATAAATCACTATTCTGGGACTATCATGCATCAATTCAAGTTAACCCATTTTCTGGGAAAGTGCCTGTTTTACATGACAGAGAAAGGAACTATATTACTATATTACTTCACAGACAAAAATGCTTCATTTGTGTCACAACATCATATAAAATGGTTGAGGAAGAAATTTCAATCGAATCTGTTTAGTGACAACTGCAACCACCCCAAGGAATAATTTAAGTGTTGCCAGGAAGATGTAATAATTCTCATAATATTATTGGAATTTATTGTAAAATAGAGTAATTGTGCAATTTGTCTATGTGTCTATATGTGTCTCTGTGTGTGTGTGTGTGTGTGTGTGTGAGACTTAATTGAATTAGAGGCAGCTAGTCTGGGTGCTTTTGATGTGAGAAGAAAAGTTAGGTTTGAAATGTTAAAAAGGTAAACATGGGCAAGTTTAGAAATATTGGTGTCAAAGGAACATTTGCATTTTGAATAAACCAGACTAGGTTGTTTACAAAAGAGGGAGTGAAATGTGTCACCTAGCCAGGTGAAGTTTAGAAACAGTGTGTTTATTTTTCCCAAAGTTACTGGTAAAACTTAGTGCTATGAGAGGTTTTTATTATCAGGGAGGTAAAGTCCAAAGACATAGTGAAACAATGGGTATTCGCATTCAAAGAGGAAGATATGTCTAAAGGAGAGGAGACGGTTTGTAAGGGAAGGCATTTTTAAGATCTAACAAGTGTGAAAAAGCCTTCAGCATCTATGCCTCAAGCTGCTGTCTCCAGGGACCGAAGTGAAGAGAACTCACTTCGTACTCGACTTGGTCAGGGTATTATGTTTCTTTGCCTGGGTCTTTTAAAATCTGTGTCCTACTGTTGCCTTAACAAAAGTGTAACTGGAATTTAGATTGATTAGGGGATTTAGAAGTTATCGTAGTAGTAATTTGTAGACCTATGCATGTATTTAAATAATTTCTCTTATTATTAAATGTTTAACTTAGTTTCACAAAGACCTATAAGACTTGGTGGTCTTGGGCACGCGTCTCGAAAATTATACAAATTGCAAACAAGTTGTGGCAGTTGTTTCAAGTTTCCCTTTGGGATTTGAACAACTCGGCATTTACCATCGGCTGTGCCATAACAGTGTCAGTGAGAATAACGAGTAGGAGGAGAGAGTTACATGTGAATAATTTGTCAGAAAAAGGTAGGAGACGATTGCTCGGGACAACATTTTCCGCCAGGGGTTTAGCTCAATGGAAAAATAAATGTTAGTAAGCAGGTGAGTAAGATAGTAGAAGCATAAAAAGCAGGAAGTAATGTTTCAGCTGTTAATAACTGCAACTCAGGGACTTGCTTCCTTCCCAACATAGGTGAAAGGAAATTAGAAAAAAAATACTTCTTAGTTACAAAAACCAGAGAAATTTAAGCAGCATTGTGCCGAACTGGTGGAAACAAAAATTGAACTCTTATTCAGAATTCCAATTGCTTGTGCACAGAGCAAAATTTTGAAGCAAGATCAGCACAGCTAGAAAGCTAGAACTTATTGTTTAAATTTAATCTAAGTATAGCGTAATGCAGTTTTTATGAACCCAATATATCGCAAAAGTTAAACTGTAGTTTGAAAGAATTGTGTAAATGAATTAATAGTATCAATGTGTCACATTAATGCTAAAATGCATTGATATATAATTTAGCAATGGATTGATTGCACCAAACATGATAGAACTTTGAAAAACTGCAAAACCAGTATTTACCACATAACGTAGAAAGCTATTTTGAAGTCTTGCAAGGAAAATAAATACTTAAAATAACGACTCAACTACTATCTCGAAACACACAATTGTGTGGCAGTGAGGCTGTAATATTATAAAAAGTGCATTTTGTAGATTATGTGCACCTATACTCTTCTGGCTGCCTATTTTGAGGCTAACCTCACCGTGACACTTGTTATAAAATGAGCACCAAACTGTAAACTTTTCTGGTAATGTTAGCCTTTCATATTCTCCATATTTTAGACATGTTTCATGTCGTGTTGCCTGAAGGAGATTGCAATGTTAGAAATTGCATTAATAAATATTAGATTAAATACAGGTATATAAGCACATATTTTGTAAATTTTGCTGCTATTTTACATACCAAAACTATACGATATTTTATTTGAATGTACTAGATCACAGATCCTAATTATAAATGAATATTGTTAACCCCAGGACAACTGCCACAGAAAAACGTTACTAGATTTTGGCTAAAACTTGCATCACACAAGGGCCAAGCAATGACCATCTCCAACAATGAGATTCTGATTCTCTCCCATTGACATTCAATGGAATTATCACTGCTGAATGCCCTAACATCAACATCCTGGGTGTTACCATTCACCAGAAACTTAACTGAACCAACCATATAAATACTTTGTCTACAAGAGCAGATAAGAAGCTAGAAATTCTGCAGTGAGTAACTCACCTCCTGACTTGCCAAAGCCTGTCCACCAGTTACAAGGCATGACTCAGGAGTGTTATGTAATACTCTCTACTTACTTGGATGAGTGCAGCTCCAACAACACTCAAGAAGTTTAACACCATCCAGGACGAAGCAGCCTGCTTGATCAGCATCCCATCCACCACCTTAAACATTCACTCCCATCATCACTAGCACACAAAGGCAGCAATGTGTACCGTGTACAAGATGCAGGGCAGTGACTCACTAATGCTCCTATCAACAGCATCTTCCAAACCCACAACCTCTACCACCTAGAAGAACAAGGGCAGCAGATGCATGGGAACACCACCACCTGCAAGTTCCCCTTCCAGCCATGCACCATCCTGACTTGGAAATATATCACCGTTCCTTCACTGTGGCCGGGACAAAATCCTGGAACTCCCTCCCTAACAGCACTGTGGGTGTACCTAGACTTCATGGACTGCAGCGGTTCAAGAAGGTGGTTCACCACTACCTTCTCCAAGGCAATTAGGGATGGACAATAAGTGCTGGCCCATCCAGTGATGCCCACATCCATAAATGAATTTTAAAAAATCAATTTATAAAGATGCCTTTATTGAGAAACTTTGCAAGGCAACATGTGTAGCCCAACAAATATCCACATTCATCTGAGTATAGCGATTCTATTCTGTGTTTCAGTCTCAATTACAAGTATTATAAATTCTTTGCGTTGTAGCTGTTTGGTCAAGAAGGTCGATACTGGTGTTTATGCTCCACAGGAGCTTCTTCACACCCCTGTACAAAAGGTACATAACTAGGAATATTCATGCAGCAGCTTTTATGAATCTGAAGCCACCTGCGTCAAGATCTATCTTTTTCAGTTCATCTGCTTGGGGGAAATGGACAAAATAAACAGCCGGATGGATATTTGTTTAGTCCAGTGTTTATAGTACAATTGATGCCTGACTTCTCTCAGAACACTTAGTTTCCTTTGATTTTAATAGATGCTATTAGTCACATTGATTACCTGGTTTCTTTTGCTCTTGTGTGCTTCTTACTATTTTTATTACTTTCCTTCTTGATGTGTATATAGAAATTCTTTGCACAGTCCACAATTCCCTTTATTTTGAGACAAATAATCTTAATCCGCCTTGTGTGGGTTTCTTTCTTATGATGTACTCATAAATATATATCATAAGATCAGAAAAGATAGGAGCAGGGGTAGACCATTTGGCCCATCGAATATATAGGACAACATAACACTAGATACTTGGTTGATTCAGACCTTTGTTTGAATTTGCTGAACAGACATTCATTTAGTTGATAATTGAAAGCAGCATCCATTGACATGAAGGAAATAAATGCATGAAACCCTTGTTGTGTAATGCTGTTACAAGCCTAATATGATTTTTCAACTTTCAACTGACTAGAAATGTTGCAGTTTGAACTGAGACAGAACAAACTGCTTAAAATGCAATGCCACATTCCAAGGTGGAGGTGAGAAACCAACAAAAATCACCCTCAGGGGAGTGTGAAGAGAGAGACATTTCCTATTATCCCGACACCCATTGAAACTCATCTAAGGAAGAGACATTAAAAATGCAAATTACTGAGTGTTGAAACAATAGCTGCTACAGATAGACCCACCCAAAACCTCTCGGAAATACACAGTTGGTGAAGGAGAAGGCTGCCAGCCACTAGAGAGGGATTGCAAAGTGACACAGGCATTGTCAAGAAAGTCTTCAGCAGAAGAAACACGCTGAGAGCTCTCTCCTTCTCTCTCTTTTGGAATAAGAGTGTCGCCTGGTTCAAGAAGACAACTCTACCAGAAACCTACCAGTGAGCTGAGATCTCGTAATAATCTTCTACATCTAACTGCAACCAAGAAACCACCTAATCCAAATCGGCCAGAACGTTTAAAATCTATGTCTCTAGGACAATCAAAGGACACTTAACCATTTATTCTTTTACCTTTTTTTATTTGGATTCTAACTCCCCTTATATCTGATCTGTATGCGTGTGTGCGTGCCTGAATGATTGCATAAGGGCCAAATGCTTGTGGTGGCATCTTTATTATTTTTCTCAGGTATTGCCTTTTTGTTGAAGTTTTTCATCTTGCACTCAGCAGGACAATTCGGAAGAATACCAAATGCAAAGGGAACAACAATTTACATTGTATGAGAAGATTGGTTGGCAAGTAGTAGGGGCATTGCCACTGGTGGTGTATTCTCCATGGCAACGTCTCTACCAATCAGAGTCCACTTGCCAAACAATCAGCACTCTCTTCTCATACAGTATAAATTGTTGATCCCTTTACATTTGGTATTCTTGCGAATTGTCCTGATGAGTGCAAGATGCAAAGCTTTGACAAAAAGAAATCACTTTGCTCAGCAATACTCAGATTCTCAGGTTCAGTGGTTAATAAATTTGCTCTTTCTTTGACTCAAGAAAACCTTGTTTGATTGGCTCCTTATTGCGCACAACTTAAACAGTAAAATACATTCTGATTGGGAGAAACTTAAACCTTTGTTGTGACAAATTGAGGAGTTTGAATAGAGGGGAGCCTGCTCACCCCTCCTCACCTGGTCATAACAATGCATCCTTGCCAATCCTAATATGCTTGCCCCCAGTTGGTGTTAGATATGTTTGTGTGGAATCTACATAATTTACATGGAACACTAGAGATTCTTTTAAATCTGATGTGTAGTTGTTAGTTTCTCAGAAAGAGACAACTTTATCACAGAATCACACAGTGCAGAAGAGGCCCTTCGGCCCATCGAGTCTGCACCGACACGTGAGAAACACCTGACCTACCTACCTAACCCCATTTACCAGCACTTGGCCCATAGCCTTGAATGTTATGACGTGCCAAGTGCTCATCCAGGTACTTTTTAAAGGATGTGAGGCAACCCGCCTCCATCACCCTCCCAGGCAGTGCATTCTAGACCGTCACCACCCTCTGGGTAAAAAGGTTTTTCCTCACATCCCCCCTAAACCTCCTGCCCCTCACCTTGAACTTATGCCCCCTCGTGACTGACCCTTCAACTGAGGGGAACAGCTGCTCCCTATCTACCCTGTCCATGTCCCTCATAATCTTGTACACCTCGATCAGGTCGCCCCTCAGTCTTCTCTCCTCCAACAAAAACAACCCAAGTCTATCCAACCTCTCTTCATGACTTAAATGTTTTATCCCAGGCAACATCCTGGTGAATCTCCTCTGCACCCCCTCCAGTGCAATCACATCCTTCCTATAATGTGGCGATGGGAATGAGATAGATACTTATGAGGAATACAGTACATTTTGGAAGAAAGAATAAGGAGTGCACATACTCACTAAGTGGTAGGAGGGCCAGAGGGATATTGGGGGGTGGGATTTTTGGGTTGTTGGGCAGGAGCGGCAGGCGGGAGTGCCCGGGAGCAGCTGGGAAACGGTCCCACTGCCCGCGATTGGCCCCGACCACAATTTCACGCTGGCTGGCAAATGAACGGGCAGCCAGTGTGGGAGGCGTGCTGAAGAGCTCAGCGCTGCTGGGGTGGGTGGGGTGGGGTGGGGGGCGAGAGGAGGGGGAGCGCCAAAGCCTGAGCGTGCGCGGGGGGAGCGGGGGAACTGCCTCAGGGAGCGGAAACATTGTAAAAATCAAGAATAAAGATTTTGAAAATGTGAAAAACATGATCCCACATGGGACTCACTCACATGAACCAAGACAAAGTGAAAATGCTGTCGAAACGTAAAAAAAAAAAAAGAATATTGGAAACCTCAGCCCGCCCCGTGGACGAGGTTTCCTAAAAAGCCCAAAGGCTGCCTGGCTGATTTGCCCACCTGCCAACCATAAGGTTGGACAGGCAGCGGGAAAGTAGCTTTTAATTAATTGATTAATGGCCTTAATGGGCCTCTTAATTGTCGGCGGGCGCGCTGAAATATCGCGAGAGTGCGCGATGACGTTGGGACACTCGCCCGGACTCATCCCGTGCTATTTTACGCCTGATCGGGACGAGCGCGCGTCCACGTATGGGATGTAAAATCCTGCCCTGGGAGATTTTTGTTAGGTACAGGTATCAAGAGATATGGATTAAAGGTGAATAAAAAGGGTTAAGGTACAGATCAGCCATAATCTAAAAGAATGCCAGAACTCATGTTCCCATGATTCCATCACACAAATACTTAAACCTAGGTAGAGAAGTTAACGGCCTTAATAGGCCATAGTAAGAGACATATGTGATACTGGATGTTGGAATAGAAGTATAAAGTACAGACAGAAGCAAAGAGGCAATGGCAAATCACTGGCTTAGTCTGCAGCTCACATATGGTCAGATAGAAAGAAAAAGGCTGTGGTATTGTGTCCACTTTGGAGATGCCTGATCAGGCAAATATCAAGGATGTTGAGAAGGTACAAAGAGACTCAGGGACGAGAGGTTTTAGTTGGATGGGACAGTAGAAATTCTGGGGGTCTTTTCATGAGAACATTTAAGAGGAGGTCCAGTAGAGGTGTTCAAAATTATGAGCTGTTTTGGGAAGGTACATTGGGAAAAGAGCCACTCCCACTGGCTGGTGACTTTTTAACTGGGGAGCACAAACTTAAGATTGTCAGGGAAATGTTAGGTTAGGATTCACTTTTACAGATTGTAACGGAATGGTATACCTTAGCAGAACAGTGGTGGAACCGGAATCCATAGCAGCTTTTAAAAATAACATCTTGAGCAGTAAATAAAGAAAAGGGTAGGGGGGGTTAGTGATGGGAACAGAATGAGGCAGTTAGCTATTTCAGAGAGTTAGCCCATAAACAATGGACAGAACAGCCTCATGCTGTGCTGTAAAATTGTATGATTCTTTATATTTGTTGCCGAAATCGGGGATCTTGAATTATCTTACGACTCAACTCTATCGTGCTCTAAGCAGCCCTGTCCTCGATTTCAGCATAACAAATCCTGAAATGTTAATTACTAACAAAATAACATGACTGGCAAGGGAGCAAGTGGCATCATTAAGCAGGAGAGATAAACCTTGCTCACTATGGATATACATATTAAGTCAGAACAAATGTGAACAAAAGCATTCTTGCTGCAAAGTTTTGCTTTTGTGACCTTGATTACTACTCTGTTTGCTATGCTGCAGCTCATTTGTTTTATAATTTTGCTGACGTTTTGTTAAAGCTAAAGACCCCTTTTCAACAATCTTCTTATTAACTTGGGGTCAGTTTAATATATTCCATGTCAGCCCAACCCAAACTCCTGGTGTATGCAGGCTAATTAAGAGGCAGATCATCAATAACTAGGCTGCAGCAATACATTTTAAATAATGTAAGAAAGAAAAATGATCTAAATAAAATACTTCCCAGGTTTTCAATATTTTTTTCAGTACACTAACCCAAAGTCCCCACACGCCTGGGAGAAGGAGCAGTGAATTTCAATCAGCTTACACACACATCGCTCAAAGGCTCATGAACAGATCCCAAACTGTACCACAACAGGCTGTAAACAGTAACACAGCCGAATGCAGAGGTTGTCTCTTCCTGAGACATTCTATTTTAAACCCCCCAGGATTATCCCGATGAAAACAGAGTGGAGGCAATGAGCAGGGTTTTCCACTCACGCAAAAAACCCAGGCGGATTAATGGCAGGAAAGGTTCACACCCGCTGGAAGTAGCGTAGGATCCCCCTGTCACATTTTCTGGGGTCACCTTGATTCCAGTACCGCCTCCAACTGGGGACTCACCATTCGGGCAGCGAGGCTGGAAGTTCCACGCTACTGCAGCAGTTAAAGCCCCGCAGCAGCTTCCAGGGACGGTTTGCTGAGAAATATTGGCCTGGATTTTGTGGCCAGAATTGAAGGAACAAGCACTCATTGTTTATTTATGCTTAGGGCTGCCCACAGACTTTTAATGTTTTTTTTTTGCGTAACAACTTTCATTTATTAGCGTTCCTTTCCAGTGCGGTGCTCCTTATAGAGGGGACCTGGGGCATGTGTGAGCAGGGAAAGTAACTCATCCGCCAATTAGATTGCCAAATCCTCACTGAGACAGGCATGGTGTAAAGCAGGAAGTCTGAGAATGAATATTCCATAATTGTAAGAGTAAATTTTCAGTTTCAGAGAGGCTGCTAGGCAGTGATTAAGTGCTGTAAAAAAAATCACTTACACTCAAATGGACATGCCCTAATCTTTTCTATTTAGGGGGTATCTAGTGGGAAAGTACCACAACTTCACACCTGTTGTAGGGTGGCCGAGTTGTATTATTAGTAATAGAGTTGAACTGCAGACACTTCTTAAGTGGAAACATTAAGTTAATTTACAATATACTCAACAGCAACTACATGTGTGCTTTCAACTCTAACTCTTTCTCTACACTGTCTACTGAGGTAGCCTGTGCTACTCTCCTATCAGTTACTACAGATCATGTGATCTTTCCTAACACGTATTATTCTTAAAGGTACATCACACAAAATAAAACCATAATTACTACATTCCTCCCCCTTCAACTTGGCTTTACATATTATATTTACAAGCACTTATTTTTTAAGACAACATAATATTTACACTGGGTAAGGAATTTACAAGTTCAGTCTATCAGGTGGTTTCCTGGTACGTGTTGAATGTTGCAGCTCCACAACTTCAGATTCTTTGTCAGGAACCTCCTTTTCCAGAGTTGCCTGAACATCAGGTGCTTCGGTGGGCACTCGCAGTTCTGTATCCTCAACTCTTACAGGAACATCAGACATGTCAGTGCTGGGTTGAGTATCTTCGACAGGAAAAGCAGACCCGGTCATGGTCACTGGTGGAACCAAATCTTGGTGATTTATCTCTCTCTTGCTTAAATGGTCCACATGTTTATGGATGATCCGGCCTTCCACCTCCACGTGGTAAGATAGAGGTCCAGTCACCGCACTTATTTCACCCGGTAACCACTTTGGTCCTTCCCTGAAGCTTTTCACGTATACCGGCTCTCCCACGGCAAATTTCCTCTCACGACTATACCAGTCGTGTCTAGTTTTCTGGTTTCCCTGACTTTATTCCACCTTCCCCTCTAAATTCGGCATTACTAAGCTCAATCTTGTCCCGAGACGGTGTTTCAGCAGTAACTCTGCAGGTGTGGCACCTGTTGTTGTGTGAGGGGTAGTCCTGTCATGAAAAAGGACAAATACTAGCTTGGTTACCAAGGAATCGCCAGTTAGCTTTTTCATGTCTGTCTTGAACATTTAAACCGCTCTTTCGGCCAGTCTGTTTGAGGAAGGGTGGTATGGTGCAGTTTTTATATGAGTGACGCCGTTGAGGCTGATAAACCGTTGAAACACAGCATTTGTAAATGCCGTGCTGTTATCGGTAATAGCTACTTCTGGCAGCCCGTGAATGGCAAAACTCTGACGTAGTTTCTCAATTGTAGCGGCCGACATTGGTGACTTCACCTCATATACGTCCAACCATTTTAAATGGGCATCGACAATGAGCAGAAACATTGGGCAGACTCTTCGGCGGGTGTTCCGACATCACCGCGCGTCATTCAGATATTCAGTTCAGCGGGTGCGCACTGGAGTTGGCTGCACTCCTGCCGAACAGTCAAAGGCCAATTAGGGCCATTTAAATTCCAATTAAAATAATTAACTGAGCTGCCCGTCCAACCTTAATTTGGCGGTGGGGGGGGGTGGGGGGTGGGGGGTGGCAGGTGAAGAGCCCAGGCGGCATTCGCATTTTTCATGAAACCTCATCCACGGGCGGGATGAGGTTTCATGAAGGTTTTTAAAGTTTAATTAAATTTTTCAACAAAATTCACTGACATGTCCCAGCTCATGTGAAACTGTCACATGAGGGGACATGTCTTAAAACATTTTTTCTGTCTTTATTAAAATTTTTAAAGATCAAACTAATCTCCCTGAGGCAGATCTTTGCCAGTCAAATATCTGAAGGTATGTTCCCCAATTACTGTAGTGGAAACTCCCGTGTCCACTTCCATTCTAACAGGTTTGCCATTTACTTTCACTGTGACAAATATTGGTTCTGTCTTTCCAACTTTCAGATCAAACAACGAGTAAATGTCAGAATTTGTTGTTTCGGGCTCTTCTACATTGTAGATTTCATTGGGCTTCTTCACCACCTGCTTTTGATTCTTTCCTTGCGCTGCCTCATTATTTGTCCATTCCTGAGACAATAGTAGCATTCGGTTTTTTTAAAACTGCCAATCACTAAAAGACTGATTGTTTCCATCTCTGTTGAAACCATTCTTCGATCTCACTGCTAAGCTTTTTCTCTTTATTCTCCGGCTAAGTGGGGGCTGTTCCCCGCTTCTCGGCAGAGTCTTCCCTTTTCGCGCCACTTTCAGCTGGGGTTTCCCACCCCATGTGGAGGACGGCGCCATTTTGAGGACCCTGTATTGCTTATGAATCTCTTACAGCACTTTCCATGTCCAGCGCTAGCTCTAGCGCCTTCTTGAAATCCAGATTCGCTTCGGACAATAATCTTTTCTGAATAGTGTCCTTTTTCACACCACACACTAAACGACCCCTGAGCATGTCATTCAGAGTTGTACTGAACTCCCAATGTTCCGTTAGCTGTGTCAGATTTGCCACGTGACATGCAATTGCCTCACCAGGGGCTCTATTTCGCGAATTAAACCTGAACCTCTGCATCGTGACTGAGGGCTTGTGTTGAAAGTGACCCTTCACGAGGTCCACCAATTCATCAAAATTCTTCGAATCTGGGGCACTGGGTGCCGTCAAACTATGAATCAAACCGTAGGTTTTGCTCCCACAAGTACTCAAGAGGATCGCTCGCCTCTTTTACCTCGTAATCTCGCTCGCTTGAAAAAAGAACGTGAGGCATTCTGTGTATTGAGACCAATCGCCTGTGGCTGGTTCAAAAGGATCAATTCTCCCAAACTGTGGCATTTCGAGAGAGGATAGCTTCTTCAATTCTAATGGAGCTTGCTACTTACAATCACTGGGCCATGTGTAGTGCCGATTTCTTTATAACTTGATTTCTTCTGTGCAATCCTGTTTTATCCTCATCACCAGTTTGTCGTAGGGTCACCAATTTGTACTATTAGTAATAGAGTTGAACGGCAGGCTTTAGGTTTATTTACAATATACTCAGCAGCCACTACACGTGTGCTTTCAACTCCAACTCTATCTCTACACAGTCTGTTGAGGTAGCCCGTGCTACTCTCTTATTGGTTACTACAGATCATGTGATCTTTCCTAACAAGTATTATGCTTAAAGGTACATTACACACTGAATAAAACCATAATTACTGCAATGCCCTTATCTCAAAGTCGAGTCTCTCAGTGAAATACCAGCAGGGTGCAGCAGGGTAACTCAAACAGCAGCTTGCTGATTTCCACTCTTAACTGTACATGTGTGCGAATGCTGCAAATTGCTGTCCAATTTCCATCTTAATAACACTGAACACTGATACTCTCAACATTATTAAATTCTCGGCCAATAGGTCATTTTTGATAACTTGGAAGTAAATCGTGATCTTTTAATTTTATTTCTCAATGAAAGGACTGATCCAAAGCAGCTTTGCTGACAAATCTGTTCCCATTTTTTTAAACTTACATCTACATAACTCAAATATGTTTCTAAATGTCTGCAGGAAGGAAGGCTGAGAGCCCCCAGCTCAGTATAGAAGTGCCTGGTATCCTTCATTATAAGGTTAGGCAGAAACAGCCCACACTCTTTGGGTCTCAGAGGCACAGGCCCCCAAAAGAAGAGCTGCACTGAAGCAACATCAGAGTCCAACAATTGGACCAGAGCAATAATCATCAACCATGCTTGGCAACTCAGGCTGTCAAACACTTTAGTGATCTAGTTACCAGGGCAGACAAGGTAAGAGGATTCACTTCCCTTAACTCTTTGTTAATTCCTTACCATCAATGGCCTATACTTCTATGTGTAAGTCATCCTTCCTTAACTCCCCTCTTTGCAATCATCCCACTAAGAGCCTTACACGGACTCTAATTAGCAATACTCCTATTATGGGCTGTTTGCTGACATCTGCGTTGTATGGACTTTCATAGGAACGTAGGACTTAGGAGCAGGAGTAAGCCTATCGGGCCTGCCCTGCCATTCAATAAGATCGTGGCTGATCTGGTTGCCATCTCAACTCCACTTTCCTGTCTGCCCCCGCCCATAACCCTTGGATGCCTTGCCTATCAAAGATCTGTCTAACTCAGCCTTGAATATGCTCAATGATCCAGCCTCCACTGCTTTCTAGAGAATAGGATTTCACAGATAATGGAAATATGTGGGGGAAAAAACTCTCCCCATCTCTGTCTTAAAAGGGAGACATCTTATTCTTAAACTGAGTCCCCTAGTTCCAGTCTCGCCCACAAGAGGAAACATCTTCCCGGTATTCGCCCTAACAGATCTTCTATGTTTCAATAAGATCATCCCTCATTCTTCTAAACTTCAATGATTATAAGCCCAACCTGTTCAACCTTCCTTCACAAGATAAGCCCCTCATCTCCTTATTGTTACTATTGTTGTTATTATAATTCCTTGTGTCCAAAGGCAATTTTTACATCCCAAGTCATTGCTCAGGAGTCAAAAAAGTCCCCAAAAGGTAAAGAAAATTGGGGCACAAATACCTGGTCTAATCCTATAAATGGACTTATGGAGCCGAATTTTAGATCCCCCCCCACCCCTGCCCAAGGGCAGGCTGGGATGTACTCAGCGCATAAAATTAGGCGGGATGGTTGTGGGGGTTGGGGGAGGGTAGGGGTTGCCATGGTTGTTGCCTTCCTGCTGCTGCTGACACCTTACCAATGGCGGTGCAGGTGGCCGGCAGCCTGCTCACCCTTAGGCCAATTGAAGTCCTTCAGTGGCCAACTGAGGGACACTTTAAGGGCCTCTTCCTGCTGCCAGTGATATTATATCAGCCGCAGACAGGCACTTCAAGACCTGGGAGGCTGTCCAGTAAACTCCGGCGGTCTCCCTGCGGGCTCATTAAGGGGTGGCCTCTCATGATCAAACACCCCGTGGCCACATGGAGGGTCGCGCCTATTTACCTGCACACCGGCCTCTCCCATCATGGCTGTTCCAAGGACATCTCCTGCTGCTGCTGCTGGAATTGAAGAGCTGCCATGCCTCTGATTGGATGGCAGCTCCTGGAGGCGGGACATCCTGCCTAGGGTTGGCGGGGAGGGGTGGAGGCAAGCCATGACTTCAGGCATTTAGTTGCACAGGGACCATAAAATCCAGTGTAGCTTCTGGGACTGGCGGAGATGGGGTTGCCTTTGACTTTCTGCCAGGTGGTTTTGTGGGGTTTGGTGGGGGTGGTGGGTTTGGTGGGGGCGGTGGGGGTTTGGTGGGGGCGGTGGGGGATTGGTGGGGGCGGTGGGTGTGGTGGGGGTTTGGTGGGGGTTTGGTGGGGTGGAGGGGGTTTGGTGGGGGCGTTGGGGGTTTGGTGGGGGCGTTGGGGGTTTGGTGGGGGCGTTGGGGGTTTAGTGGGGGCGTTGGGGGTTTGGTGGGGGCGGTGGGGGTTTGGTGGGGGCGGTGGGGGTTTGGTGGGGTGGTGGGTTTGGTGGGGGTGGTGGGGGTTTGGTGGGGGTTTGGTTGGGGCGGTGGGGGTTTGGTGGGGGCGTTGGGGGTTTGGTGGGGGCGGTGGGGGTTTGGTGGGGGCGTTGGGGGTTTGGTGGGGGCGTTGGGGGTTTGGTGGGGGCGGTGGGGGTTTGGTGGGGGCGATGGGGGTTTGGTGGGGGCAGTGGGGGTTTGGTGGGGGCGGAGAGGGTTTGGTGGGGGCGGTGGGGGTTTGGTGGAGGCGGTGGGGGCAGTGGGGGTTTGGTGGGGGCGGTGGGGGTTTGGTGGGGGCGGTGGGGGCGGTGAGGGTTTGGTGGGGGCGTTGGGGGTTTGGTGGGGGCGGTGGGGGTTTGGTGGGGGCGTTGGGGGTTTGGTGGGGGCGGTGGGGGTTTGGTGGGGGCGGTGGGGGTTTGGTGGGGTGGTGGGTTTGGTGGGGGTGGTGGGGGTTTGGTGGGGGTTTGGTTGGGGCGGTGGGGGTTTGGTGGGGGCGTTGGGGGTTTGGTGGGGGCGGTGGGGGTTTGGTGGGGGCGTTGGGGGTTTGGTGGGGGCGTTGGGGGTTTGGTGGGGGCGGTGGGGGTTTGGTGGGGGCGATGGGGGTTTGGTGGGGGCAGTGGGGGTTTGGTGGGGGCGGAGGGGGTTTGGTGGGGGCGGTGGGGGTTTGGTGGAGGTGATGGGGGTTTGGTGGAGGCGGTGGGGGCGGTGGGGGTTTGGTGGGGGCGGTGGGGGTTTGGTGGGGGCGGTGGGGGCGGTGGGGGTTTGGTGGGGGCGGTGGGGGTTTGGTGGGGGCGGTGGGGGTTTGGTGGGGGCGGTGGGGGATTGGTGGGGGCGGTGGGGGTTTGGTGGGGCTGGTGGGTTTGGTGGGGGCGGTGGGGGTTTGGTGGGGGCGTTGGGGGTTTGGTGGGGGCGTTGGGGGTTTGGTGGGGGCGGTGGGGGTTTGGTGGGAGCGGTGGGGGTTTGGTGGGGGCGGTGGGGGTTTGGTGGGGGCGGTGGGGGTTTGGTGGGGTGGTGGGTTTGGTGGGGGTGGTGGGGGTTTGGTGGGGGTTTGGTTGGGGCGGTGGGGGTTTGGTGGGGGCGTTGGGGGTTTGGTGGGGGCGATGGGGGTTTGGTGGGGGCGTTGGGGGTTTGGTGGGGGCGTTGGGGGTTTGGTGGGGGCGGTGGGGGTTTGGTGGGGTGGTGGGTTTGGTGGGGGCGGTGGGGGTTTGGTGGGGGTTTGGTTGGGGTGGTGGGGGTTTGGTGGGGGCGTTGGGGGTTTGGTGGGGGCGGTGGGGGTTTGGTGGGGGCGTTGGGGGTTTGGTGGGGGCGTTGGAGGTTTGGTGGGGGCGGTGGGGGTTTGGTGGGGGCGGTGGGGGTTTGGTGGGGGCGGTGGGGGTTTGGTGGGGGCGGTGGGGGTTTGGTGGGGGCGGAGGGGGTTTGGTGGGGGCGGTGGGGGTTTGGTGGAGGTGATGGGGGTTTGGTGGAGGCGGTGGGGGCAGTGGGGGTTTGGTGGGGGCGGTGGGGGTTTGGTGGGGGAGGTGGGGGTTTGGTGGGGGCGTTGGGGGTTTGGTGGGGGCGGTGGGGGTTTGGTGGGGGCGTTGGGGGTTTGGTGGGGGCGGTGGGGGTTTGGTGGGGGTGGTGGGGGTTTGGTGGGGTGGTGGGTTTGGTGGGGGTGGTGGGGGTTTGGTGGGGGTTTGGTTGGGGCGGTGGGGGTTTGGTGGGGGCGTTGGGGGTTTGGTGGGGGCGGTGGGGGTTTGGTGGGGGCGTTGGGGGTTTGGTGGGGGCGTTGGGGGTTTGGTGGGGGCGGTGGGGGTTTGGTGGGGGCGGTGGAGGTTTGGTGGGGGCGGTGGGGGTTTGGTGGGGGCGGTGGGGGTTTGGTGGGGGCGGAGGGGGTTTGGTGGGGGCGGTGGGGGTTTGGTGGAGGTGATGGGGGTTTGGTGGAGGCGGTGGGGGCAGTGGGGGTTTGGTGGGGGCGGTGGGGGTTTGGTGGGGGAGGTGGGGGTTTGGTGGGGGCGTTGGGGGTTTGGTGGGGGCGGTGGGGGTTTGGTGGGGGCGTTGGGGGTTTGGTGGGGGCGGTGGGGGTTTGGTGGGGGTGGTGGGGGTTTGGTGGGGTGGTGGGTTTGGTGGGGGTGGTGGGGGTTTGGTGGGGGTTTGGTTGGGGCGGTGGGGGTTTGGTGGGGGCGTTGGGGGTTTGGTGGGGGCGGTGGGGGTTTGGTGGGGGCGTTGGGGGTTTGGTGGGGGCGTTGGGGGTTTGGTGGGGGCGGTGGGGGTTTGGTGGGGGCGGTGGAGGTTTGGTGGGGGCGGTGGGGGTTTGGTGGGGGCGGTGGGGGTTTGGTGGGGGCGGAGGGGGTTTGGTGGGGGCGGTGGGGGTTTGGTGGAGGTGATGGGGGTTTGGTGGAGGCGGTGGGGGCGGTGGGGGTTTGGTGGGGGCGGTGGGGGTTTGGTGGGGGCGGTGGGGGCGGTGGGGGTTTGGTGGGGGCGGTGGGGGTTTGGTGGGGGTGGTGGGGGTTTGGTGGGGGCGGTGGGGGATTGGTGGGGGCGGTGGGGGTTTGGTGGGGGCGGTGGAGGTTTGGTGGGGGCGTTGGGGGTTTGGTGGGGGTGGTGGGGGTTTGGTGGGTGTTTGTTGGGGGTAGTGGGGGTTTGGTGGGGGCGTTGGGGGTTTGTTGGGGATGTTGGGGGTTTGATGGGGGTGTTGGGGGTTTGGTGGGGGTGGTGGGGGTTTGGTGGGGGTGGTGGGCATTGGGGGTTTGGTGGGGGTGGTGGGCCACAGCCACACAGTAAAATCTGGCCATGGCTTTTTTTTGTCACTGGTTAGCCATCCTGTTCACCCATTTTAGTTGGGCATTCCTCAGGTCCGGCATTCTGCACACCGGAATTTGGAAATGGATGTGTAGGTCCAACATGTCCCTTCATGTCCCTGTACCAAGGGAACTGTTCCACTCCCCTTAAGAATACCCACAGGAAAATGTACCAGGATACAAAGTCAGTGCTTATGGAAGGGTGGGAATTAATCACCATGGTGACCGAAAATCAAGAGGTAAAATATCCAGTATCTGGGGCTGATATGTTATCGTGGTCGAAATGAAGGGGATTTTGATTATAAAACATCCATATCGGTTTTCCTCAATTATTCTTGTGAACCTATCTGATAATTTAAAAAAAAACCCTCAAGTAGATGATTAACATATATACTCTTTCAAGAAGAAATCAGATCAAGAGTAAAATAAAACAAAAACGGAACTATTTTCTTTATTTTCAGAGATTATATACGACAGAAGCTTGGCATCAAATTCAATGTGTTTACAAAACCTGCCCAGTGTTCTATCTTTCAGCACAACTGTGAGGTGTGGGGAGACTGGGCCCTAAATGCATATCATAAACAATAAGTCACCACCTCAAACCTGGCCTTGTCATCTGAGAGTTGTTATCTGAGATGGTTGAGTAATTCTTGAGTCACTGTGATGATAACTGGGTCTTTATCTCTTCAATAATGTCCGATTGTGAGTTTGGAACAATGCGACAAATGCAAATATTTGAGAAGGTGGAACAATAAGAATTCTCTCACAATTACAATATCAAAGACTGTATTCCAAAGTAGCTGTGGACTTGGAAAAGGCTGACAGTCCTGTTTTGAGCAGCTTAAATCCAAAGCTGTTTAAACTAACAACACCATTTGTCTTTGTTATCAATAATTAACTCAGAATAGTTGGTTTGGTACCTGCTGTTAACACTTGTAGCAGAATTTCAACCCTATTTCCTAATGGCAATTTTTACCCTTATTCGCAGATTAATATGGATGAAACGTAATTCTCCGCACTTGTGTCACTCCGCTTTTGTAAAATTCATTGTTAGGAATTTACGAGTCATTATTAAAATAACGAAAGCATTTCCTCACCTCTCACCCCCGCCCGATCTCTCCACCCCCACGAGCTCTCTTCCCCATCCTCAACCGCTTCCTCCACACCGCTCCCCCTCCAACAATTTAGGCAGCCTTTTGGCTGCCATATTGAAAAATGAGCAAATTTACATTATTTTCGATCATTGTTCAGTTCCAGAGGTTTTTTCTATTTTAATCCCCCATTTTTTCCCCCTGCTGTGATGAAGTTACAAAATTTTTTGCTGGCTTATTTTTCTGTTGGTGTTAGTTACACTCGGTTACCTCAATCGACTGACCATTGTGTAAGTGTGGCAAGAGATTTTACTGTGGGGCATCAGAACCAAGCTTCATCATCCCTCAGATAAAAGCAAAGAACTGCGGATGTTGGAAATCCAAAACAAAAGCAGAAACAGAAATACCCGGAAAATTTCAGCAGGTCTTGCAGCATCGGCGGAGAAGAGCACAGTTGACGTTTCGAGTCCTCATGACCCTTCAACAGATCATGAGGACTTGAAACGTCAACTGTGCTCTTCTCCGCCGATGCTGCCAGACCTGCTGAGTTTTTCCAGGTATTTCTGTTTCTGTTTTTGTTCATCATCCCTCACCTTTACTCAGTGTTGTTGGACCATGAGCCATTTGGCCACTGGGGCCAGTTTTCACTCCCTTCGCCTGGTCTCAATTTAGGGTCGGTAACCTTGATGTCCTATTAATGCAGGCCAAGAGGTCGATGCCATTTAAAAGCCCAATCCTTGGCCAGTTATAGGTGATAGGCCACACTTCATATGGAAGTTGGGCTCCATTGGCGTAAATGTTGACTATTTTGATTGCCATTTTAGGTAAGCATAGTGCAGCCTTTGAAAACAGGGAGTGGGATGGAAGAGAATAGAATAGATGTCTTTAAAGGGAAGCTGGACAGGCATGTGAGGGAGAAGGGTTGCGATGATTAATTTAAATGAGGAAAGATGGGAGGAGGTTTGAGTGGAACATAAACATTGGCATGGGCTGGTTGGACTGAATGGCCTGTTTCTGGGCTGTATATCCTATGCAACCCTGTGCATCTAATGGTGCACGCAAAATAATCTAGGTTCTTACTGTCGTGGGGCCCCCACCTTCCTTGGTGATGACCTCACCGCTCATGACTCATCTCCCTGGCGGTAACCGGAGCCTGCTTACCTTTGCCGAATCTGTGAGTTGTGTTGGGATATCTCTGTGCTGCTCTGCCATCTGTCTGCCAGGGGTAAATGTGGACCCTCGATTTCCTGGACGGATGGAGTTGGTGCAGTCACTTCACTCATCACCCAGCAAAAAGTCAAAATAGGCCCAAGGGAGTGGGTTGAAGCAAAGACCATTGCATGTTTTAAGAGAAAGTTAGATAAGATAAAAGAAGCTGAGGATGCTGCTAGGGATGATGGGGAGAGACGAGGCAGCGGGATTCGTTTTGAATTGCTTCAGCAAAGAGCCAGCACTGACATGATGGACTGAATGGCCCCTTTCCTTGCTCTGTGGTTTCAAGCTTATACTTTCCCGCATGAGTCCTTCGGTACTGATCAAGAGCATAGCCTGATCACTCGACCTCCCCTACTTAAGGCCATTGATGTGCTCTATCTACTTGATGTCCTGGCTAATACTACGCTGTCCAGAGATCAAACTTGGACCTTGATTCAAAACCATACCAGTCAATCAGTGCATTTACTTACTAAAACTTGGGGAAGCTGAGCTAACAACAATGTGAACAACTCCAAGACCAGCTAACAGCCTCAGATTGATGGGGGGTGGGGGGAAGGGCGGCGGTGCTGGGTTCAAAAACGTGACCATGCACCTCTATTGGGAATTAAATCCCACTTCCTATAGAGAAGGATATTAAAGGTGTTTCCATATTGAAATAAAAGGCTTATGTTATAACTATTTTGTTTACTTCATGATATAAATAGAATACATGGTCAACAGGTAACTGTGCAATACCATTTTTATTTATTTGGGAAAATTTACCCCCCCACCACTCCCCCGGGACTTATTCGTTCATGGAATAAACAAATGTTTTGGAGTTACTCACTGCCTATCCTCTGTAGGAATTCTATTGTCTTAAAATGACTATGCTGAAAATAAGGGAATAAGTTGTGGGGACCATGCTGGAAGGTAGAACATTTTTCCATTCCACATCAAGTAACGCCTACCAATATCCTCAGGTCAGATACAAGCACTGCTCCCACCACATTATCCCAAGTTACCTCCATTTCGCCGTTTAGCATGACATTTTACTCTGCACCAGAGGATGATTTAATTTCCTCAACTTTTCCATTTTGATCTCTTTGAGTAAAAAAAAAATGACATAAATAGTATGTGCAACTAAATTTGAAGGCGGTTTTGTAGCATGAGCTCTTGGCGAATGAGAAACTCAGATTGAGACTGCCCAAGGGTTTCCGAATGCATTCGGGACATTACTACACTTAGTAACGAGAGTAATTCGTCACCCTGCTTCCATTAGAGGGCAAACTCTGAGGGGACCACTGCCCTCCGTTTGTTTGAGATTTATTGCCGCTTGCCCAGGTAAAAGGGCAGTGATCTGTTACAAAACAGCGGCAAAGCCTCTGTTGCGTTACCCTCTGAAGGCAGGCCACGCATTTCCATTGTGACTTATCTGACTGTCACTTATTTATGCCTTTGCACAGAATTCAGACCTGAAGTAAATAGAAGCAGAATAAGACTAAATGAACCGTGCTAGTTTATGTAACTGTGGTTAAAAGATGGGAAGCATTGCAAAAAAAATAACTATAGAGCGAGGGAAGGGAAAGGAAATCATAATAGTGGAAAACAATAGGCCACTTGCAGCATCAATTCCAGAATTCATTTTTTATTAATTGTCGAATAGAGAGAATATTAAAATATTAATGGCGCCTTCATGATAATCTTTCACTTGCGTGAACGATATGACACCTGTGGCCTTTGTAAGTTAAGGACCTTTGCTCTCTTTATATAATTACATTTTAAATAGTTTGTAATTTACAATGGTTTGTGCAAATTGGTTGGGTGACATGTAGTGTTTTCAGTCAAAATCTTGGCACATTACTGGATGTCTAAATTATCCTTAAAAGTGCCACTGAAACTGTTATGCCGGGTGACATGAGCTGTGTTAATTGCTTCAGGTTTTGTCTGCTTGTAAAATAATCTGTGATGGAGCAGACTGCTCTTGACAGTATGAATAAATATTTACTGCTTTAAGAAGCATGGGCATTGTGCCAGTAAGTGGAGATGGGTGAATTTTAATTGTAACTTTTTGCAGTCGTGTACTGCCAGCCACCCTTGGGCATACTGTTCAGAGTTGCTTTTATTAATATTTATACTTTATATTCATGTTGTTGCCTCAAGCTGTTGAGCTCTACTTCAGTGGCACACAGTTATTAGGTGATGGATCAAATGCAGAAGAAGACAATATGTTTGTCTTTGAAATAGTGTTTCTCAAAAGTGAACGAAAAGAAGCAGACTAGACAAAGATGACAATCAGAATAGGGTTCAGCTGTTGAGTGACCTGAATTTTATGTAAAAGCTTTTACAACATTACTAACCTTCAGCCAGTCATGAACACGCTTTTCTCTTTTTCATCATTTTCTTGTGATGATTTTGGCGAATGTTTTATTGAGTTACTTCAATTTCTAATGTTTTTTTTTACACTGGGTGGGATTTAACTGCCTGGGCTACAGCAGTTGGGGCAGTGGGCACTCGTGTAGGTCTGTGCTGCGTGAGGTGGTGTTTTTTTTTTGTACACATTGGAAAGCGGGTTTTTGGCCAAAGGAGAGGAAATCACATTTTTCTGACAGGATGTAACATTGAGGGTTAGCAATTCTTTTCTTCTAAATGTCGGACTTTAAGACTGAACCCTGTCATATTGATAACACCAGCTCGGCCACAGGTAGTGCTGCAGTAGGTTCAAAGTGGGTCAGTGTATGAGTGCCTATGTGGCACTCCTCCTCCACAAACCGGTCCATGAGTCTCCAAACGTTTCTTCAATGACGCAAAACTCTGCTTTGTACTGTTAAATGAAGCAGATAAAACAACACTTGAATAGGTGACAAAGCCATGTAAAGAAATTAAACATGATCCCAGTGACATATAAAAGAACATAAAAGTCAGCCATTCCACACTTTGGGCCTATTCTACCATTGATATCCAACGACCATTTCATTGTTAACTCCTTAAAACTGAAGAAATGTATTCTTACTTGTCTCTTGATGCCTAACTAAATATCTATCTGTGAATGTTGTTGATTACCAAAATTATCCTGCTTTTATTTAACGATTTACAGGGATTGTAACAGCCACAGTAGGAAGAAAGCACAGATTCTAGAGACCAATCTTGTTTTGTTTACACCTGTGAGACATTTCACCTCTCTCTTCCCCAAGAGAAAAAAAAAATCCTTTTATTCGTTGTGTTCTTTGAATCGGAAAACAAGTATTATGATTAAAGCAAAACCCTCCCTGTAATTAAAGTGAAGGAATCAAATACCATGGGCTGGAAAGTAGTTGGAACTGTACAGCTGTGAAACAGGTGCCTCAATGTCCAATATTGCGGGCAGAGTGCGCACCCACATTCCTTGCCAGCATTGCAACCCTGCCATATTGGTAAAGGTTCCAGTATAAACATCCAGAGTCAGCATCTGAAACAAGCATTAGTGCTATCGCACAGGTAAAAGGCTTCTTCTCAGAGCTGAATTGCCCTAAATGCAGCAGGAGTTGAGATAGCCACTGTATACATGTGGCCAAATCAGGTACCCTTAAATGCAACATTGCAGTCTGCTATCAAAATGGTAAGTTTTATACTCTTTGCAGCTCCATTGCAATCTCTGATAACCATTGCTGGCCCACAATTGGCTCCTCCCCAAGTGCCTCACCCCACTCCCTGAACCACAGCCAACAGCAGACGTCCACAGCTCACTGGTCTCATTTAAATGAGGCCCGAATAGGGTGGCCATTCATCTGGCTTTGTACTGGACAGTCCAGTTTTTAGCTGATCTGGCCCCTGTCCAGTACCAGATGACTTTATATATGGAATTTAGTGCCTTTGTTATGACCCTTGAGCAGACTTCCGAGTTGTTGGTAAGATCCGGTTAGGGATCTGGAACGTTCTGTCTAATGTGGACAAAGTTTGAGATTTAAGGTATCTGCTCGGTGAATACAGCCACCAGATGTCATGGGTTTTGAACAAACAGAAATAAACTTTACAATACAAGGTCAGGAAGATAAAACAATTATCTATCTTATACTCTAACATTCAGGATAAATATGAGGTACATGTGAATTAACAAGCAAACTGTGGTCAGACACACCACACTGCACAATAAATAGCGGATGCGACCAAGACGGAATCCATGGATTTCTCAACAACCCAGCCAGATGCCAGTAACACTGTGAGTCAGTCAGTCTTCCAGACACTCTGCCTTTCTCACCAGGGATTCCCATTCTCATCTGCAAAGATCCAACCTGGGAATTCTCTCCAAAAGGGGCTCCAACTTGGACAGCATCAACAATGGACCCACCTCGCAGGGTTTCCATCTCGTCTTCAAGGCTCTGTTCCCCTGGGTTCCTGAGCCTACACTCACACACCAACTCACACGCACGACTGCAGATCTCCGGCTGCACTGAGCAGAACACCACAGCCCCAAACGGGGCACCTTTTGCAACACCTTTCCTGCTGGGATTCTGTGTTTCTCTGCTCCTCCCTTTCTTTTCACCTTAAGTTAACACCAGGGACCTGGCTCTGTCCCCTGTCCCTTACCTGGACTTTCCTTTTGGGACCTCTCCCTGTCCCCTGCCAGCGACACTGGTTTTCCCAGGCGCTTGGCTCCTGGTCACCTGACCCAGGTTTTTGTGCTGTTTCTCTCCATTCGCAGGTGCACTGGGCCCAAAGAACGTAAAAATTGCAAAACTGCACCCGTGCGGCCAGTTCCTGGTCTGTGCACGCACAAAAGCCCCCAGGTCTGTCGGGAGTTGAGGTTCCTGACTTCCGCTCTCGGCGAGGTAAGTGCAGTTTTCAGAACAGCCTTAGTAAACTTACCTCAGTGAAGCATTGGCAGGGACCTGTGTGCTTCTTCCTTTCCCCTACAGCTACCTCAAACCCGCTGAGAAACAGAAAGAAAGGTTTCATATTATTTTCTCACCCCCACCACCCCCAACCCCCCATCTCACCACCTTTTCACTTGCTTGCATTTGGGCCTTTTCTGTCTCAAACTGTGATGGGGTCTTCGTATGTGATGACGCCCATCTCTGCATGTGATGACATCACCCCGGCACGTGATGACATCGTCCTCGCCCATCGCAGTGCTCTCTGGTATTCGTGGCTTTCACCAGTGGCCACACTAGGGCCCGAGCTCCGATGTTAATCGGGCCTCTCAGCTGCCCATTCTGGCACTGAGACCATTCTTCCCCTCCAGTTGGTGCCAGTGGGCCTGTGTGAGACTACTTCTTCCTTCCTGATGTGCCCACGCATTTCCTCTCACGGAACCATTCACAAAATTGAAGGCTCATTTCAACTCAGACAGGGCAAATGGTGCAATTACGCTTTTTTTGTCTGTAATTCTACCCGCAGATATTCTTCCGACCGCAGCGAGTCCGGGCTACCGAGGGAGTGGTGCAAATCTTGTCCACAATTCCCGTCAAGGGGAGATCCTGCTCTGGGCCGCTCGGCCTCGAGCAGAGGACATGCAACTTCCTCACAGGGGAGGAAGAGGCACCGAAAGTAAATTCTCCGCTCCTAAGTGCTCCGAAACACTTGGTTTGGAGGGCAGAACGCCGAGAGGAAGCGTTGGTTGTGGCCGGGGCCAGGCCTAAAGGCGCAGAAGGGGGAGCAAAGGATAAAACAAATTCTTTTGCCAAAAAAAAACCCCATTGAATTCAATGTTTCATTCATTACATACAAAAGGTTAATACATACATTATTCAACAGGTTTTGCTGCTTTTTTTTTCTCTTGCTATTCCGCTGCCTTTGAATTAATATCTGTGCACAGCATCGCAAACTGCATGTGTGAGACATTAATTTTCAGTCAGGCGGTGGGGGACGGTGGGGTGTTGGGGGTGGGGGGGTGTGGGGAAATCAGGAGTTGCTGACTGAGTGACAGAAATCAGATTAAATGACAGGGAAAAGATGTTTTGTTTCTGATCGCTATTATTACGTGGCTGAGTTAAATAGAACTGTAAAAAATATAAAGCGTTGAAGGAAATTTAGCTCTGCGGCACGGGCTAAAGCTGTGCCTAACCGTCCCCCGGCTCTCCCAAAGTGCATCTTGTCGATACAGCGATACATGAAGGGCTAGTGGCACTGGTAAAGCTGCAGGAGGTCTCCCTGCTGCCCCAGAGCAGGGCCTCAGGCATCACAAATGTACAGATGGAGAATATTGAATCAGTTGCTTTCAACTGTGCACTTAGGCCAATTTAGAAATGAAGCCTTCAGTGAATTACTAAAGCAAAAAAAAAAAAATGAAATAACTTTTACAGGCTCAGCATTACTCTGCCAGCCATATGGGAAGATCTCAGCATGGCCTATCCTCCTCAACGCAAGGCCAACAGAAATAGCATCATCCTGATATTACCCACAGTGCTAGGAGGCAAGTGCATGCCCATAATGGGTGATGTAGCAATATTCGGCAACAATGGTATCATGTCAACCTGCATGCCAACACAATTTCTTCACCGAATAAAAGGCAATTAGAGGACATAGAAACATAGAAACTAGGAGCAGGATTAGGCCATTCGGCCCTTCGAGTCTGCTCCGCCATTCATTATGATCATGGCTGATCATCCAACTCAATAGCCTGCTCCCGCTTTCTCCCCATACCCTTTGATCCCTTTCGCCCCCCAAAAGCTACATCTAACTCCTTCTTGAAAACATACAATGTTTTGGCCTCAACTACTTTCTGTGGTAGTGAATTTGGTAGCGAACTATTGGCTAAATTGGTTAAAAAATAGATTATGAGATAATTTAAGAAAAGCTGAGCACTTGTTACAGATTTTGATCAGTTTACTTTTCACCAATGGTCTGTTTGATTTTGTCTTCACTGCAATTCCATTAACAGTGAGAATACAGATAGGGATTACTGTTGTCCGACATTCATGGCCAAGTCATTAATGGGCTTGTATAACATTCCCTTATTTTTTTTATTCTTTTCACAGGACGTTGGCTAGGCCAGCAGTTTTTTTTATTGCCCATCCCTAATTGCCCTTGAGAAAGTGTTTCTTTTATTCATTCAGGGGATGTGGGCTTCGCTGGATGGGCCAGCATATTAATGCCCACCTCTAGTTGCACTTGAGAAGGTGGTGGTGAGCTGCCTTCTTGAACTGCTGCAGTCCATGTGGTGTAGGTACACCCACAGTGCTGTTAGGGAGGGAGTTCCTGGATTTTGACCCAGCGACAGTGAAGGAACGGCCGATGTATTTCCAAGTCAGGGTGGTGAGCGACTTGGAGGGGAATTTCCAGGTGGTGGTGTTCCCATCTATCTGCTGCCCTTGTCCTTGATGGCAGTGGTCGTGGGCTTGGAAGGTGCTGTCTAAGGAGCCTTGGTGAATTCCTGCAGTGTATCTTGTAGATGGTACACACTGCTGCTGCTGTGCATCAGTGGTGGAGGGAGGTTTATGGATATGGTCCTAATCAAGCGTGCTGCTTTGTCCTGGATGGTGTTGAGCTTCTTGAGTGTTGTTGGAGCTGCACTCATCCAGGCAAGTGGAGAGTATTCCATCACACTCCTGACTTGTGCCTTGTAGATAGTGAACAGGCTTTGGGGAGTCAGGAGGTGATTTACTCATTGCAGGATTCCTAGCCTCTGACCTGCTCTTGTAGCCACAGTATTTATATGGCTAGTGCAGTTCAGTTTCTGGTCAATGGTAACCCCCAGGATGTTGATAGTGAGCGACTCTGTGATGATAATGCCATTAAACATCAAAGGGAGATGGCTAGATTCTCTTTTGCTGAAGATGGTCATTCCCTGACATTTGTGTGGCATGAAATTTACTTGCCACTTGTCAGCCCAAGCCTGGATACTGTCCAGGTCTTGCTGCATTTGGACATGGACTGCTTCAGTATCTGAGGAGACATGAATGGTGCTGAACGTTGTGCAATCATCAGCGAACATCCCCACTTCTGATCTTATGATGGAGGGAAGGTCACTGAAGAAGCAACTGAAGATGGTTCTGCCAAGCACACTACTTTGAGAAACTCCTGCAGTGATGTCCTGGGACTGAGATGACTGACCTCCAACAACCACAACCATCTTCCTTTGTGCTAGGTATGACACCAACCAGTGGAGAGTTTTCACCCTGATCCGCATTGACTTGTTTGCTAGGGCTCCTTGATGCCACACTCAGACAAATGCTGCCTTGATGTCAAGGGCAGTCACTCTCACCTCACCTCAGGAGTTCAGCTCTTTTGTCCATGTTTGGACTAAGGCTGTTATCTAAAGGCAGTTTATAGCTTGTCTATTTTATATACGTTGATGCCTCCACTGAAAAAGAGGCAGAAGGACATTCTGTGACCAGGATAAATAATCATCTCTTAATACGTTCAACAGCAATTTCCAGGTGATATTTTTCTTTCCAAAAATCTTTGCTAAGTTCAAAACTAACAGGGTGTGCCCAGAGCAGGGGTGGGCCACACCTTGAGGACTTCAAGGATGGTGTAAAATGTGACACAGCTTTTGAATTTTAAATTTACACTAGCCAGTTAAAGTCTGCATCACCAAGAATGCCATAGATGACAACAAGCACCAGTTTGTCACTGACAACCATGTTATAATGCAACTGTGCAGACTGGATTCGAACTGTACAAAGTAACATCACAGAGGGCAGTGGGTTAACTTCTGGGGAACTTAGTGCCATGTTTGCAGTGTTATTTAAGAATAGGAATATCTTGGTTTCAATATTTGTGTTTTGCTAAGCACTCCCTCTAGATATTACAATTCTTGTGTGTGTAATATATACACGCACACTTCCAGTTCAGCTTTCTGGCCTGATTTTTGGTCATATGCACATTCGAATTAGGATCAGGAGTAGGCCACTCGGCCCATCGAGCCTGCTCCACCATTCAATAAGATCATAGCTGATCTGGTTTTAACCTCATATTCCCGACTACCCCCTATAGCCTTTCACCCCTTTGCTTATCAAGAAACTATCTACCTCTGCCTTAAAGATATTCAAGGACTCTGTCTCAGCCACCTTTTGAGGAATAGAATTCCAAAGTCTCACAACCCTCTGAGAGAAATATTTTTTCCTCATCTCTGTCCTAAATGGGCGATTGCTTATTTTGAAACAGTGACCTGAATTCTATAGCCCCACAGAACCATCAGAAAGTTACAGTGCAGAAAAAGGCCATTCAGCCCATCATGTCTGCACCAGCCATTCATTTTAATCCCACTTTCCAGGCCTTTGTCCATAGCCCTGCAGGTTACAGTGTTTCAGATGCAGATCCAGGTACCTTCTAAATGAGTTGAGCGTTTCAGCCTCACCCACTAACTCAGGCAGTGAATTCCAGACACCCACCACCCTCTGGGTGAAAACGTTTTTCCTCATGTCCCCTCTAATCCTTCCACCAATCACCTTAAATCGATGCCCCCAGGTAATTGACTCATCAGCTAAGGGAAACAAGCCTTCCCTGTCTACCCTATCTAGGCCTCTCATCATTTTGTACACCTCAGTTAGGTCACCCCTTGGCCCCCTCTGTTCTAAGGAAAACAACCCCAGCCTATCCAATCTCTCCTCATAGCTGCAATTTCCAAGCCCTGGCAACAATCTCCTCTGTACTCTCTCCAGAGCAATTATGTCCTCCCTGTAATGTGGTGACCAGAATTGTACACAAAATTCCAGCTGTGCCCTAACCAGCATTTTATCCAGTTCCAGCAATACATCCCTGCTTTTATATTCAACACCTCGCCCAATAAAGGAAAGCATTTCATACACTTTCTTGACCACCTTGTCCACCTGTCCTTCCACCTTCAGGGACCTGTGGACATGCACTCCAAGGTCTCTCACTCCTCAACCCCCCTCGATAACTCCCCATTTATTGAGTATTCCCTTGCTTTGTTTGCCCTCCCCAAATGCATTACCTCACACTTTTCCAGATTGAATTCCATTTGCCGCTTCTCCGCCCACTCAACCAAACCATTGATATCATTCTAGAGTCGACAGCTATCCTCTTCACTATCGACTACATGGCCAATTTTTGTGTCATTTGCAAATTTCCCAATCATGCCACCCACATTTAAATCTAAATCATTAATACATACAACAAACAGCAAGGGCCCCAACACTGAGCCCTGTGGAACACCACTGGAAACCTTTTTCCATTTGCAAAAACATCCATCAACCATTAGCCTTTGTTTCCTGTTGCTGGATGCAACCTGCCACGTTCCCCTGTATCCCATGAGCTCTCGCTTCCCTGACTAGTCTGTCATGTGGGACCTTGTCAAATGCCTTACTGGAATCCACATAGACAACATTCAATGCACTACCCTCATCAATTCCACTTCTTACTGCCTCAAAAAATTCTATTAAGTAATTAAGACATGACGGCCAGGATTTTCTGTTTGGTGTGCAGGGGTGGGCCCCGCAAGCTGATGCATAAAATGACACGTGGTGATGTCAGGCGCGTGTCCCCACGTCACCGCGCGTCATTCCGATCTTTAGTTCGGTGGGCGCGCACCGGAGTTGGCTGTGTGCCCGTCAAACTGTCAAAAGCCCGTTAAGGCCATTAATAAACTAATTAATCTAATTGTCAGGGCTGCCCGTCCAACCTTAAGGTTGTCGGGGGGCAGGCGAAGAGCCCAGGCGGCCTTCGCATTTTTCAAGATACCTCATCCACAGGCGGGATGAGGTTTCGTGAAGGGTTTATTAAATGAATAAATATTTTTTAAACATTTGATAAACACGTCCCAGGGGACCTGTGTAAATGATTTTTAACTTTTTTTATTTTGATGTTTCAAATTGAATATAATCTCCCTGAGGCAGCTCCGTGCCTCAGGGAGGTTTCTGAGCTTTTTCGCACGCACATGCGCAAAAGAACGCAGGCCCCGACTCTCCCTCCTCCCCCCCTCCCCCCCGTCCGCGCAGGGAGTGCTGAGCGCTACTGGGCGCGCGTCATGCTGGGTGGGCCTTAATTGGCCCGCCCATGTAAAATGGCGGCGCGCAGCCAATCACGGGCGGTGACAGAAAATTCTCCCCGATCTTCCTCTAACAAAACCATACTGATTATCCCTGATCAACCAGTGCCTTTCTAAGCAACAGTTTATCCTGGATTCTCCCACAAGAGGAAACATCCTTTCCACATTCACCCTATCAAGTCCCCTCAGGATCTTATACGTTTCAATCAAGTTGCCTCTTAATCTTTCAAACTCAGCAGGTACAAACCTGGCCTGTCCAACCTTTCCTCATAAGACAATCCGCCCATTCCAGGTATTAATCTAGTAAAACCTTCTCTGAACTGCTTCTAATGCATTTACATCTTCCCTTAAATAAGGAGAGCAATACTGTACACAGTACTCCAGATGTGGTCTCACCAATGCCCTGTATAAGGGCATAGCCCCCTTCCCCTTGTATTCAATTCCCCTCACAATAAACAATAACATTCTATTAGCTTTGCTATGTACTTGCTGCACCTGCAGACTAACCTTTTGCGATTCATGCACCAGGACACCCAGGCCCTTCTGCATCTCCGAGCTTTGCAATCTCTCACCGTTTAGATAATATGCCTCTTTTTTTATTTTCCCTGCCAAAATTCAAACCAACGCATCAACTCTCTCACTCGTCACTTCTCTTAAGACCTGGGATGAAATCCATCAAGACCCGGGGACATGTCAACCCCCAGTTCTAACAATTTGCTGAGTACCACTTCCCTGGTGTTCACAATTTTCTGGAGCTCCCCCCTCCCCTCGAAAGTGGGCACACTTTGGATTCAATATTTAAGTTTGAAACTGCTTGTGCAAACACTTCGAATGGAAATCCTGCAAGGAAACAGTTGCCTGTAACAATATAGTCACTGGTTCAGGCCAGTAAGGGGCTCTGTGAAGCCTGTTGATCCAGTCTCTGTGCCAGTTCTATCACTACTTTGCATATAAAAGAGCTTCAAGTTCAGCAGCTGACTCTTGTATGTTTTAAAATGCGCTTGGATTTCACATGTTTCCCTTACAAAGAGCTAGAACAGACACAATGAGCTGAATGGCCTTCATCCGTGCTGTATTATTCTATAACTCCCATGATTCTTGTATCTACTGCATGAAGTTGTTATTTCAGGTTTATGGCAATAATTTTCCCAGAGATTAAACGAAAGAAAACTGTGACTGTTGTTGCAACTAAAGGGTTAAAGAGCTTGGCAAAGAAATGCAATATCAACAGCCAATAGGACATTTATAGGACACAAAGTGACGAATGATCCTGATTCACTTCATGAACATTTGGATCTAATAACAATCACTTACTTTATCCTCATGAGTTACCTCGTCTCAGATGAACAAGTAAATACTAACACAAGGGCACATTAATCCTTTCAAACTGTGTTTCCAGTGAAGGCAAACAGTAGACTCACTTAAGTACTTTGTTAAGGGGGAAAAAAAGTAAATGAGTATATCTTGTGCCAGTGGGTACAAAGATTAACGGAAGGAGTAAATGTCAGTATGAATGGATCAAGTCAGGACAGTTTTAGTAAGATACCAGAAAAAGAATTCATGCTTCAGAATGTCTTTCAGTTCCTGTGGTTGACTCATTGCCCAGAATGACATGTGTACTTTGCCATAGGTCACTACAAGCGGAAAGGCTGTGGTGAGCATACAGTGACTGACTGTCTCATGTTAAGCTCTTACTGTGAGGGAAGCCTTTCTAGAATATGAGTGGGGAAAAGGAGCAGACCTCATGCTAAAAGGGTTAAAAAGTAAAGTCTGGTCAATTTACCCTGTAAGATCTAGTCTAGTGACCCATATATATTTACAAGTGGGCGGGAGGTTTTGCAATAGCTTCTGAGTAATCGTTTAATGGCTCACTTACAGCACTGCGCTTAATGATTTGTCGAAACGTTTGTCAATGTCCAGCTTCGGAGCATTGCGAAAGCAGGAAGTGGAGTTAATTCTGGTGTCGAGAAATTACTTTGCTTGATGTGGAACCGTGTCACTCTCACTGAGTGAGTGAGAGATGCAGATTTCTGCGGGGAATCTGCTATAATTCCTCACAGCTAGCCAGCCTCCAGCTCTGAAAAGAAGTAGCAGGGCATTCAAATTGTTTGGAATTATATCTTGTCACACTTTTGAAGGAAGAATAGTTTCCAGGGTAATATTACCGCAGGTAATGTGATATGTGGATAATTGATCATGAATAAAAAATCTTGATGTAGAATGACAACTATTGTCCTAGTGACTGTTTTGGCATGAAAAGTAAATGTGAAATAGCTGGTGACTTCCGAAATGGATATCTAGTGAATATCTTGTCGGAGAAGCTGAAACTGAATGAATCCATTGATCCAAAATGTAATGTGAGGTCAGCCTTTTGCTCGAGCCCCCAGTGTAGCTGGGAAGAAAACAGGTTGTGGGAAATTAATACTTGCTTGCAGTGCTGTTTTGGCAAAGATTTAACTGCCTGGTATCTCCACAGGATTAACCAAAAAGCCTCACGGTGACATGCTACAATGGAGCAACAAAGGAACCATCTTCCACATGCTCTAGAAGTTCAGAACAACCTCCTCTATAAAGCAGGCACAGGCTATCAACAAGAAGCTCAGGTCAGTTCAGCTATCTTGCCACCTTCAAAACTTGACTGCTGTTTACGATTACAACATGAGCTCTTCATCGATATTCTCTTCAAACAGTCATTTCAAATTTTGAAATCGTTTTGGGCAAAGTGTTAAACAACACAGGGGTTGGTAACATGGGAGGAACAATTTCAATTACGTAAGATTGTGGGCACCGTTTGTGCATAGAAGAAGCAAGTTTTTGCAATGCTCCCAACTGGAATACACACCCCATTGCGGGCTCCTGCCTGCTTAGCAAGTGAAAAAGGAAATTCCCTGAACTGTCTGCATGTAAAATAAAGCACGTCCTAGTTACTAATCGTGGAGCTGGGGCACTGTTTCTGGTCTGTGACTTTGTGCAAAAATGTGAGGAATTTAACTACTTAAGTCTTGAGCTAAAACAATATTGAAGGCTGAATTACAGATGGGCCTGGAATAGTCACGAGGGACTCGAGATAAACTTAAACTGGAAATAACTCCCAAAAGTACTGAAACCCCATTGGTCAGCATCTGCCACAGAGAGCAAGTTCAAATTTGGGATGAAAATTTTCATCTGATCTTTTCTGAGCGAGTGTCAAATCTAAGATATGAGCTTATCATTCACTTTCAGATGCCAATTAATTTCCTATGTGTTTGTATCTGTCCTTACTTTTATCTTAAATATGTAATTATGAGTGTTATACACACACACACACGCACGCACACACTCACTCACTCACTCACACTGACACACACACAAACACACACACACATACACACACACTCACACAAACACACACACACACAAACACACTCACTCACTCACTCACACACGCACACACACACTCACTCACTCACTCACACACTCACTCACTCACACTGACACACACACAAACACACACACACATACACACACACTCACACAAACACACACACACAAACACACTCACTCACTCACTCACACACGCACACACACACTCACTCACTCACTCACACACTCACTCACTCACACTGACACACACACAAACACACACACATACACACACACACACACACACTCACTCACTCACTCACACTGAAACAAACACAAACACACACACACATACACACACACACACAAACACACACACACAAACACACACACACACACACACAAAACACACGCATACACACACACACATACACACACACACACACAAACACACTCACACACACACACACACACAAACACACACACACACACACACATACACACACACAAACACACACACACACACAAAACACACGCATACACACACACACACATACACACACACACACACAAACACACACACAAGCACACACACTCACTCACTGACACTCACACACACACACACCATCCCCCTGCCCCCACCCAAGGGTGCAGCATTTTAAGTAGAGCAAACACAGGTTAGGGATGGGAAAATTTGCCAAGGTTTCCACCACCCCTCCCAGGGCAGAATGCTGCATTTTGGGTTGGAGCCCCAATCCCACAAGTGTCGGGAGCTGTCACCCAACAGTGAATTTCCCTTGTTTGGCCAATTGGTGTCCAGAGGCTGCGCTCACCGTCCAATTAAGGCCAGGACCTCAAAGCTGGAAGGTCAATGAGTAAGGGAAGAGAGAGGGGACATCCATCTTGAGGCACCTTCTCAGCAACATTAGAGAAGCTGAAGTTTTCAAATTCTTTTGCGCGATGTGGGTGTCACTGGGTGTTACAGGCAGGAGCGGGGGTACTTTAACCAGCACCAATTTCTCCTCTCACCACCACCTGTTTGAGAACACAAAGGCGCTTGATTTGGTTCCCTCTTTATAAGCGGTGTCGTACCTCCCAACCCCTTTTCTGTTCAGAACCCCACAGCAAACTCCAGGTAGGATGAACTAAAAAAGGGGTTAGTTTGTTCGCACACATTGAAAAATGCAAAAGGAGGGTTGCACCATCGCTTCCCTATTCAGAGGGATAGAGAAAAGATGGTTTTACAGTGCAGAGACCATGGAGAAAGTAAATATTGGTTCACATGGGTTCCAGCGTCCAGAGTGAGGTATTCCTTCACGGAGGTCAGCAGTCTGCAAACTCGATGCTGCATAATTCACTTTTCCGGTGGTGTTGATGGGATAGGCAGGCAGGGAGGAATCAGTCTTGTGGGCGATGGTACAGAATTTCCAGCAGAAGCAGTGTAGAAGCAAGGCGAGCTCCTTTTATGTGAGGTGGCAAGTTAGATGGTAAACAGCAGACTGAGCTATGCAGTTCAGCAAGGCTTGTTCCACAAGCCAGAGGCCTAGGCCACAAGACTGCCACATCTCCACCAGGTCTTTGAGAAGGATGTGTATCCATCACCTGGATTCCAAAGGCTGTTAAATGTCTCAGCCATGAGGAATTGAAAGGAAGGTTGCGGGGCCTTTGCCTGAGCAGGTGGATCCATCTCCTTCTGGCCAGCCTGGGTTATTAAATGCAGATTAAATGCCTTTGTATACCTCTTTGAATTTGGGCTGTACAGTTCACGGGTGGTCATGATGGCTCCTCAGAGATAACGAGGGGCGAGGTTTTCCAAAACTGCCAAGTAGCTTCTTTTGTTCGGGGGGGTCACAGACAGACGTAGGCTCAGCCGTTTTAAAGGCCTTGGTTCAGTTTTACAATTTTAGAAATAGCAATGAGTATATCTATATATCTGTTATAAAAATGTACAGGGTGAGGCCTTAATCCCCCTCAGGCCTCCTGGCCTCAGAGAAGAAAAATGAACTTCATGTTTCATGTTTTTTGTGGTCTTATGATTAAGAACAGGCAGTGGGGAAGCATGCATTCATTCTCTCATTCACACTGGCACATCAGACACACACACAGCTGGCAGGGACAATGGCAGGTTCCCTGCTGCTTTCTTTTTCTGAGGTTTGAACCTGGGTGAGTGCATTGCCCTGTCCTGGGACTGATTAGGTGACCGGGGAAGATTCAAATCTGTCTTTATGGGAAGCCTCATTGAGGTTAGAGTTCTGGATTTTCCTCTGTTGGGGATCAGGCATAAGCAGAACCATTGCTTTCAGAACTCTGCCTGTCCACCTTCCGTTTAAGTGTCCCCTAAAGGGCATGGGGGCTTCTGCAGGGTGGTTAGCACAAGGTGGGGGGGGCGGTGAGGAATGGTCCAGCTGCTCGGGGCTACATGTAGGGGAAGGTTGGGTATCTCATCCTGTGAGTTCCAGGTCCTTTGACCGTAAGGCTGAGCGGCTCTCGTCCAGTTTAGCTCCTTCTGGTCCACCAAGCTGTGGGTTGAGCTGTTCAGACCCAGGGACTGGGGTCAGGTGGATGGTCAGGAGATTGAGGTGTTTTTTAATGGGACTTTGGCTTCTTCCGGGGGGGTCCCGGTTTAGTGTCCGGCCCGGGCACTGGCACGTGTCGGGTGTTTCGGTTCTGTTGCTAGGTGCTGTGGGGTTGTCACAGCAACAGGTGGGCAATGTGCTCAGGACCTTGGGCCAGTCTCCCTGGGCCTGGACGGTAGGAAGACTGCCTTCTGTAAGGGGCCTCTCCTGCATCCATATTGGGCAGGACCACCGTGCTGTGGCCCGATTGGGTTGTTATGCATCGTTTTAAACGCAGTGAGCAGCCCTCTCAGGTTGCCTTGCGATCCTGCACTAGGGTGGGTGGGGGTGGGAGCCAGTCTGGTTGGAATCTCTCCGCTGGTCAGTTGGGTGGTCGGCTCTGTGTCATTTGGAACACTACTGCCCTCTGGTGGATGGCCAGTTCTCACCGTACCTCCCTCTGGCTTTTTGGCTAAGTGAGGCATCACCCCCACACTTTCTGGGCCACTTTGGGGACATTCCTGGTCCCCACTTAAATTTACCATAATGCTGCTGGCTAGACCAATCAATGGCTTTGGATTGGGAGCGGGCACTCTCCTAACTTGTTCCCTGTCCCCCGACACAACATACCTTCAAGTGGAGGTGCGACCCCAGCTATATTCCCTTGTGGCATTTCAACTGAAGGAGGCATCTCACTCCCTATCTGCTCGTCGGTTTGAGGACTCCCTTTGTCCCTTTTTTAAATTCAGAAAGAAGGCTCCTGCCAGCCATACCTTCTGGCAATTGCTTAACCTTGGTCTTCCCTGGTTTAATAATGTGCCTTCCTTCAAGCTCTTCGACTTCATGGGGCATCTCCCTCACTATCTACTTCCTTGCTCTGGGACTTCTCTGGTCCCTGTTAAACTCCTGGGGTATTCTGTGCATCTATTTTGAATTCTATTGGCCTTTTCTGGACCTTTTTTGAACTGTACAGGCCTGGCTTTGGCCATGTTACATTCAAACAGCTCTCGCTCAATGGTTATGGGTCTTTATTTCGCCCTCTTGGGGCCACTAAACATTCCCCAGCCTTCTGCATGCCTGCAGGTTTCTGCTGGTTGCGTTGGCCTCTTCTTGTTTGCTGACTAACACCTCGATGCCAGCCAAATCGTTTCCCAGGAGGAAATCGATTCCTGCTATTGGCAGCTCGGGGTCAATCCCTACTGGGACAGGGCCTGAAGTAAGGTCACACTCTAGGTGGGAGCTATGGAGGGGTGCAGCCACAGATCCTCCTCCCACTCCCCTGATTGGGGCTTTGGCCTTCAGGAAGGACTCGGGGGAGGAGGTGGGGGTTAGGTCTAGATTCCCCTCCCACATTAAGGACTGAGTGGCCCCTGTGTCCCAGAGCGGTACAGCGGACTTGCTCACGTTATGGGACAGGTGCGAGGACACTGTTCCTGAAAGGACAAAACCCTGGAAGCTCTTTGGGAGTTTTTCTGGCTCGGACACACACAGTGCCAATCCCCCCCAAGGGATAGGTTTCTGTAGCGAGAGTGTCTGCCTTCCCTGTTGCGCTACCCACTGGGGTGTCCTTTGGATGACTGCTCATCTGGTGCCCTATTAGGCCTACAGGCTTTCCTCATAATTTCCAGCACTCAGGCCTGGATTGGCCTATTTTCTTACAATGGGAACACACTGACCTCTGGGTGTTCTCCTTTCGGGCTGCAAGAGGGCTCCTTACACCCCCCTTTGTGCTTTATTTTCTGGGTTGGAGGCCTTTCCTATCTAGGGAACCCTGCTTATCTTTCCATGTTCATGCGCATGGCTTGGAAAGGGTCTGCCTGAGTTTCCAGGCCTATGGGTGGGATCGGAGCTGTCTGTCCAGACAGCTGCTTCCTGGGCTGTGAGGATTCCCTGTTCCTCCAAGTGCATCCTCAGGCTGGAGGGGAAGCAGTTTTTAAATCCCTCTAACAATATCAACCTCCACAATCCCTCGCAGGCGTGTGGGATCTTTAGGGACCTTACCCATTGGTCAAAGGCGATTTGCTTCAGCCGTTTAAACTTGATGTAGGTTTGGGTGGGTTTCTGGCGCGTGTTCCAGAATTGCTGGCGATTTGCCTCTGGGACTAACTCGTAGGCAGTTAGGATGGCCGCCTTGGTCTGCTCATAATTCATAGGCGCATCAGGAGTCAGCATGGAGTAGAGCTCTTGGACTCTCCCTGACAGCTGCCCTTGAATTTAAAAAGGTCCAGGTATCTGATGACCATTTTAGCTGTCCTGCTACTTTCTCAAAAGTGGCAAAAAAATGACTCCACATCACTCTCTTCGAATTTGGCAATGATTCTAACCAACTGGAGGGCCTCAGAGAGTGGTTCTGGGTTAGGGAGATAGGGGGTGCTTCTGGGTAGAGAGAGATTTTCCCCTCACCGTTTCCAGTTGTCTGGCCTCTCTTTCCCTTTAAGCCGCGAGCTCCATTTCCAATTTTTGGAGCTGGAATTCCCTCTCTTCTTTTCCCTTTCCTGTTCCTTTGCTCTCTCTCCTGAAAGTCTAGCTGCACTCTGAGATTCCCCAGCTTGAATTTGGCCGTGGGAGGGGATTTAGAGTCATGGGTGATCTCTACATCTAACTGTTCCGTTAGATATGAGAGATCCAAATGTTCTACCAACAACTGGATCAGTTCACTCCTCCTCACTTTCCTGGGTAATTTTAACTGTACCTCCCTAACTACAGCTTTCAGTTGCCCTGTGCTAAGGGGTGTCAATTTTCCACTGTTTAGATTTCCTTGCTTGACCCACATCTGGGCATCAAAATTTGCTATTTTCTCAGTGTTAGGGAGAAAGGAATTTGCTGCGGTAAATTACTGTGTTTTTAAATGTGCTCCAGCCACCGAGTTTTCCCTTTTGGTTTCCAGTTGGCTCTTCTATATCTGTTCAGCTCATGTCTTACTTGGACTCTGGTCAAATTCAAAGGGGTGGATGCGGGATTGGAGCGTCTAGTTTCTGTGATGGACGGGAGGTGGGTTAGTTTAAGCAGCACTAATTCCTCCTCTCACCATCACCCATCCGTAAATAGAAAGGTGTTTTGATTTGTTTCCCGCTTTATAAGCTGTGGCATATTTCCCCAACCTTTTGGCTTTGGTGTGATCCAATTTTCTATTAATAACCCCACAGCAAACTCGGGATAGGATGAACTAAAAACAGGGTTAGTTTATTGCACACATTCAAAATGCAAAAACAGGGTCTCAACTCCACCTCCACACTCAGACAAGTAAAGAGAGGGATAGCGAACTGATGGTTTTATAATACAGAGACCACGGAGAAAATAAAGATTAGTTCACGTGAGCTCCGGAGTCCAGAATCGAAGTACAATGAGGTATTCCTTCACCTTTCCGGTGATGTAACTTTAAACAATGAGATAGGCATGTAGGGAGGAATCAGTCTTGTAGGCGAAGGTACAGAATTTCTAGCAGAAACAGTGTTGACGGGGCCAGGAATTCCACCTTGGCAGAGCCCCTTGTCTGTGAGGCTGCTAGTTAGATGGCAAACAGCAGACTGAGCTATGTAGTTCAGCAAGGCAATATTACTTGTTCCACAAGCCAGAGGCCCACGTCACATGACTCCCACATCTCCAACGGGTCTTTGACGAAGGATGTGTATCCATTGTCTGTATTTCAAAGACTGTTAAATATTTCAGCCATTAGGATTTGAAAGGAAAGTTGTGGGGGTCTTTGTCTTAACAGATGATCAGATAACAGATCCTTCTAGCCAGCCTGGGTTATTAAATGCAGATGGCCTTTGTATACTTCTCTTTGAAGCCGGGCTGTATAGTTCACCGGCGGTCGTTAGTAGCTCCTCAGAGCTAACAACGTGCGGATTTTCCTGAAACAGCCAAGCGGCTTCTTTTGTTTGGGGGTCACAGGCAGCCATGGTTTCAGCCATTTTAAAGGTGTTTGTTCAGTTCTAAAATTTTAGAAACAGCAATGAGCACATCTATATATTTTATAAAAATATACAGTGTGAGGTCTTAGTCCCTCACATTGGCTAGGCCAGCATTTATTGCCCATCCCTAATTGCCCCTGAGAAGGTGGTGGTGAGCTGCTTTCTTGAACCATGTTGGTCCATGTGCTGTTAGGGAGGGAGTTCCAGGATTTCAACCCAGCAACAGTGAAGGTACGGTGATTATAGTTCCAAGTCAGGATGGCGTGAGGCTTGGAGAAAAACATGCAGGTGGTGGTGCTCCCGTGCATCTGCTGCCCTTGCCTTTCTAGGTGGTAGAGATTGCGGGTTTGGAAGGTGTGTTGAAGGAGTCTTGGTGAGTTGCTGCCATGCATCTGAAAAATGGCCACAAACATTGAGAAGGTGGTGTTGAGCCACCTTCTTAAACCGTTGAAGTGCATCTGGTGTAGGTACACCCACAGTGTTGTTAGGAAGGAAGTTCCAGGAACTGTTGAGGCATGGCTTGTCCTCTCACCCTCTCTCCCATTATGCTGGAAGTGGTCAGTTTCTGTCCAGTTCCCCTTCCTACAATGACAATGCCGAGGTGGATACTCTCCAGAGTGGAACTGTGGATGTGAAGCTATCTAATCATGTCTTGAATACCTGAATGAGAGGTAGGCCAGTTTTTCAAGGATTTAACCATCAGTAAATTCATCATGTTTCACTGGAGCACTCAGAGTGGGTAGTAGTCATGTCCCAGATGGTGTTTCTCCATGAGGAGGGAAGGAAAATGTTAGGAACTTCTATTTGGTCCTTTGCTTAGTGATGAAACACAAAAAAGCATACATGTAGGCCAGAGGCACGGACAGCATAAAATGGAGAATAAAAATGTTTTTAAATTGATTTTGTTTAAGTTATTGAGCTAGTATTGTACCCCAATTCCCCATGCCATGCCTGTTGAGAGTGCAGGGACATTTACTCTTAGCATGTGGTCAATATTTTCTTTGTATGAAAGGTGATGGAGGAAAGCTCTGATGTGGGTACAGTATGAAAGTTTCCTTGAAAAGTTTACAAAACAAAGAGTTAAAAACTATTTTCCAAAGCTGACAGAGCCTGGCTATCTTTCATTTACTGAGGGGTGTTCCAGCGATTATAATGTGCAGGGGCTGAGACCCTTGACTTTGACGGTGAGATGTCACATAGCTCTGACCAGGTTTATTTTTTTAAATAAATCTACAAGTTAAGACTTTTACAGAACTTTCTTCTGGAACATTCCTGTGAATGTATCTACTATGTTATAGGCAGCAGAATGAGGCAGAAACAAAGTTGTGTTTAACCATTTTCCAAAAAACTGCACTACTTCATCACTACAAGATAGGTAATGAGCAAAGTTAAGGCTTAGTAATAAGTTAAGAATTTCAGGACACTGTCTGGAATGTTTATATGAGGATGGCATGTCTATGGAACCACCTATATTAATTTTCAGCAAGTAGGCTTGTTTAGATAAGGACTTAAAATGAGTAAATGTTTGATTAGGAGACAAATTAACTTTAAATGCAACTCCTGGACAATGTCTTGGTGGGGGGAAATGATTAGATTCTGTGCAACATTTCTTATAGCTTCCCACAGAATCCTGCGGGATATTTTGGGGAGGGAATGCGAGCCTCCTCTGCACTGCCTGGACAGCAACTTGACACAAAAAAAAATCCTTTGTGGTTGCACCAGGAAATAGGATAATTCTGAACATAGATCCAACTGTTAAGTTATGTTCAGGAAGTTGAGCTCTGCGCACTGTGTATTTCTGTTCGTTTTGAACAGGACTGCCTCAATCATTTCCTGTGTAGCTTTTACAAAGAAGCATATCCACGTTACATTGTCAATTTTAGATCAGTTCTTTAAGCCCTGTTTAACCAGTCGAGAATATCTTCATATTTTTCATTGATTCGACACTGCACTAATTAAGGCTTCTAATAAATTGCCAAGTTTCATTTCTCCAAGGGTAGAATTTTCTGCCTGTTGGGTGGGTGGATTGGGAGTGGGCACGGGTGGGCGCGGACCTGATCTAATGGTGACCCGGGCGGCCTGTTTTAAAAAGCTCCTGCAGCCTTTCCAAGGCTGTGAATCCCGGCCAGTGGGAGGTCTCCCCAGAGCGCGGCTGGTGAGCAGGCCAGGCAGGAGGGTAGGGCAGGGGGGCACTGTGCCCCTCGTTTTTCTGATGATTGCCTTGCTGCCCTCCTGGAGGAGGTGGCCGCACGGCGGGAGGTGCTGGTCCCCCAGGACGGGAGGAGGAGGCCCCCCCCACATGACCAAACGTGCCTGGGAGGAGGTGATGAAGGTGGTGAGCTCCCGCGACGTGATGTGACACACCTGGATCCGGTGTCTCAAGCGTTTCAATGAACTGTTGTGCTCAGGAAGGGTAAGTACCATGTTGGCATTGGTCACTTAACCCAGTAGGTAAGCTTTCCCACCCTGGCAAACCTCCCCCCCACCCCCCCCCCCGCCCCCCCCCCCCCCCCACCCCCCAATCTCATCACCACCATCTCATAGTGACCTCGGCATGGACAATATCTGCTGGCTCACCCAGCGAAGGACACCTGTCGTCAATGATTCAATGCAGTCACTACACTCAGACTTGATCAATGGTTCTTTCCACCACAGCCCTTGTGGAGGTGTGGCTCCTATTGTACCGCTGCTCAGCTTCTGTTCTTGGATGGCGGAGAGGCGTCATGAGCCACCTTCTGAGGGGATAGCCCTTGTCACCCACCAGCCATCCATCCAGCCGGGCTGGAGCACTGAAGAGCCTCAGCACCTGGGAGTGTCTGAGGATGTAGGCGTGGGAGCTGCCTGGGTACCTTGCACAGACTTGTAGAATCTGCATCCTGTGATCACACACTATCTGCACGTTCATGGAGTGGAAGCCCTTCCTGTTGATGAAGGCATTGGGCTCACCTGCTGGCGCCTTGATGGCCACATGTGTACAGTCTATAGCACCCTGGACACGGGGGAAGCCAGCAATGGCCGTGAAGCCTCTGGCTCGCTGTGTCTGACTTGCCTGGTCCCAGCGGAAGCGGATGAAGGTCAATGCCCGTCTGAACAGAGCGTCTGTAACCTGCTTGACACAAGTGTGGACAGCTGATTGGGAGACACCGCAAAGATCACCCACCGAGCCCTGGAAGGAGCCAGAGGTATGGAAGTTGAGGGCAGCTGTGACCTTTAGAGCCACTGGCATGGGGTGCCCACCCACACAGTTAGGGGAGATCTCAGGGCCAATCATCCGACAGATATAGTTGACTGTCTCCTTTGAGAGACAGAGCCTCCTTCGGCACTGCACCTCAGACATATTGAGGTAGCTGCTTCACCGCCTGTAAACCCTGGCAGCAGGATAGTGGCATCTTCTGCGGCCCCTTCCACCTTGGTCTACCACTTGACCCTGCGCCCCTTGTGCCTGCGCCTGTCCTCCCAAAGGTGGCTCCCCTGGAGGCTGAATGTGCACTCCTGGCCTCCTCCTCCTTCTGGCCCTCCCTTCCTCATCAGAGGAGGTGCCTCCAGGGGAGAGTTCAGCTCCCATTCCCAGGCTAAGGGAAGGCTTCCTGAAACCTGCAGGCCCAAAAAAGATTCCTGACTGCAGAGTGCTGACCTGAAGGTTGTGAGTCCAGACCAAGCAGCTGGTGTGCGTTTTGAAGTATTGCAGATCACACAGGCAAGTATCAGTAACTTTGAAACATCAATATCTGACAGAGCACATTTGCGACCCCACTGAGCCCTCTTATCCCGCCCGTGGATGAGGTTTATACAAATGCCTCCTACCCGCCTGCCCATTGCGCCCGTGCGCCGACCCGAAGATTGCTTGGGCGCCGAAAAATCGCCGTCGATTGGCGCCTCAAGGGCCTTAAGTGGCCAGTTAATTAATGGCGGGCGCACATCAGAGATCATCACGCGCCTGCCCACCGGAATATCGGGTGGCGCACAGTGACACCGGGACGCTCGCCCGCCCCTGCATGCCAACGGGAAAATTCTGGCCCAAGTCTTTTCCCAAATTATCCGAAACTTTGATTAAGTGATAAAGGGTTGAATAAGTAACTTTGAATTGAGGAACACCTTGCAATTTTTCAAGACTGGGATAACTTTGAATTCTGTAATATTAGATAATAATTTACATTAGTTGCAATTTATTCAAATGTTAAGCATTTAAACATGTTCGTACAGTTCTGCATAGTGCGTACTGTGGAGCCTACGCCTGCTCCTTTTTTGCAGGAGATTTACAGGATAATATTTTTGCAGGTGTTAAATATCTGCATGTTTTGTATGGTGCACTCAGTGCCCAGAGGATTGAGTGACAGGCTGGCAGTGGGCTGGTCATTTCAGCGTTGGATCCTTACACAAATAGTGCAAGCTGAAACTTTAGTGTCGTGTGAACGGCTGCACTCAGAGTTCTCTTCACCCGTTTGGTCATTTTTACAGTTTTTATTTAGACAATGGGAGAATATAAAGGGAGAACAAATTTGCATGTAATACCCATCTCAGGATATCCCGAAATGCTTCACAGCCAATGAATTATTTTCTAAGTGTGGTTACCACAAACAAACATGGCGGCTAACTTCAACATGATAAAGCCCCACAAACTGCAACGGGATAAGTGACCACTTAATCTGTTTTGAGGCTGTGGGTTGAGGAGCAAGTGTTGCCCGGCACACTAGTGAATTCCCCTGCTCTGTTTCAAATAATGCACTGGCATCTCTCACATCCGCCCGAACAGATTGGTGGAGGTTTCAGTTCAGCTTTCTGTTCAGAGTTTGACGTTTCTGACCAGTCAGCACATCCTCATTGTTGCATCGCAGTATCAGGCCGGGGTTATGGCCTGAATCTTCATCGCCGAGGCAGAGAGCGAGGGTCAGGAAATTCCCCGCCTGGGTAGAAAGTGCCCACAATGGTGGGATCTTCATTGCTGGTGCTGGGGGGGTGGGGTGCTGGCTGCAGACTGGAGTCAGGCCAGCTTACCCGGGAAAGGGGTCAGAAGCGACCACGGGGGCGACCGGGTGCAGAGGCGGGCTGTTTAAAAGGCCCGATTCGGTGCCGTGGGATTTCATCCCAGTTAAAATAAAAACGCAAAGGCCTCTTCCAGCCCTCAGCCTTCACACCCCACCTCACCCCCACTCACTCCCCATGCCACCTCATGCCCTCGCTCCAGGCGATGCCCCCACCCACCCCTAAACCAACCTATGGCACTCCACCCACCCCCATGGTCCCCATACCCACAATGCCAATCTATGCCCCTCCATCTACCTTCCATGGCCTCTCATGCCCTTTACACCAAACTATGACACTTCCATGTCCACTGACCCACTGTACTCTGTATAGAACCAATGAGTCAGTAGGATTTGTAAAATAAAGCTTTCAAAAAAGCCATTCGTTGATCCATTATTTTCCACTAGGTTATAGAAACATCATTTCACTACAAGGCATTAAAAGTGTTAATCATTCAGACCCCTTAAGGAATCAAAACAGAAAACACAAGCCCTTGAAACCACTTAACCTCATGTCAGTAAACATCGTGAAATTGACTGCAGATCCCAGAGATCCAGGGCTGCCAATCAGGTAATATTTACCCTGGGGCACATCTGTTTCCACAAGAGGAATGGTTGTCTGGGCTCTCAGCCCAGCATATATAATGAGGCATGAAGGGCTGGGTGGAGGAGCATATCATGGCCATGGGTGTATGAGGGGCCATAGCTTGGTATAGGGGGCATGAGGCACCATGGGGTGTGGCTGGGGGTCTTTACTATGGCATGGGGGGCATAAGGAAGACTTTTGAACTTGCCTTTGAAAAGGTCCCCTCGTGCAGACGAAGGTTCATGACTCTTCGGAGAGCCTGTGAACCCTGACTCCTTACAAACATGGCCATCTCCACAATAGAGCCAGTCAGGCCAGGAATGCCAGGTGCAGGTGTTTGACAGGAACCAGCCCACACCTTTTTAAAGGCACTCCCGAAAATCAGACAGCCCGGGAATGCGGCCGGGAATCCCGGATTCGGGAGCCGCCGACCATTTTTAAAGGGCCCCCCTAGTCATCCCGACTCGGTGAAAGTTAATCACGTTGTGTTCAGACGGTTAGAGAGGAACTTCAACCCACAACTTTCTAACTCAGAAGGGAAAGTTTGAGCCATGGTCAGGTGATTAATCCACGCTATTGCCTTGACTGAAAAAGATAACAAGCATTTCAAATCTTTAGATGATTGAGAGATATGTTTTCCATGATGCCATCGATTCTAAGTAAGCAGACTATGGGCTGCATCTTATGGGAGGGTGGACAGATCACCACTATGCCAACCATACTACGGCGTAGGCAGCATTTTATTGGGGTCAGTTGGCTTGGTAACAAGCTCAATTGACCCTTCATTATTTATTTAAATGTGCCAGGCCTGTTGCCAATTTCGGCACCCACCCACCCACCGTGGTATAGGGGTGGCCGGGAATGTGGTGGGGTTCCACCCACCCTATTTTACATGCCCGCCATCCTCCACCCCTGCCAAAAACATGCCTGGCTGTAAAATCCAGCACCATGTTTCCCAGAACTTGGGGGGAAAAAAACTCTTCAAATGAATCCTTTCTTTAAGGGGCATTTAGGGGAAGCGCAAAGAGAGAAAATTAACAAAGCAAATGACACACAATTTTGAAAAAGCTAATCTATTAGGTTCCTGGATAACATTTCGGGTTTTACCCTGGGCTTTCCCTGCTTCATATGGTCGGCTAAAAGACAGCCTCAAAATCTTCCAGCATTGAACTTCAGTTTAAGATAAAAAATATTGTATGGGGCGCAGCGTTGGACATAGACTCTCAGTCTGGAGCCTCGTCTCTTAAAAACCCATCAGGAAATTGCAGGCCAATTTGCTTCAATTTACTGCTTTGCATTTAGACAATTGGCCTTGTGTTTTTCTGCACTTTCACTATAAAATTGTAGAGATTTGTAGGAAAAGTATTCATCCACTCAGAGGTGAAATTCCACCTGTTGACAATCTAATGACAACGTTGGTGTCATTAATACCTGGGCCTTCCCGTATTATACTCATGGTAACTTTCTTTGTAATGTTACTGGCAGGAAGGAGCTCATTCCCAACGTTCCTTCAGTGCCAGCTGGTGGGAGGTGACCCGTATCATCTGACTCTACACTAGAATCCAACTCTAATAACAGGCAGAGTGTCAGTACACGTGTTTAAGCAATTGTGTTATCCAGCCGTACAAAAGGAGATTAGTACTTGACAAACAAAATAAACTGATAATAACTTCACCCTGTGTTTAAACCCTACACTGCCACTTCCTTTGCAGTCATTATAGTTAATTACTACTTCATTGGGAGAATTAAAATCAGCCTTGCGGATTTTTATTTTTGAACATGCTCACCATCAGTTCTGATCTCACAGTGTGTTTGCGGCACCTCTGCAGGTCTGCACAAGCATGTCCATAATTTCTAATTACATTGTTGTTAAATATAATGAGCAGCTAACCTCAGACATCTGCTGTTGCAGTATGATTAAGCAAACTGATTAATGGCGGTTGTTATAAAACAAATCAGATCTTCACAGAAAAGAAAAACAGAAACAGTTCATGGCTTGTGAGTGGCGCAAGTATTACCGGAAATGTATTCTTACATGATTGTTGCACAACAGTGAAAGTAACGCTGATTCCACCAATATCTGGTTCAGGTCCCAACTTTCACAGCATGAGGAAATATTCAAAACAGCACAACAAATTTAAGGTCTTCCATTTGTAATGCATCATCTATTCACTTGGCTGTAAATTTAAAACGTGAATGGACACATTCACTGAACCTGCATTTCTCCGTAGTGAGGACCATGCAAGCAAAGAGGAAGTAAGTTGTGAAGAGGACGTAAGGAGGTTACAAAGTGACGTAGGTTAAGTGAGTGGGCAAAGACCTGGCAAATGGAGCATAATGTGGGCAAATGTGAAATTGTCCATTTTGGCAGAAAGAATAAGAAAGAAGCTTATTACCTAAATGGTGAGAGATTGCAAAGCTCTGAGGTTCAGAGGGATCTGGATGTCCTAGTGCATGAATCACAAAAGGTTAGTATGCAGATACAGCAGGTTATTAGGAAAATGAATAGAATGTTATTGTTTATTGCGAGGGGAATTGAATACAAAAGTAGGGATGTTATGCTTCAGTTGTACAGGGTGTTGGTGAGACCACATCTTGAGTATTGTGCACAGTATTGGTCTCCTTATTTAAGGAAAGATGTTAATGTGTTAGAAGCAGTTCAGAGAAGGTTTACTAGACTAATACCAGGAATGGGAAGGTTGTCTTATGAGGAAAGATTGGACAGGTTAGGCTTGTATCTACTGGAGTTTAGAGGAGTAAGAGGTGACTTGATCAAAACCTTTAAGATCCTGAGGGATCTTGGCGGGGTGGATGTGGAGAGGATATTTCCTCTTGTGGGAGAATCTAGAACTAGTGATCACTGTTTAAAAATAAGGGTGTTGCTCATTTAAGACAGAGATGAGGAGAATTTTTTTCTCTGAGGGTCGTGAGCCTTTGGAACTCTCTTCCTCAAAAGGCAGTGGAAGCAGGGTATTTGAATATTTTTAACACAGAGCTAGATCGATTCTTGATTAACAAGGGGGTGAAAGGTTATCTGGGGTAGGCAGGAGGCTACAATCAGATCAGCCATGATTTTATTGAATGGCGGAGCAGGCTTGAAGGGCCGAGTGGCTCCTCCTGCACCTAGATCGAATATTCAGATGTTCATATTTCAGTCAATGCCTCCAAAATGTTACATTTCTGGATATTAAGTGAAAGCAGCAATATTGGTACAATGGCAACATTGGCCAAGAACTGCAAGTTAGCCTAGTATATATATGGAAACCTGCGATGTTTGTTTGAATTACAGCTCTTTTGATGCATTATTGAGTGTCAGTGCCAATGGTTTAAAGGACATGGTGGAAAATTGGAATAATGTAGTTATACTTGGCGTGACTTTAGCAATTAAATCCAGATGATAAATTTTGAACAAATTTTCTCACAAGTTCCCAATTTGAAGTTGTTTGGTGCAATTGACATTGGAAGTGACTTCAAACAAGGTGCAGGGATAAAGCCTCTTGAACCTGTTGTAAGATTCCCTGACCGAATGAATGGAAAATAGAACAGTGGCAGAATTAAAATCCTAAAAAACTATTTTACTTATATGCAATTTCTTTAAATAGACCGAAAGTAAAATAGGAAGGAAACAAGAACTGCTAGCTTGACTATAATTTAAAAGGAGGCAGTTAAACTGACTACAATAAAAATATTAATGATATTTTCATTTTATCTTTTATGTGTATGCTGCACTCCTCTTGTATCTCTGATTTCCCACATCAATGCTATAATCCTTCATCTAAATGATAGCATGATCTGGGTAGGAGGCTTTTCTATGAATGGTATCCTCAATAGTAGCACTCTGGTCACAGAGTCAGAAGGTTGTGGGTTCAGGTCCTACTCCAGAGGCTTGAGCATATAACTTAGGCACACACTGTTTAGTACAGTATGGAGGAGTTGTTACAGATGGTGGAATTACTTTTCTCCTTTATCCTCACCTCTTGGTTGTCCGCAACAAGTTGTATATTTTTAGAGTGAGTGTCTTAAACCCTTTTAGTGTTGTTACTTTAAAGGATAGACACAAATCAGGTTTTCTGGCAAGTTTAAATCAAAAGAAAAGAGAAACAGTTATTCACACAACACTTGGAATGTAAATGCAATGAAATACTCGCTCCCTCAAACACACAAACACATACATATAAGAAAAGATGAGTTTTACAGATGACGCGTGCACTTAGATTATTAATGAAATAATAAGAAAACAAATCGGTCCTTTTAAGGTGAAATCGTTGCAGGCCTGGATAAGACCCTTTCTCATGGTTCTTTGAAGGTGAATGAAAGTTGGATGTCTCAGGGTTTGTTATGACTGGGTAAGGAGGAGTGAGTTGGCTCCCCTTCTATTCAGCCCCCTTGGTTGGTTGCAACAAAGGTTTTAAAATTTCTTATCTCTGCAAATGCTTTTTCAAATCCAAATTTATTTATTTGTTAATAAGGAGACCATCAAACCAGGTTTTCTTGAGTCAAAGAAAGGGTAAGTTTGCTAGCTACTAAACTCAAGAAAAAAATAACGACGCGAGGACACACATACACAGGTATCAGAAGTAAGAAAGTTAGTGCGAATAACGGTTGAAAATATATACAATAAGGCCCTTTGTTTGTCTTTGAGGCACAGATTGTTAAACATTGCAGCAGTTTGAGGTTAGTTGGCTTCCAGTAGAATTCTGAAGTTGACTTGGTGCAAATCTGCACTTGTTGTGCTTCCAGAGAGAGAGAGAGAGAGATCAATGTTTCCTGCTCTTTCTCAGCAGCATTTTAGATGGCTGTCATTTTTGTTTCTCTGCCTGCTTGTTGTTTCTCTTATTATGCTTGGCAGGACCAGTTTTTAAAACTCCTCTCTGTATATTCCCAGAAGGGAGTTCAATTAGCCTTGCATGCATTGTTGTAGATGAAGTAATCCCATTTTACAATATTTTCATCTCCAAAGCCTTTGACATATTTTAAGACATAAATCAACAGGAGATGTGGGTTACTTCATCCTCCACAGAGGTGTTGAATGTTTGATGAGTATCTGATCAAAGTCCTGCACTTTGCATCTTTGATGTAATGGCGTAGTGGTATTGTCACTGGACTAGTAATCCACAGACCAGGGTAATGCTCAGGGTAATCCCACCACAGCAGATGGTGGAATTTGAATTCAATAAAAACCTGAAATTAAATCTAATGATGATCGTGAAACCATTGTCAATTGTTGTAAAAACCCACCTGGTTTACTAATGTCCTTTAGGGAAGGAAATCTGTCATCCTTATCTGGTCTGACCTACATGTGAGTCCAGACCCACAGCAATGTGGTTGACTCTTAAATGCCCTCTGAAAGGTCCTAGCCACTCAGTTGTATCAAACTGCTACAAAGTCACAAAAAAGGAATGAAACCGGATGGACCACCCAGTACGACAATCTCAGCCCTGTCTACCCTACTAACATCTGGGGGCTAGTGCCAAAATTGGGAGAGCTGTCTCACAGACTAGTCAAGCAAAGCCTGACATAGTCATCCTCACAGAATCATACCTTACAGATGATGTCCCAGACACCACCATCACCATCCCTGGGTATGTCCTGTCCCACCGGCAGGACAGACTCAGCAGAGGTGGTGGCATAGTGGTATACAGTCGGGAGGGAGTTGCCCTGGGAGTCCTCAACAGCGACTCCAGACCCCATGAACTCTCATGGCATCAGGTCAAACATGGGTAAGGAAACCTCCTGCTGATTACCACGTACTGCCCTCCCTCAGCTGATGAATCGGTGCTCCTCCATGTTGAACATCACTTGGAGGAAGCACTGAGGGTGGAAAGGGCACAGAACATACTCTGGGTGGGGGACTTCAATGCCCATCACCAAGAGTGGCTCGGTAGCACCACAGCAGACCATGCTGGCCCGAGTCCTAAACTGACATAGCTGCTGGACTGGGACTGCGGCAGGTGGTGAGGGACCCAACAAGAGGGAAAAACATATTTGACCTCATCCTCACCAACCTACCTGCTGCAGATGCATCTGTCCCTGACAGTATCAGTAGGAGTGACCACCACACAGTCGTTATGGAGACGAAGTCCCACCTTCACATTGAGGATACCCTCCATCGTGTTGGGTGGCACTACCACTGAGCTAAATGAGATAGATTTCAAACCGATCTAGCAACTCAAGACTGGGTATCCATGAGGCACTGTGGTCCATCAGCAGCAGCAGAATTGTACTTGAACACAATCTGTAATCTCAAGGCCCGGCATATCCCCCACTCTACCATTATCATCAAGCCAGGGAATTAATCCTGGTTCAATGAAGAGTGCAGGAAGGCATGTCAGGAGCAGTACCAGGCATACCTAAAAATGAGGTGTCAACCTGATGAAGCTATAACACAGGATTACTTGTGTGCCAAACAGCATAAGCAGCAAGTGATAGACAGAGCTAAGCGATCCCACAACCAATGGATCAGATCTAAGCTCTGCAGTCCTGCCACACCCAGTTGTGAATGGTGGTGGACAATTAAACAACTCACTGGAGGAGGAGGCTCCACAAATATCCCCATCCTCAACGATGGGGGAGCCCAGAACATCAGTGCAAAAGATAAGGCTGAAGCATTTGTTACAATTTTCAGACAGAAGTGCTGACTGGATGATCCATCTCGGCCTCCTCCAGAGGTCCCCAGCATCACAGATGCCAGTCTTCAGCCAATTCGATTCACTCCATGTGATAGCAAGAAACAGCTGAAGGCACTGGATACTGCAAAGGCTATGGGCCCTGACAATATTCCGGCAATAGCACTGAAGACTTGTGCTCCAGAACGTTCCACACCCCTAGCCAAGCTGTTCCAGTACAGCTACAACACTGGCATCCACCCAGCCACGTGGAAAATTGCCCATGTATGTCCTGTACACAAAAAGCAGGACAAATCCAACCCTGCCAATTACCCAACAGTCTACTCTCAATCATCAGTTAAGTAATGGAAGGGGTCGTCAACAGTGCTATCAAGCAGCACTTGCTTAGCAATAACCTGCTCACTGACGATCAGTCTGGGTTCCGCCAGGGTCACTCAGCTCCTGACCTCATTACAGCCTTGGTTCAAACATGGACAAAAGAGCTGAACTCCCGAGATGAGGTGAGGTGAGAGTGACTGCCCTTGATACCAAGGCCACATTTGACCGAATGTGGCATCAAGGAGCCCTAGCAAAACTGAAGTCAATGGGAATCAGGGGGAAAACCCTCCACTGGTTGGTGTCATACCTAGCACAAAGGAAGATGGTTGTGGTTGTTGGAGGTCAGTCATCTCAGCTCCAGGACATCGCTGCAGGAGTTCCTCAGGGTAGTGTCCTCGGCCCAACCAGCTTCAGCTGTTTCATCAATGATCTTCCTTCCATCATAAGGTCAGAAGTGGGGATGTTCGCTGATGATTGCACATTGTTCAGCACCATTCATGACTCCTCACATACTGAAGCAGTCAATGTTCAAATGCAGCAAAACCTGGACAATACCCAGACTTGGGCTGACAAGTGGCAAGTAACATTTGCATCACACAAGTGTCAGGCAATGACCATTTACAACAAGAGAGAATCCAATCATCGCCCCTTGATGTTCAATGGCATTCCCATCACTGAATCCCCCACTATCAGCATCTTGGGGGCTACCATTAACCAGAAACTGAACTGGACTAGCCATATAAATACTGTGGCTACAAGGGCAGGTCAGAGGCTAGGAATTCTGCAATGAGTAAGCAACCTCCTGACTCCCCAAAGCCTGTCCACCATCTACAAGGCACCAGTCAAGAGTGCAATGGAATACTCTCCACTTGCCTGGATGAGTGCAGCTCCCATAACACTCAAGAAGCTTGATACCGTCCAGGAAAAAGCAGCTCGCTTGATTGGCACCACATTCACAAATATTCACTCCTTCCACCACCGACGCACATTAGCAGCAGTGTGTACCATCTACAAGGTGCACTGCAGGAATTCACCAAGATTCCTTCAACAGCATCTTCCAAACCCACAACCATTACCGTCTAGAAGGACAAGGGCAGCAGATAGATGGGGACACTACCACCTGGAATTTCCCCTCCAAGCCACTCACCATCCTGACATGGACATATATTGCCATTCCTTCACTGTCACTGGGTCGAAATCCTGGAGCTCCCTCCCCAACAGCACTCTGGATGTACCTACACCACAGGGACTGCAGCAGTTCAAGAAGGCAGCTCACCACCAACTTCCCAAGGGCAACTAGCAATGGGCAATAAATGCTGGCCCAGCCAGCAAAGCTCACATCCCATGAATGAATAAAAAAAAGTCTTCCTTTCAACAGTGTCCCTGCTTGACACCACCCCACCCCAGGTGTGAAATTCCATGTAATAGGTGTGCAGTGTAATTCATATGGGCTGTCCAGAGAAGTGGTCAACTTTACAGAATCAGCCATCAGGTGACCTGTGGCAGACGTTTATTGATCAGTGTCTTTTCTAGTATTTTTAAAAAAGACAGCTCTTCTCTAAACAGTTCAATATGTCTGTGGTTAGCCGGTGAATTTGTAGGGAGCTTTCACTCAGCCACAGTTTCCTGTTGTCATGTCAGTTTCCAGACAAATTGCTGGCTGAGCTTCTGTTGAAAAGAGATATCCTTTCGCAGGTGAAACAAACGAGGCACTCAGACTGCTTGGGTTGGCTGGCTGTTTAGGTATAGTTCTTGTCATCTTGTTGTTTGTCCCAGTCTAACTGGCCTCTGGCCTGGCCTCGGAGTATTAAGCTTTTGCTGGCTCAAGCCCAGGTTTCGCTCACCTGCCATTGTCCACATGAATGATTTGAAGTTCTTTTTTTAAAAGGTGAAAATATTCATTGTCCCCATAGGTTCACAGGCATATGACACAAGTGTGACAGAGCGAGCGCTGCACTGCTGGATGTGCCTCTTTCGGCTGGGATATTAAGCCAAGGTCCTGTCTGCCCCCTTGGGTAAATGTATGAGATCACAAAGCACTATTCAGAGGAGACCAGGGGATTTTTCTCCATATTGTGGCCAACAATTATCCCTCAAACAGCATCTGAAACCAATGGTGTGGTCATTTCATTCATTGCTGCCTGTGGGGACTTGCTGTGCACAAAATAACTGCAGTGTTTCCTACAGCAGTTTACAACACTTTAAAGGTAATTCATTGGTTGTAAAGTGCCTTGGGACATCCTGAGGTCATGAAATATTTTTCTTGCTTTCAATCACATGACAGAAGGCATGATTTAAAGGTCTTTGTTTTATCTTCATTTCCTTCTCTCCATTTTTCCAAGAGGAAGTGTGCTATGACTATAGGATAGACCCTTTAGGCACTTAATCAAGAACTAGAAAATTATAAGGAGGAAGGATGCTGAGGCAGGATGATTGCCAAGACCAGCTTTGGGACCTTGAACTTGTGACCTCTGGATGAAAGTCCAATATTCTTCATTTTAAACACCATTTTGATTATGATTGATAGTCTTCAAATTGCTAAAACAAATGAACACATGCATGATTTCAGCTCTCTAACGACCAAAATATTGAAAGAAAATCAGCAATTAGACTTGAGTACAGCCAATAGCAGCGGAGGAGTGCTGCCAATTTTTGACCTCCTTTTAAACTGCGATCAGGCCAACTGTCTCACTCCTTGCTCTGTGTGTGATCGAGTTAAAGAAATTATAACACACAGAGCACTTTTCTTTCTCTCATCAATTCATTAACAGAACCCTTGTCACCACAGGTGTGTATAGACATTGAAAATAACAGGCGCCACCTAAAATGGCCTGAGTCAACTGAAATAAGCAATGCACATTTTAACGATTTATTGAGGAGGAATTGATGCTAATTGTATTACACAGGCACAGAAAGGAAGATATTGTTTAAATAGGCTGCTAAATAAGGGCCCATGCCTACAGCATTTATCCTGATTGGACACAATCTATTTGTGGTCGTATCTGTCTTCCTCGCTTTGTGACTTATTAATTGCTAATGGTGCTCCCTGTTTATAAAATGCTCATCGTGCAAAATCAAAAATATAGCCATACAACAAAATAACTATACCTGAAATCATTAAATGTCTTACAATTAAAAAGGAACAGGATATTTAAAATCACATGATTATGTACTTCAATTCAGGTTTTTACATTTATCAAGGAAACTGTCAAATATGATTTGTTAATGAGACTTCAAAAACCTTGTTTGCCAATGGTTTTGTAGTAATGTTAAAATGATTTATTTATGCTTGAATGAAATATTGGTGTAGTCAATGTTTTAAGTTACGACATTATGTATTTAGGAAACAATTTAGTAAAAATACATTCTGCATTAAAACTGTTTACAGAGCTTGGGGATTCTAGGTTCTACCAATAACCTGCATCTCAAAACTTTTCTTTCTCCATTTTGAAACTTCTTGCTTTAAATAGTATCAAAAAATTGTATAAATGTTATTGCCAACAATACATAATTGATGCCTAGCTTTGTGAAGCCACTATTATCTTGAATGTAACTGAAACTATCAGGTCATCGAACTCTACCTGTCCAATGGACTCTAAATGACATGATCACAAATAAACTAGTTGGTGCAAAATAGTTTCGCAAAGTGGCAGAACACTCATCGAAAATTTGTTTTATTATAGTTTGCCTTGAGTATTAGTACAACAATAATAAGACTAAGAGCCAGTCTTTCTTTAGTAAGTCATTTGCTTTTAAGGATTTTTTTTTATCTAGCCAAACAAAGAACTCAGTGAAATTCCTCTGTTCCTATGCTTTGTGACACACAGTAGTTACAGAACAACACTGAGAACAAAATGGATATCAATTCCCTAGAAACTCCAAATCCTCTGAAAATGATCCAAAAACGTTGACATTGCTGTTATGTTCCTGCTGTCGGGTCGCTTTGCTCGTGAACACGATTGCACGCCTATCCACTGGTGGGTCAACTGGCAAACAATATATTGCAGACGCAGAGACCAATATAAGATGAAGTTCATGCTGTTTATTTACACAAGTAACAGAGCACTAACACAATGTGTGCTTCTCCAACCAGACCCTATTCTAAACTACTGATTAACAATGTAGCCCACGTTACACAGCAATTGGGTAATACAGTCACCTGGTCAATCTGCGCACATTCTCTCACAGGTGTATGGCACCTCAGATTACCACAATTACCATAGGATTGAACATGTGTTATATTCTTGACATAAGTTATACTGATCATTTGATAAGCTTCCTTGTAAAAGAAGCCTGTAATACAAGAAAAAAGTTTGCAAAATAACCATTCCTGTACATGAGTCACTTGTGCCTTGATGGTATACTGTTTGCAGTGGTATATAGCAGACACCAGAAAATGCCCATCCTCATGAATTCCACACATTCAGCTTGTGGTAATGTTTGAGCAACCCTAAAGAGTAAGTTATTATTTTCAGTAAGATATCTAACAGTAGGACATTGACTGCTTATGAGTGTTAGGATAATGGCATGGGGCACTATTAGATGTGAAATTCTCAAACTACTTCGATACTCATATCCAGTTTTCCATTATTGCATTCAATGTTTTAAAGTTTCTACAGTAGTGATGTTTCATCTGTCGGTACTTTGTCAATATGTCATAAGAGAAACATTGATACCATTTTGATTAATTGCTTTAGAAAGAAAATGGATTTGTAGGAAAAGGATTGTAGGTTATGAGGAATACGTCAAGTATTCAAATGCCCTATAACATGTTGGTTGCTGTGTTGTTGAGGTGTGGGGTGGAAATGAGAGGAGATGTATCCAGAGAATGCTGTAGACCAAGGGTTCAATATTCTGGCACTTTACTAATTGCCTTTAATGGTTGAAGAGCTGTTATGCAAAAATTTCTCTTTGGAGATTATTTATGGGGTGGAACCTATGTGGTAGGATCCACACGGACTTAATAGGCCAAATGGCCTCTTCTTGTCTCATGCTTTCTTATGCCCTTACTTAGTGTGCTTCTGACATCTAGTGATAGAAAATCAACTTGCATGTACCTTTATCGACAGCCTATATTGTACGGATACCTTCGATTGTCCCCGTATTGCTATGGATGCAAATTTATAGCAATGAGTAATACTGGTCTGGATCATAACTATTAGAGCAGAATACTGAACAAGTTCTCAAAAATACAAACCACCTTTACGTAGCTTGTCACATTTAATTTCACAAGTCAAGCAAATTAGATTTATTGTTAGAAATTTTGTTTATTTGGAAGCTATTCAAACACTGAGCCATGCCGTCTCCCAACCTTCCCCTATTCTACACTGTTGAGGGCTTCAAGTTGCATGTGAAAATAAAGCCTCCTGTCTAGAGCAATATGTCACATCCCAGCCCTTTTTGAACTCTCATTGTGTTTTTACAGTCAGAGAACATGGGGAAGTTGTGAGTTTTCACACAACCTCTCAAAGGGGGACTCTCTGCCTATCGGACAACTATGAGGGGAAAGAAAACTCCCCATGACCTTTCACATTCAAGCCATTATAAAAGAACGTCATTTTAGCTTTCTGAAGATTTCAACACACACATTGTCTGTTGCAAAAAGATAGGGATGTAATTGTTTTGATGATTCTGATGGAAACTTGAGATAGGACCAAAAAAAAACCTAAAGGAATATGTACATCTGCTGTGTTCTTTGGAAACAGTACAGTACATATACTGTACACCGTGGTTAGGGCATACAAACTTTGTTACTTATTACATCGCTCTGTGTGTTTTTTGAATGAACTGATTCTTTTTCAAAAGCTGAACACGAATCCTAAATTCTGAGATCACAATTCCCCCAGCACTGGGAAAAGGTCTTTAAATCAGAATGGAGTTTAATCCAGTCCATCACACTGACAAGCGGTACAGAATGGTTCATCTATTGACTGATTCTAAATATTCTATCAAAAGACGTCACTATCCAGTTTTCTTAATTTTATTTTCTCTGTAACCTCCCCGCAGGCAAATTTCAGGGAATAGCAGGAATGTAAATGCTTATTCATAAAAAAAAGTGAGGGTAGATCAAAGCTTGCTTCTACTGAATTTTAATTTAGAGACCTTGGTTGGAATGATTCAGTCTGTGGCCTAGCTACTACCCAGTTAGCACTTATAGAAGTGAGGTATTCCACTTTTTAAGCAATAGAAATTGTTAGGCAGCATTAAACCTAATTGCAACAGAATGGTATAATTGATTAAGCATCAATTAAGTTAATTATCAGGTTGTAGTGCTGATTAAATTAAAATAATTTTCTATATTCCATTTGTGTTATAAGTCAGTTAAAATGCCATCAGTAAGAAATAACCTCTTTGGCCTTAAATAAAAGCAGCTTCTCCTCCCCTTATTTATGAAATAATTATTTACACATAATTCACAGGCCTGGTCTCCGCCAATGACTGAGTTGCTAAAAGTGATATGGCACTAAACCAGATAAGTTCGGGGTTTGGTCACTGCGGAATGAATCAACCTCATCTAGAACAGCCATGAAGTCAAAATAATCAACAATGCCCCCCGGGTCAAGCAAAGGCAAAAGGAAATCATCTAGGGTTCCTGCCCCTAATCCAGTCATCAATGTGCAATGACATTTAATGAGGATAGATTAGGGCAATTGTACTCCAAATACCCCAGTGCCATTGACCATCTGGGGCCATATATGGAGAATGGCTGCTTGAATGGTGGAGATCACTAACCCTTGTGAAACCATACCTCAGCATTAGTTATTGCCTCCAGGACAGGAGCAGCCAAAAACATTGAATTAACACAGCAGGAATAAATCGTTTGCCCTTGGGAATGAGCTGTGACTTCAGTGGGTATATTTTTATTTATTTGCTGCACTTCTCTCCATTCCTCTCCTGATGTCACTGGCTCCCAGCTCTGGTTTCATTTCATGGGCATTTCATTCCCTCCGATATCTCACCCAATTGTCATTCAATCTGGGAGCTTCACACTGCCAAAGGGCTATTCAACGCTGAAGGCCCTCACAGCTGAGCCAAAGCCTGTCCTCACCTGGGAACTACATATTTACACTTCCAGTTCGGGGGGAGGGGAGATGATCATGATCGGGATTGCTGACTCACTTTCCATACCCAACCTAGGGCACTGAAGCCAATTACCTTGGCCGAGGCCAACTAACTCAGCACAGAGCTCAATCCTTAGATCTTACAGGGTTTTGTGTGCCTCAGTTACTCATTGGGTAAACATTAGTGAGCCCAGGCTTGAGGATGCCAGCTTCTTTGTTGACATTGGTAAATGGGCATCCTGCAGTCCATTAATGCTAAGTGAGTCCAGGAGACGACTAATGCACTGTAACGAAGGATTCTAGATTCATCCCTTTCCTTAAGAAGGTAGCCTGATGTTATTCAATTGTAGCACCTCTGTAGATTTTGGAACTAATAGTCTGCACTCACGAAGCAATTTGCACCCAGGCCACAAGGCTGTCTTACATATTTCCTGACAAAAGCTACTATTTCATTAGTTTGTGGTGCTTTATGTAACTTGCCAGCCTCATCAAGTATTTCCCTCCAGGTCTCCCCATGTGACAGCATGTCTCTCAGAGAGTGTGCAAGGTAGCTATTGGGTAATAATCAGATCTCAAATAATTTGGCAACTCAATGGGTTAACCGTCATGATAATTCTGAGAAATGTCTGCAAGTCATAACTGTTGAAGGAAGCTGACCTGCAGCGACGAGTCTGTACAGCTGAGGTGCTCACAGTAACCAGCAAAAACAGGGGCACTTTCATCTAGAAACCTTTTATGCACAACCCGAAATGAGAAAAAATTGCTTGGAGCCTGATGGGGGGAGGGGGGAAGAAAAAAACTCCAACAGAACCAATTGTAAAGTCAACCAGCTAAAGTCAACATAATCACCCCGCTGACGCAAATACAGTATGTAATACAAAGAAAGAGACTTGCATTTACATAGCGCCTTTCACGATCACCGGATGTCTCAAAAGCATTTTGCCGCCACCGAGATACTTTTTGAAGCCAGATACTAGATCAAGATTACCGGCTGGGGGAGGTGGGATTGATGGATCTCCTGCTGGGAAACAAAGCTCATTTCACAGGGGGGGTCAACCAGGCTTTTTCATTATCACCACAAAACTACTGAAATGACTATTGTTATTTAACAATGTTTGTCGAAGCAGAATGGTTTGTCCTATGCAGTCTGTTCTTGCACCAGTGCCCTTCTGGAGTCAGGCTTATACGAATACATGTATCCGACAATGGTTTACAGTGGGAGCCCCTTAGTTTAACAAGCTTCGTTCAAATTACCTGTGCAAACAATGAGTTCTGTGCTATTTTACTTTAAATATTTTGCATCATTTACATTTTTAAAATGCAGTAAAAGCTTTGAATTGACAGAAGCAGACAACAATTCTACACGTGCACAAGCTCAGTTAGATGACCAAAGGTCAGCAGCAGCACTAATTTAGCTCATGGTTGTTAGCAATAGAATTTACTTCATGCAAAATGATGGAATTTTAGTGGCAGAACCAAGATGTTTCTATGCATATAGAGTTTTGGGAACATGCAACGTGTTGTACAAACATACAAACATACAAACTAGGAGCAGAAGTAGACCATTCGGCCCCTCGAGCCTGCTCCGCCATTCATTAAGATCATGGCTGATCTGTTTGTGTTTCAAATTCCACATTCCCATCTACCCCTGACAACCTTCGATTCCCGTGCCTAACAAGAATCTATCTGCCTCTGCCTTAAAAATATTCAATGACCCCGCCTCCACCACTTTCTGACTCAGACAGTTCCAAAGTTGCACAACCCCCCTGAGAGAAAAGATTTCTCCTCATCTCTGTCCTAAAAGGGCAACACCTAATTTTAAAACAGTGCCCCCTAGTTCTGGACTCACCCTTTCCAAGTCCATTTATCAGTACCATTCAGGATCTTGTATACTTCAATCAAGTCACCCCTCACTCTTCTAAACTCCAGTGAAAACAAGCCCAGTCTATCTGACCTTTCCTCATAAGACAACCCACTCATTCCAGGTATCAATCTAGTAAACCTCCTCTGAACCGCCTCCAATGCATTTACATCCTTCCTTAAATAAGGAGACCAAAACTGCATACATTATTTGAGATGCGGCCTCAGCAATGCCCTGTATAACTGAAGCATAACATCCTTACTTTTATATTCAATCCCTTTCGTAATAAAGGATAGCATTCCATTAGCCTTCTTAATTACTTGCTGTACCTGTATACTAACTTTTTGTGACCCATGCACATATTACAAGGCTGGCTACATTTCTGGGCAGTGAAAATATTGCCAATGTCTTGGGATAAATGGAAGAGAAATATAAGAACAACAGATCAAAGATCAGGGAACACAGATGCAGTTTCTATATCTGCCATACGTATGTTGTGGAAGCAGCAGTTTACTCATCAAACATTAGACTCCCATTTTCACAATCTAAGACATCCAATCTTTGGGAATTTGAGTTTTAGTGGGCACGTCTATTACATAAGTGCAGTTGAGCAGAAATAGTAATTTCTGAACACCTCATCTCCCCATGCGAAAACTTGCTCTCCCAGGCGTTAAATCGAGCTCCCTGAAAGTGTGAGAATTAAATTCTTAGGGCGGGATCATCCGGTCTGGTTGGAGGCTGGCATCATGGCAGCTGTGAGCGGACAATATGACGAGAAGGCCAAAAATGGGTTTTACGCTGTCGTGAAACTAGTTTGCGATCGTCCGCTCCACCCGTCAATGGCATTTCCCGCACGCCATTTCAACACTTTAACATCTCTCCCCGCCCGCCGGAATCATCCCCCCCCGCCAACATCAAATTTACCGTCTGCATTGGCGTGACTTCAGAACAGCGTGCTTCACAACTGCCTTTGAAAGGCATGCTCCTGGCCAGCTGAACTCCGAGGGGAACTCGGAGGTGAGCGCGCGAGAGCATCACCCGTAGGACACCAAGGAAGAGGCACCACACATCCGGGGCGGGTACAAGCAAGTGGCTTTCCCCCAGCTGGCTTTCAGTGCAGTGCCAGGCCAAGGGTTCCAGTGCAGGTCAGGCTGGGGGTGGGGGTACCAGGCAGCACAGGACAAAGGAAGTACACTGGGGGGTGGGGGGAGGTGAGGGTGAGGGAAGTGGCCACACACTTGGAAAAGCTTGTCAAAAATGAACATTCTTCTGCAGCTGAGACTGTTCAGCAACTCACAGGAAATCTCTCAGCTTTTAATGGGGGTGGACAGTGGACATCTTGGCTTAGAAACCGCTTCAAAGACAGCAGAGGTTATGCAGCTGTTGCATCCCTGCCTGTGTCCGAGCAGAAACTATCTCCCGAGCAGAACTGACTCCCACATTTCACTTTGCCATCCTTTGAAGTTTAAATGCACCTTCAAACCAATGCCTTACAACTGGCTTGTGCAAGGCATTGGAAGGTGAATTCAAGCCTTTCACATCCCCATCAGGGAGTTACGAGTGAAGGGAGATCAGGTCAGGCCTTTAGAACAATGCATTTGGGGGATCTCCTCTCACCCTTTCCCAATGCCTCTGTACTGCCCGCGTGTTAACAGACCAAAACTGAGCACAGGAATTTTGCCAGCTCCGAGTTGGTGAGCTAAGGAGTGGGGGAGCTGTTAACGTGATGGGGAGGCTCCCCATCGCAGCCCCTCTGTCATTGTCTCATCTCGGCTGCCTATTGACCGGACGCGGGCATCCAATTGAAATAATTGAAGGGACAGTTGGCGGTCATTTTCCTGGACTGCCAGCTTCTTGCCAGCGGCAGAGCGGGCGCCCGCCGGGAGAGGAGGCCAGCAGCTGCGTGGAAACAGCCTCTCAGTCGTGGGGATGGAGGGTGGGTGGGGTTAGGCAGTCACACCCAGGGGCTCTATTGGCAAATCCATCCCCACAGCCCTGACACTAGGACCCGCCTGTTTGGCCCCAGCTTAGAAGTACATTTTTCACCTCCCCTGTGAGGGTGCCTCAAACCTCTCGTTTCCCTTGCACCACCAGCAGTGGCCACCTCTCTCGGTGGCGCTGTCGAGGCGGCAGATCTGATTGGCCCTGACAATTTACTTCACTTTATTTACCTTTGCAACAACCTCACAGCATTGGGTTTGGACCTCCAAAGATTCAGACACTATAATACCCTGATCCTTTTACTGTTCAGCAGCCTTAGGCTTGCAACCTTGCCTGGTGTACACATTCGGCCTGTTGTGTCCATTCTCTGCAAGGACAGTTCAGCCACTCCCATTCCTGCCAGCTCGCCAAATTGTTTTCACTTCAGGTGCTTACTCTCCTGAGCGATGTAATTGGATCTGTCTCCCCCACTCTTTCAGACAGTACATCCTAGATTCTTGCTGCATAGAAAGTTTTTCCTTGTCTTTGTTGGATCTTTTGCCAATCACCTTAAACCAGTACCTCTGGTTCTTGACCCTTCTGCCAATGGGAACAGTTTCTCCATATCTGTCCGGACCCTTCATGATTTTGACCGCCTATGATTAGGGACATAGGAACACAGGACTTAGCAGCATGAGCACTACCAGGAGCCTGCACTGCCATTCGATAAGATCATAGCTGATCTGGTTGTGGTCTTAACTCCATTTTCCCGGTTGCCTCGCCTTGACCCTTGACTCCCTTGTTGATCAAAAATCTGTCTAATGCAGCCTTGACTAAATTCAGTGACCCAGCCTGCACTTATTTCTGGAAAAAGAATTCCACAGACTAACAACACTCTGAGAGAAAAAAACTTCTCCTCGTCTCCATCTTTTTAAACTGTGTCCCCTAGTTTTAGCCTCCCCAACAAGAGGAAACATCCTCCCGGTATCCACCCTATCAAGTCCCCCCGGGATCTTATATGTTTCAATAAGGTCACCTCTCATTCTTCCAAACTCCAATGGGTATAGGCCCAACCTGTTCAACCTTTCTTCATAAAATAACCTCTTCATCCCAGGAATGAGTCAAGTGAACCTTCTCTGAGCTGCTTCTAAGACAATTATATCCTCTTTCAAATAAGGGGACCAGAACTGTACACCAGGTGTGGTCTCACCAAAGCTGCAGTAAAACTTCCTCACTTTTATATTTCAGTCCCCTTTCAATAAACACCAACATTCCATTCGCTTTCCTAATCGCTTGCTGTAACCGTATGTTAACTTTGTGTGATTCATGTACCAGGAAATCCATTGTGCCACTGAGGTTCTGCAATCTCTCTCCAATTAAATAATTTGCTGCTTTTCTACTCTTCCTGCCAAAGTGAACAAGTTCACTTTTTCCTACATTATACTCCATCTGCCAAGTTTTTGGCCACTCACTTAACCTGTCTAAATCCCTTTGTAGATTTTTTTTTAACCTCCTCTTGACAACTCACTTTCCTACCTGTATTGGTGTCGTCAGCGAATTTAGCCACCAAACATTTGGTACCTTCGTTCGAGTCATTGATATAGATTGTAAATAGTGGAGGCCCCAACATTGATCCCTACGGCACTCCACTAGTTACAGCGTGCCAATCCAAAAAAGACTCATTTATACCCATATACATTTAACCAGTCCTTTATCCATACTAATATATTATCCCTTACACCACGAGCTCTTACTTTGCATTGGAACCTTTGATATGGCACCTTGTCAAATGCCTTCTGGAAATCTAAGTACACCACATCTGCTGGTTCCCCTTTATCCACCTTGCTTATTATTTCATCAAAGAATTCCAATATGTTAGTTTCACATGATTTCCCTTTCACAAAATGATGTTGACTCTGCCTGATCCGCGCCCCCACCCCCCCACCGTGGATGGGGTTTCCCAGCCCCTCTGCAGTGGGTTCCCTCACGGCAGATGCGATGAGCCGGACAAAACTCCATTGGCTTCGGCGGCACCGTTAAATCCGGCTGGCAGCTAGTACCAGAAAATCCCGCCCTATGATTTTCTAAGTTTCCTGCCATGGCCTCCTTAATGGATTCTATGAATTTCCCTATGACAGATGTTAAGCTAGCTGACCTATAGTTTCCTCCTTTCTGTCTCCCGCCTTTCTTGACTAATCTCCATCAAACCTCTATCAAATCTCTTAACCTTTTCTTCTTGAAGGAGAGCAGACCCACCTTCTCCAATCTATCCATGTAACTGAAATCCCTCATCCCTGGAACCATTTTTGTAAATCATGACTTTCTTGCTTAGTGCGCTAAGCCTCTATTTATAAAACCTTGGATCCTGAATGCCTTTTTAACCATTTTCTCAACCGGCTGTGTCACCTTCAACAATTTGTGTACATACACCCCCGGGTCTCCCTGCTCCTACACCCCTTTCAGTTTACATTGACCCTTTAGTTTATATTGCCTCTCTCCATTCTTCCTATCAAACTGTAGCACTAAATACCTCTCCGCATTAAACTGTATCAGCCACATGTCTGCCCATCCAACCATCCTGTCCACGTCTGCTTGAAGTGTCATCTCCAAATTTGAAAGACACCTGTCAGAAGCAATCCTAATTTGCCCGTCACAATTAGATCTGACTGTGAGCCTATTTTTTCTCATTTAAAATCCTTTTATCTTCATGTATCTTGGTATCATTAGTGAATTTGTGGACTGTTCCCCCTGATATCTTCATTCAGGTGATTGAGAAAGATGGCAAAAGAGGCAATTGCCTAACACTGATCACTACTTGACTCCGCTAGTAACCGGTTACCATGGTAGTACCACTACCATCCATAACTATCTTCCATCTACAAGAATGCAACCATTTTCTTATTCAATCCATAATCGTTCTGTTAATCCCACAGGACGTGGCAACATGTCAAAGGCTTTTTGAAAATCATCTCAATGAGTCTAGAAATGACTTCCAAAAAATTTAGCCATATTGTTGAGACAGGATCACTTCTTTACCCGAAGCCATGTTGAGTCTCTCCAGTGATCTCTTCTCTGTCAAGATGGTCATACAACCTATCTCCAATCACCTTCCAAGACAAAGTGCCTGTAACTAAAGTAAATCTAATGGGCCCATAATGACCTGGTGCAGACAACACCCTATTTAAATATTGGTACTAGGTGGACCTCTCTTCCGTCCAGCACGAACTCCTGGGAACAATCCCAGACAAAGTGAATTGTTAAATAAGTGAACAATGGGCTTGTAAACCACTGACTGTTTCTTTTCGCAACCTCGGGTAACTGCTGCCAGGCTTGGTCACTCCAATGGTTTTTTTTTAGATCCCTTATTCTAGCCAGGTTTATATTCACAACAACTTTTAACAATTTCAGCTTTAGTATCAACCCTACGATTGGCAATTCAGCCCTGTTTTTGGTGAAGCCTGATGCAAATTCAGCGTTTACAATTTCTGCCCTGTTCTGAATCTATCCAATTCTGCCCTGAGGAATCCTGAGTTCCCATCTCTTACTGCTGTTTAAAAAGGTCGATTTGTAAATGTGTTTTATAATCATGGCGAGCTTTAGTTGTATTGAATAATGGCAGTTTTCAATATCATAAAAAATGTTGACGCGCTGTTTGAAAACCCATGACACACAAAAAATACTTAGAACCATAGAACCAAAGGCCAGGATTTTATGGTCTCTCCCGGCCGGCAGGGTATTACACTCCCGCCGAATTGAATGGAGGTTTAACTGGTTCACCGTATCCGCCAGGGGGAGACACACCATGGCAAGGCTGTAAAATCCTGGCCACAAAAGTTACAGCACTGAAGAGGCCATTCGGCCCATCGTGTCTGCGCCGCCCGCAAAATAAAAAATAAAAAAACTAGTTGCCCATTTTAATCCCACCTTCCAGCACCCAATCCACAGCCTTGCAGGTTACTGCACTTTAGGTGCAGATCCAGGTGCCTTTTAAGTGAGCTGAGGGTTTCTGACTCCAACACCAAACCAAGCAGCGAATTCCAAACACCCACCACCCTCTGGGTGAGGAAGCTTTTCCTCATGTCCCTTCTAACCCTTCCACCAATCGCCTTAAATCTGTGCCCCTGGTAATTGGCCTCTCCATTAGGGGAAACAGGGCATCCCTGTCTATTCTATCTAGGCCCCTCATAGTCTTGTACACCTCAATCAGGTCACCCCTCAGCCTCCTCAGTTCTAAGGAAAACAACCCTAGCCTATCCAATCTTTCCTCATAGCTGCAATTTTCAAGCCCTGGCAACATTCTTGTAAATCTCCTCTGCCCTCTCTCCACAGCAATTATGTCCTCCCTGTAATGTGGTGACCAGAACTGTACACAAAATTCCAGCTGTGGTTTAACCAGCATTTTATTGAGTTCCATCATTACGTCCCTGCTTTTGTATTTGATACCTCGTCCAATAAAGGAAAGCATTCCATATGCTTTCTTTACCACCTTATCCACCTGTCCTGCCATCTTCAGGGACCTGTGGACATGAACTCTGAAGTCTCTCACTTCCTGTACGCCCCCCCCAATATCCTCCCATTTATTGAGCATTCCCTAGCTTTGTTTGCGCTCCCCAAATACATTACCTCACATTTCTCCAGATTGAATTCCATCTGCCACTTTTCTGCCCACTCAACCGAACCGTTGATATCATTGTGAAGACAACAGCTGTCCTCTTCACTATCAACTACACGGCTCAATTTTCTGTCATCTGCAAATTTCCCAACCGTGCCACCCACATTTAAGTCTAACTCATTAATATAAACGACAAACAGCAAGAGACCCAACACTGAGCCCTGTGGAACACCACTGGAAATTCATTCGCAAAGACATCCATCAACCATTACCCTTTGTTTCCTGTCACTGAGCCAATTTTGAATCCAACTTGCCACATTCACCTGTACCCCATGGGCTTTTACTTTTCTGACCAGTCTGCCATGTGGGACCTTGCCTTATTAAAATCCATGTAGACAACATCCATTGCACTAGCTTAATCAATGCTCCTTGTTACTTCCTCAAAAAACTTGATTAAATTAGTAAGGCACAACCTTTCCCTAATAAAACCATGCTGACTATCCCTGACTAATCCGTCCTTTTCCAAATGACACTTTATCCTGTCTCTCAGAATTTATTCTAATAATTTGCCCACCACTGAAGTCAGACTGACCGGCCTATAATTATTTGACCTATCCCTCGCTCCCTTTTTCAATAATGGTACAACGTTCGCAGAACTCCAATCCTCTGGTACCTCATCTGTATCTAGGGAGGATTGGAAAATGATCCTCAGAGCATCCGCTATTTCCTCCCTGGTTTCCTTTAACAACTTGGGATACAATCCATCCAGTCCTGGTGATTTATCCACCTTCAACGATATCAGTCCCTCCAGTACATCCTCTCTCACTATACTTATTGTATCTAATATTTCACACTCCTCCTCTTTAACTAGAATATCAGCATCATCCTTCTCCTTAGTGAAGACAGAGACAAAGTACTCATTGAGAACCCTGTCCACATCTTTAGCATCAACACACAAGTTACCATGTACGTCTCTGATAGGTCCGACCCTTTCCTTAGTTATTCTTTTGCTCTTCATGCATTGGCAAAACATCTTTGATGTTACCTATCAATATTTTTTCATATCCTCTCTTTGCTTACCTAATTATCTTTTTTACTTCACCCCTATACTTCCTGCACCCCTCTAGACTTTCTACAGTATTAAGTTTTTTGTGACTGTCATAAGCTTTCTTTTTCTGCTTTATCTGACCCTATATGTTCCTAGATAACCAGGGGGCTCTAGATTTGGCAGCACTGCCCCTTTTCTTTGTGGGAACATGTATACACCGTGCCCATAGAATCTCGCTTTTGAATGCTGGCCTGTCACTGATTTCCCTTCAAGTAGCTGTCACCAGTCCACTTTCGGCAGATCATCTCCCAACCTCGTAAAAATTGTCTTTCCCCAATTCAGAACATTTACTCCTGTTTTCTGTTTATCTCTTTCCATAATGATGCTAAATTTAACTGTATTCTGGTCACTATCTCCAAAATGGCTCCCCCACTGCTACTTCATCCACTTGCCCAGCTTCATTTCCTAAGACTAAATCTAGAATTGTACTCCCTCTCATTGACTTTGTTACGTGCTGACTAAAAACGTTCTCTTGAATGCAGATTAAGAATTTTGTGCCCTCTGTGTTTTACACTGTCCGTATCCCAGTTGATATTCCGATAGTTGAAGTCCTCAGCTATTACTGCCCTATTGCTTTTGCACTCAGGAATTTGCCTACATATGTGTTCTCCTTTAGCTCCCTCTCAGTGTTTGGGGGTCTATAGTATACCCCTAATAAAGTGGCTGCCCCCTTTTTATTTCTGAGTTCAACCCATGTAGCCTCATTTGATGATTCATTTAGTATATTATCCCTCCTCACAGCTGTAATTGATTCTTTAACCAATGATACTACACCCCCCACCTTTTCTAGCACCCTTTCTATCCTGAGTGAAAACCCTATGTCCAGGAATGTTGAGCTGCCATTTTTGCTCCTCTTTAAGTCAAGTTTCCATTATAGCAAAGATGTCATGCTGCCTTTGTCTACCTGTGGCCTATACTCCTTGCATTTACATAAATACCTTTTAATATTGCCAAATTCCTCTGCTATAAACCTTTTAACCTTCGCTACTTCTGTCTTTCAGAGTCACCCGCTAATTTCCTGTCTCCCGCTCCTTGCTCTGAATTAGTCCTATCAGAATCTGCCCCCAGGTTCCCATCCCCATGACAACCTAGTTTAAACCTGACCCGACAACACTAGCAAATTTCCCTGCAAGGACATTGGTCCCGGTCCTATTCAGGTGTAGACTGTCCGGCTTGTACAGATCCCACCTTCCCCAGAACCGGTCCCAATGACCCAGAAATCTGAAGCCTTCCCTCCTGCACCATCTCTCCAGCCATGCATGCATCTGGTGTAGTCTCCTATTTTCATACTCACTAGCACATGGCCTTGGAAGTAATTTGGATATTACTACCTTTGAGGTCTTGCTTGCTAAGTGCCTGTACTCAGCCTGCAGGACCTTATCCCTTTTTCTACCTATATCGTTGGTATCAATGTGAACCACGACCTCTGGCTGTGCACCCTCACCCCGCCAGAACGCTCTGAAGCCGCTCGATGATATCCATGGCCCTTGCACCAGGGAGGCAATATACCATCCTGGAGTCAAGTCTGCAACTACAGAAGCGCCTGTTTGTTCCCCTGACTTTAGAATCCCCTAACATTCTTGCTCTCCTCTCTTTTCTCCACCCTCACTGCACAACTGAGCCACCCATGGTGATCTGGTCATGACTCTCGCTGCTCTCTCCAGAAGACCCCTCTCCCCCATTGGTACTCAGAACTGAGTACCTGTTAGAAAGTGGATTGTCCTCAGGGGTCCTGCTGCACTACCTGCCTTGGCTTTCTTGTCTGTCTGGACGGCCACCCAGTCCCTCTCTGCCTGCTCTTTCATAAGCTACGGGGTGACCACCTTCTGGAGCGTGCTATCCACACAGCTCTCATCCTCGCAAATGCTCCTCGGTGACACCAGCCGCTCCTCGAGTTCCAAGATATGGCGCTCGAGTTCTTCCATTTGGTGGCACTTTCTGCACATGTAGTTGTCCAGGACATGGGTAGCATCCTGGAGTTCCCACGTGGTACAGGATGTGCATTCGAAGGGTCTGAGCAGCCCTTCCATGCCTCGAATTATTTATTTACTGAACTGAAATTGGAGTTTAAGTAAACACAATAAAATGTTAATTAACTCTCATCCTGTCCTGGCACCCGTTAATTTTTAAAGCCCCGACTCTCGCTGGAACTCGAACTCTGCCCTCACGTTGGTTTTGAAAACTTTTTTTGGTATAGGATTGTCAACTTTGAGCCTTCACAGAACTAACACCAGTACAAAAACTGTATATTCCAAAGAAGTGCAAGTACAGGGTGTATGCCTGATATTTGGACTCTTTTGCTCTGCCAAGCAACTCTTGTACTCTTCTCAGCGGGTGTACATTATTAGAGGATTGTAATCCTAATGGGCATTGGCACTAACAGCTTAAGTAGATGAGAGAGTTACATCAGCTGGTGGATGTTCAATTTGCAGGAAGTGGAAAAGACATACTTCTGCAGTCATGGTTGACATCTATGTACCAGAGCATAGATTGTCTTTATCCATCTGTGTGGAGGGACTAGTGTCTACCTGACCCCTTGTCACTGGGTCAAAATTATGGAACTTCCCTCCTAACAGCACTGTGGGTGTACCTACACAACATGGACTGCAGCGTTTCAAGAAGGCAACTCACCACCACCTTCTCAAGGACAACTAAGGATGGGCAATAAATGCTGGCCCAGCCAGCAAAGCCCACACCCCATGAATGACCATAAATGACATTGTTCTCTATCAGATGCTCTGCAGCATGGTTCATATGGTCAAGAAAGTCATGCAGTGGGCTGAAATTAATCTGGTTGGTTTCCTTCACTTCCCTTGTATAAAACCGCAATTCTCATCCAGCATCATCAGGCCATTCTATCAGAATTGAGCTGAGGTATGTCACGACTCATTGGGGATAGTGCACTGTAGTGTCAAGCACCACTGCTCCCTGAGCTGAGACAAATGGGAGAAATTTAATCAGACCACCAGATTGCCCCGATTCTACCCAACTGTTTAATTGAGGTTAAAAGAATACGAGCACCAGGTTCATAAACTTAATAAGTAAATAACTGTTTAATAAACAAACCTGTGGCAAAAAAAATATGAACTGCTAACTTTTAACTCTATAACTTAAACTCTACTCCTTCTTAAACCACTATACACACACGCACACACTCACACATAAGACACACAAAACATGGATTTTAATGTTGAGATAAAACAGTTCAATAGCACCAATCTGGAGGTCAGGATTAGATGGGTTGACTTTGATTGCTTTGTTCCAAATTCCTTGCAGGTTGTTGTGTCTGACACGAGGTGATCTCCCAGCATTTGCAGTCTGTGGTTCTCTGGTTCAAACTTGATTTTAATGTCTCTACTGGTGATTTTTCCCCTTTTCCTCCTGACTGGGGTTTCCTCAAAGAAAGTAGGATACAGCGATGTGAGGAATAGCCAGCTAGCTACTATGGCAGGATTACTGGAGTCTTACAAAACACAGGAGAGAGAGGTTTTAGGTCTTTCCTCTTTTCAGACTAGGAGCTGATCCACTGCACTATCCTCACACAAAACCTGGCCACTTGGTCAGGAGCCAATCAAAACACCGTCGCTAGGCAGTTCCCTCTTAAACCAGGTCTCCATTCCAGCACCATTCTGTCCAAGCTGGCACACACTGTTCCAGGAGATAGCAACATTGTAGATTTTCTTCTTCCTGCTCTAATGAACAACTCTTTTGAACTGCAGCCATGGTAGTTTTTAAAAACCACAGTCCAAAAAATAAAAATACCTTCCTTACATGCCTCCACCCTTAAAAAGATGAATCACCATTTTAAAAATATGTCTCATCACAGGGTATGTGACACATAGGCAACAAACATGAGACTTACACTCATTCATCCATCCTTCCCCCTTATACAATCTTAACTATGAACTAATTTCAGTAATTTACACCCGGGACAATGCATTAAACACATTACCTTTACCGGCAATGTGAACAATCTTCACATTGAATGGTTGAAACAACAGACTCCCATCTAAACAGTCTCGCATTTCGAGTTTTAAACTTCTCAATGAACATCAGTGGATTATGGTCAGTGTGGATTAGTGTTTCCTTTTTCTCACGTGGTGCATAAACTTCAAGGTGTTGAAGAGACAACAACAATGCTAGAGTAACAAAAACAGAAATACCTGGAAAAACTCAGCAGGTCTGGCAGCATCGGGGGAGGAGAGCACAGTTGACGTTTTCGTCAACTTTGCTCTTCTCCGCCGATGCTGTCAGACCTGCTGAGTTTTTCCAGGTATTTCTGTTTTTGTTTTGGATTTCCAGCATCCGCAGTTTTTTGTTTTTAACAATGCTAGAGTTTCCTTTTCGACTGTAGAGTACTTCCTCTGATATTGATTTAAATTTCTTAGAAAAGTAACCCCAATGGCTTCTCTATCCCTTTCCTGCTTTTGGGTTTTGCTCTTTCTCTCTTGATCTTTACTCTTGCCCTGTTCCGCATCATTACCATTGGATTTAACCCAGTTTCCTCTTTGTTGTTCTTCCCTGCCTCTGCTGTCAATTTTGATAACTGGTCATCCTTCCCTTTATTCCCTTTAAAAGGAGGTTCAAATTTTGACTCAAGTTCTTTTATTTTCTCGTTATGCTGCACTAATTTTGATTCCGTCTTTTTCTTCCATTCTGTAACGGGTTTTTATACTGGTCTGCTTGTTCAAGGGCCCTAACTTTCTCTTTAGAAACAGTTTCAATACTTGCAGATAACTGATCTATTTGGCCCAGTGTTGTTCCACTTGGTGTTGCTTGTTAAGCAATGAAATAGCTCCTGCCTTAGCTGTAAAGCAAACACTGCTCAAGCTGCAACTTCAGATCAGCTGTGGCTCAGTTCATAGCACCCTCGCCTTTGAATCAGAGGGTTGTGGGTTCATGTCCCACTCCCGGAAAACCGAGAACTGTGATTGTACTCGAAAGAGTTGCAATCTGTGACTGTTGATAACTCGAAAGAGTTTCAGATCACTTATTTGTTCCTCCAAGGTCAGGATCATAATTCTCTTCTCTTTAGCTATTCTGTGATGGATCCGTGCACACATGCACTTTCTTGACAATTCTTTTCTATACTGCTCGATGCACGTCTCCTTCTCGTCTAATACTGGACGGTGGTATTTCCTTAACAAAAACGGAATTACCTGGAAAAACTCAGCAGGTCTGGCAGCATCGGCGGAGAAGAAAAGAGTTGACGTTTCGAGTCCTCATGACCCTTCAACAGAACTGAGTCATCTCAATTTCTCTGCTCCTCTCACCCATTCTAATCCGCCTCTCTCTGAACTTGCTGCACTCCGTTCTCTCAGGACCAACCCCAACATTGTCATCAAACCCGCTGACAAGGGTGGTGCTGTTGTTGTCTGGTGCACTGACCTCTACCTCGCGGAGGCTGAGCGTCAACTTGCAGACACTTCCTCCTACCTCTCCCTGGACAATAACCCCACCATTGAACATCAAGCCATTGTTTTCAGGACTGTCACTGATCTCATCTCCTCTGGAGGGAGATCTTCCTCCCACAGCTTCCAACCTGATAGTCGCCCAACCTCGGACGGCCCGCTTCTACCTCCTACCCAAAATTTTTAAAAATGTTCTGTTGAAGGGTCATGAGGACTCGAAACGTCAACTCTTTTCTTCTCCGCCGATGCTGCCAGGCCTGCTGAGTTTTTCCAGGTAATTCTGTTTTTGTTTTGGATTTCCAGCATCCGCAGTTTTTTGTTTTTATCTCGGTGATATTTCCTTTCTTGTTGGAATGTGTTTTGTTGCACAGTAACATTTTGTAGATCAGATTGCAATGCCTTCAAGTGTCTTTGTTCGTTTTTCAGTTGTTGCGTCATATGCTGCACTGAATCGTTCAATAAGACATTTTGATTTACAATCTCTTCAAGTTTAATTTCTAGTTCACCAACTCTATTGAACCTTTTCACAACTGCCTTTTGTACCTCCTCAATTTGACTTTGGTAGCCTTTAATACGCTGATGAAGGGATGTTCATTTTATCAGTACGCCTTATATTAAAGTCATTGGTTTGTAGCTTTATTTTTGCATTTGCCTCATTAAAATAATTAATTAATTGCTCTACTTGACTCGGTTTTGCTTGCATTCTGAAGTTCAACAGGCTTTTTTTTTGAAGCTGTTGTTCATATTCCTCAGTTCCCTTCAACAAATTGCTAAGCTCATGAATCTTACCCTGGCTCTGCTCATCTGTTTTTTTTCAGTTCTCTTAAGACAATTTTCTAATTCTGTCCTTTCCAGCAAAGTTTGACTGTTAAGTCTCTTCAAAGTTCTTGCAATTTAACTTTAAGAGCTGTTTCATTTTCTATCAAACTATCAACCTGAACTTCCTCCAATTCCCCTTGAAGTTGCCGTATTTTACTTGCTCGTAAGGCAACCTCCCCTGTAAGTTCTGTTATTTTCAAGGATATCTCGTCCTTTTCATTACTGGAGGCTCTGATGTTTTGTTTTAGCTCTCTCATTTCTTGTAGCTTGTGATTAGATTCCAGCTGGGTCACTGTTTTATTAATTCCTATCGAGGCTCCATGCACCATTTCCAGCAGCTTCTCATTGAATATTTGTTCCTTCTGAACAAATCCCTTCTGCTTTCCCAGCTTTGCTTTTAATTTAATCTCCTGTTCAGAAAGTTTCATCTTTAATTCATCCTGCATTTCAGTTCCCTTTTTTTTTAAAAAAAAAAACTTTTTCCAGTTTCGTTTCAAGTGCTTTTATTTTCCTCCCATATGCCTTACGGAGTGAAGCAATTTGCTGCTCATTTAATTTTTGATCTTCTGTTTGTTTTTGAGTGAAGACTTCAGCCTCAGCTTCAGTGCAGGCTGACTGTGCTGACTTGTTTAATTCTGGATCTGCTTTCTGCGCCTCAGTTAAGGAAGACATACCTTTGATTTATCCTCATCCTTAAATAAACTTTTGGCTACTCTAACATCTGCTCGTGGCATTATGTTGACCTCTGGTGATGGACTTTGTTTAGCCATTGCTCTGGTCACCACACACGATGGAAAAATACCAGGAACCTGTTCTTGTAACTGCTCTGTCTCTTTAGCCTCTTTTGGACTTTCTGTAATTATGGGTGAAGCAATAACCTTCACTCCTGCCAGATCATTGCCAGGAATAGATCCACTCCATCCACGGGTAATTTCTTAATCACTCCTACAACCACCGAATCGGACAACAAATCACATTCCAATTGCACTTTGTGCAGTGGAACCGGGATATACTCTCCACTTATCCCATTTACCAATACTTTAGCTTCCATTGAACTCTCTGGAGGGAAAACTAGGTCCTTCTCCAGCAAAAGAGTTTGAGTAGCTCCTGTGTCCCTTAATATATTTATGGGTTTAGCTGCATCATTGGATGAAAAGAGGGTTATCTTCCCTTTAGACAAAAACCCTTTATATCTCTCATTCACTTCACCTGCATTCACAGCAGTGTTTACCTTATTTGCATCAAATTGATCTGTGGCATTTTCTTTTTGAGTCCTCTTTTCGGGCTCACTCTTACAAACTCCAATAAGTCCTCCAGTAAGGGGCTTTCCTTGCAACTTCCAGCCTTCTGAACGAATGTGTCCCACTTTATTACACTGGAAACACTTAGACCCTCGAGTTTCACCTCCAACCTCAGTACCCTCCTTCTGGATCTGGGGAGGAGATCCCAAAGTATTCCCAGCTATCCATTCTTTACCTTGGCTATCACCTTCTTTTCACTCTCCCACTTTCTATCCTTTTCAAATTTATGGGGGTAACCGAAAAAAGGTTTGGTTTTATGGATCAGCTCATAATCGTCAGGCATTACTGCTGCCTATCTGGCAGTTGCAACCCTTTGGTCTTCCATGTGGGTTCTTATCACAGAAGGTAGAGAGTTTGTAAACTCTTCCGAGAGAATTATCTCTCTGAGATATGTAGTTTCAACTCCGAATACTCATATCCACCTGTCAAAACTACTTTGTTTAAGTCTTTCAAATTCAATGTAAGGTTGCCCGGGCTGTTTCCTTAAATTTTGAAACTTTTGTCTGTGTGCTTCAGGGACCAACTCATATGCACTCAAAATGGCCTTTTTCACCACATCAGAATCCCTAGAAACCTCCTCTGACAGTGTGGCATAAATTTCCTGTGCTCTACCTGTAAATTTGCTTTGCAAGGGCAATATCCAGTTTTCTTTTGGCCCATTCAGCTGTTTCGCTATCTTCTCAAATGAAATAAAGAATGCTTCAACATCTCTTTCTTCAAATTTTGGAAGGACTTGTACAGATTTAAACATTTTCTTACTGGACTCTGATCTGGACACAAGTCCTGCCTCAACTCCTGGAGCAGAATATTCCCCCCGTTTGGGGGGGGAGTGGGAGGAGTTGATGGGCGGGTGCGTGCAGGCGCGCTTCCAACCAGCGCCCCCAATCGGAGGCACGGCGCCATTTTATATGGGCAGGACAATTAAGGCCCGCCCAGCGTGACATCTACATGGAAGTGCTATGCACTCCCTGTGCGGTCGGGGGGAATCCCTAAAATCGAGAGCGCGCTCTTTTGCGCATGTACACGAAAGAGCGCACTCCTCTCCCTGAGGCTAAGTGCAGCCTCAGGGAGATCGCCTCAACTTTCAACAATATTAAAAATAGAAAAAAAAAAATGCTCTTACATGTCCCCTCATGTGACAATGAGTTGGGACATGTTCATAATTTCCACAACAAGTTTATTAAACCTTTTAAAACCCTACATGAAACCTCATCCCATCGGTGGATGAGGTTTCATGTTTTATCTGTTTGCTGCCGGGGCTCCTGGCCTGCCCAACAATCTTAAGGTTGGACGGGCAAGTCCACTAAGCACTTTAATTGATCTGACAATGGCCTCAATTGGCCATTGACAGGTTGGCGGACACACAGCTGATTTTGCTGCACCCCCACCTTCCTGAAAATTTGAATGGGGCGGGGTGACATCGGGAGTTCCGCCCAACGTCACCGTGCATCATTTTACGCGTCGGCGAGCAGGCCCCACCCCCGCTCACCGACGGTAAAATCCTGCCCCTGATGTCTCTTTTTTAACTGCCAGCACTCTAAGCTGGTGGAATTCTCTGTCTCTCCTTTTCCTCCTTCCCCCTTTTCTAATCTCATTATTTCTAATTCCCTTTGGAATGCTCTTTCTATTTCTGCTGCCTCTAGTTCCAATTGTTTTTATTTGCAACGGAACCTTAGCCCATTGCAATGGATCACCCCTTGGAGAACTTGGTCTCTTGGGTATTCCTTCCAGTGTTAAATGCTGTGCTATCTCTTCGGTTATCTCTGCCTTCCTAGCTTTGGCAGGCAATCCTACGCTTAATTTACTTGCCAATTTGATTAAGCTGGCTTTTGGGATCCCTTGTAAAATCGTCAGGGACATCTCTTCCACTTGCAGGAAAGCTTTAGCAGTTTCCAGTGCCATCTTATTTTGATAGTACAAACCTGGTGTTTCCTTTTAGACTTTATTACTTACTAAATCTACACCCAAATTGTCGTTGTCTTTTGTTCCAAAATATCCCGGGACTCGAGCCCCCAAACTTTGTCACAACTCACAGGAGATGGTGCGCTGTAGTATCAAGCACCACTGCTCCCAGAGACGTGACAAATATGAGAACTTTAATCAGACCACCACATTGCCCCAATTCTACCCAACTGTTTAATTGAGGTTAAAAGAATACGAGCACCAGGTTTGTAAACCTAACTGTTTATTAAACAAACCTGTGGCAAAAGAAAGAAATATGAACTGCTAACTTTTTAACTCTATAACTTGAACTCTACCCCTTCTCAAACCCCTATACACAAACACACACACACTCACACATAAGACACACAAAACGTTGAGATGAAACAGTTGAATAGCACCAATCTGGAGTTCAGGATTAGATGGGTTGACTTTGATTGCTTTGTTCCGAATTCCTTGCAGGTTGTTGTG
>NC_135888.1:5169357-5391327 GCF_964194155.1 Cetorhinus maximus
TCTGTTTGTAACCTGTGTCCATTAAACTGACGGTTAAGTTCCGGGGTCTCTCCAATTGCATTTGAGGTTCACAAAGTCAGTAATCCTGTGCCTGCACTAACACTAACACACACACACACACACACACTAACACATGCACTAACACACACTGACGCACACACACACACACACTAACACATGCACTAACACACACTAACGCACACACACACACTAACGCACACACACACACTAACGCACACACACACACTAACGCACTCACAAACACTAACACACACACACACACTTACACAAACACACACACTAACACACACACACACTAACACACACACACTAACACACACACTAACACTAACACACACACAATAACTCACTAGTGCTCTTAAACATGCTAAGAAAATTCCAATATAACTTCATTTCATGAAAATCTACTGTCTGTGGATTTACCACCAGGAAAATGGAATCAAATTCCACTGTTTCAAGATGGGAGAAGAATACAATGCTTAAAAAAATATATTTGAAACAAAAGCAGAAAAAAGTGGAAATACCCCAGCAGGTTAGGCAGTGATTGTAGGGGGAACAAATGTTTTAGGTATGAACCCTTCCTAAAAAAAGGTATTTGATCCGACGCAAAGGAAAATTTGATTATGTTCAAATATAATCATTGCCAAAGTTGAGTATGGGGATTTACCAGTGGAGACATCAGGCCATGAGTGCAATTTATATCCCTAGTCTCCCTCGAGCCTGCTTTTCATGTGATATACCCCTACAAACAATGTGATGACATTAGAACTGTGTCAAACTGAAGGACTCCCTTGGCGGCAAATTTGCATAATATGCATATACGGTTTTGAGCTCTTGGCTGTAGATTCTATGGACAGAATTTTACAGCCCCTCCCGTCGGCGGGATTTTACGGTCTGGCCGATGTCAATGGACAGCTTACCGCATTTTCCAGCCCCACTCCTGCTGGGACAGGGCAGTAAAATTCCACCCTATATGTAGAGGGAGTGGTTTGCATTCCTCTTCACACGTGGCTCTGGGTTATGAAGAGACTGACAAATGTCAAGCCTTGTGCAGTTAATAACTCCCTTCACGCTGGGGCAGCTGGGTCTGCTTCTACTGCTCACCAACCTCCTTAAACTGGAAGGGCAGGTGTGAGTCACCCCAGTCAAACCCTACAGTCCCATCACAAATGCAGCAATTGGCTGCATGTTGACTGATCTGGAAGGTTCTAAACAGTGGTCACTTTCACTTCCATCAACAACATTGTTACTCTTGCTGACTTCCGTTCATATTTTTTTGTGTGGAGGAGCGTGCTCCATGTCAGTTACTAGGCTCATTCCGAGCGTCATTAGACGCTGTTCCTCAGTGAGCTGCAGGTAGGTGTGTCTTGTTATGGTTTCTCAGCCCAGGGAAGCTGCTATGGATGCCCATCAAGACCCTTTTCTTCTATAGCACAACAGGGCTTGTGGCGCACACCTTATACAGCTGGCAAATCGGCATTAAAAAAAAACCATGTCAGTGATGCACAATGCCCTCAGCTTCAGCTGGTGAATAATATTCATGACAATCAACTGCTTCATGTTTATAAAACTAAAACAGAAATACCTGGAAAAACTCAGCAGGTCTGGCAGCATCGACGGAGAAGAACAAAGTTGACGTTTTGAGTCCTCATGACCCTTCAACAGAACTAAGTAAAAATAGGAGAGGGGTGAAATATAAGCTGGTTTAAGGTGGCGGGGGGAGAGAAGTTGGGGGGGTGCGGGGTGGTTGTGGGGATAAGCAAGCAGTGATAGGAGCAGATAATCAGAAGATGTCACAGACATAAGAACAAAGAGGTGTTGAAAGTGGTGATATTTCCCAGCGTCCGCAGTTTTTTGTTTTTATTTTTGTTTTTATCTCTGTGCTTCATGTTTACATTCCCCAAATAAACAAACAGAGGGGTGACTGTGACTTCGGAGGAGCTATTGTGTGAAACAAGTGCTCACATATTGACGGTGAGTCCTTTGAATGTGTGGACTCTGGTTCAAAAATTTAGTCCTTCATGGTTCAACTGGGCAGCAAAGCCAAATCTAGCCCTCAGTGTAATAGCCTGGCACACTTCTCCTTATTGCATTCAGAACAAAAGCTCAACAGAAGGGCATGAATAAGAGCTGAAGCTTTATGATCAGTGATTCCACTGTTTGGCATCCCTTGATAAAGTTCATGACTTTGTGAGTCATTATTTTGTACAGTATATTAAGGCAGAAAACAATGTTGAGTGAAGAGGTTGACAGGATGATTTATGGTGTGTGGACATCCAGCAGACTTTTGCCATATTCATGCTTCCCTATGTTGAGAGCAGAAGATTGTGCAGCAGCTCATGCATTTCGAATGGAGCACAGAATGTATCCTAAAAGCAAAAAAACTGCAGATGCTGGAAATCCAAAACAAAAACAAAAATACCTGGAAAAACTCAGCAGGTCTGGCAGCATCGGCGGAGAGGAACATAGTTAACGTTTCGAGTCCGAATGACCCTTCAGCAGAACTGAGTAAAAATAGAAGAGAGGTGAAATATAAGCTGGTTAAACCAGTTTATATTTCACCCCTTTCCTATTTTTACTTAGTTCTGTCGAAGGGTCATTCGTACTCGAAACGTTAACTGATTTCTTCTCCGCCGATGCTGCCAGACCTGCTGAGTTTTTCCAGGTATTTCTGTTCCTGTTTTTGCCATGAGAAACAACCATCAGTTAGCTTGGTTCAACAAGGACACAGGGATATAGGTCCTGACAATCCGAGGGCTCATTTATGATGGCACTGTGTCTCAGAGGCAAGACCTCTGTCCACCAATCACCTTTAGGCCCGTAGAAGAAGATGGGGCCTGCTAATGTAAGAGTCCTGGGTCTTTCAGTGGTGTCATTTCCATGTAATACGGGAGAAATTCTTTTGGAGGTGGTGGGAATTTGAATGGTTGGACTTAGAAAAAAAGCTAAATGAGATGAAGATTGCAGCAACAGGCTGGGGTGGGGGCGCGCAGTGAGTAAGCACTGAATATAATACAAGACTGATAACTATCAGTTATATGTGATAAAGGCTCACACAAGACATTTTGACACTGTTCAAGCAGAAAGGAAAAACATATAGGGTTGATAGTACAGAACTTGAGTATCGCTGAAAAAAGAGAGAGATGTGTTGGAGCTTTTCGCCTTGTCAAGTATTGTTTGAGATTTAAACCATAGAAAAGTTACAGCACAGAAGGAGGCCATTTGGCCCATCTTGCCCATGCCAGCCTGAGGACACCCAGGTGCCCAGGCAGCTTGACCCTGATTGGTCAAGGCATTGCCCTGAGGAATGAGTCAGTGAATGGCCCTCACTTATTTTGTTTTAACTGAAACAGGCGCCAAGTGTGTACATGTTCTGTCTGCAAAAGGCAGGGTCCCAGGTATTAACAAAACGTAGCTTCCAGTACAGGCAAAATGTGCCACATTACCAGCCCGACTGACAATCTTAAATTGGCTGTCAGCATAATTCTTAGCACGCTGAGGTTTACTTAGTAAATGTTGTCCAGTCACGGAATCACATCTGATGTCAGACACTGTATTTTGAGTTTTGCAAGCACGGGCTGGTTGGGTACAGTCTGTACCCTGCCCATTGCGAACAGTGGCTGGGACATGCTGTTTGATACGATCTGCCAGTCTTTGGGATGTACGGCCTACATGCCTAGCATCACACGGGCACTGAAATTCATACACCACACTGCTTGGTCGTTAACTGTCAGTCACCATAACTGGCGCATTCGCCATGGCAACACCTCTGCCTATCAGAGGCCACTTGCCAACCAGTCAGCACTCTCTTCACATACAGTATAAATTGTTGTTTTCCCCTTTATATTGGTATTCTTGTGAAGTGTCCTGATGGGTGCAGGACGAAAAGCTTTGACTTGTCTATTTTATCAGCAATACAGGGTTGAATTTTACGTTCTCCTGCCAGACGTGTTTTCGGTGGAGGGGGGGGGGTGATGTTTGTGGTGCACGTAAAATAAGCCCAATGACCAGTTCACAATAAAAATAATAATAATAATAATAATAAAGCACCCATCAGGCCACCTGCCCTTAGGCCTATTGAGGCCTTTAACTACCCAATTAACTGACAATTACAGGCCTCATTCCACCTCCACTGCCATAATTCTCCGGGCAGTGGAAGGCGGACGAGAGTGGGAAGCCCGCTTTTCTCACCATCTGAGGTGAAAAAGTGGGAAGGAATGGGGGCACCTTCCTTAGGGGGAGGGCGGGGGAGAGCCCCGTGCATAGCATTGGAGACACTATCCCTCCCCCCTTCCCCTCCCCAAGATGGTATGCCCCCTTTGTGCGTCCCTCCTGGCCTCCCATCCCTTCCTAGGGTGCCCGATCCCTCTCCGCCCGAAAGGTCCGGACCTGCCTCACTCCAGCATCCGTGCTGCCTTCTCTGTGGGGCTGACTACAGTCTCAGCAGTGCCCACTACTGAGTCCAGCCTCTGCTTGGACAGAAAGAGCTGCCAACCAACGTGATTGGCCGGCAGCTCTCGAGGGTGGGGCTACCTTCCACTGAGGGGGGCGGAAAGCCCCCACTCTCAGCTTGTTGAGGCTGCCTGCACCATACTGTTACTGTGGGTCAACTCACCCCATAAGATGCTCCAGACAATCCTGGACAAAATGGAAGGGAGCAGAAACGAAAAACATACAGGGATGAATTTTATGTCCCCCCACTACTGGGCATCTTTTCGGCTGGGGGGGGGGGGCATGTAAAATACGCACACCCCACAACCCATTCCCCATGATACAGTGGGTGGGTAAAGGCACCCACTGTTAAAACAAACCAAGCCGGTTGGTGATGTCAAAGCCAAGGCACAGAATGTTCTTTACCGAGAGAGTTTATTGATTTTGTTTGGTCTCACAGTTCTCCCCTCACACGCCGTCTTCCAGCTGTCCCTTATTTATATGTGCTCAAAGCACTTAATTAAACAATGCCCTTCATCTGTGTATCCTAACAATATAATTAACATAACACTAACACCCACTAGGCTGCCCTTAGGCCTGATGGATGCCTGGCCCACCACCCACTGTTTTATTGGGAATGGGATGTGGGACGAAGACATTATGACAACTCCCACCAAAACCTGGCGTTGATGTGGAGGATGCTTTGCATGATATCACGTACAATCTAGACATTCAGCAGGTTGGGGGAGTTAACTGTAGAAATGTGCAATAATATGGGAGTATCGACTATTGAGTTAACACTTTGGGGAAAGCAGAGACTCGATAAGATTCTATGGTTCATTCATGTTGCTCCTTAATGTGATGCTAAACTGGTTGAGTTCTCCATTTCCCCTTACAGTTAAGTGATGAATCTGTGCCCGCTTGCTGGCGTGAGTAACATTATTTAGCTCTGCCATGGCTGCCTCAAATGAGCTGGAGGCATAAATGTTGAGTGTAGGTGTCACTTTCAAAGCCACAGGCAGAGCTGACTGGTCAGATGATCTTGGCTGTTAATCTCCATGGAACAGCTGGCATAAATTTACTTGCTACTTTGGTGAAGCACGCTTCCCTCATGTGGATATTCTCTCGAGACCTCTTTTCGTGGCACCATAGATTGATACAGCGCAGAGGATGCCATTCTTCCCATTGTGCCTGTGCCAGCTCTCTTAATATGAACAATGAATAGGTCCTTAACAAAGGTTTCCTCTCTCTGCATGCACGTCAACATATTCAATGTGGGAGGAAGTCATCTTAGCTGTAACCCAATGTACAAAAATAAACACATTCCCTCACCAGATTATGCATTACTCCTCTTCATTTTCGTACAATGGATCATAGATTCATAGAATCAAAATAGTTAGAGCACAGAGAGGGCCATTCAGCCCGTCATGTCTGTGATGAACCTCTGAAGGAGCCATTCACCTAGTGCCACTCCCTTGCCCTTTCCCCATAGCCCTGCAACTTTTTCCTTTTCAAATAATGATTCAATTCCCCTTTGAAAGCTTGCGTTGACCCTGCCTCCACCATACTCTGAGGCAGTGCATTCCAGACCCTAACTGTTCACTGTGTGAAAAAGGTCCTCTTGGTGCCAGTGTTGCTTCTTTGCCAATTACCTTCACGATCCACCAATGGGAACAGTTTCTCCATCTGTTCAGACACATCATGATTTTGAAAAACTCTATCCGCTCTCCTCTCACTCAACCTTCTATTCTCCAAGCAGAACCGTCCCAAATTCTCCAATCTTTCCACATAACTGAAGTTCCTCATCCCTGGAATAATTCTCATGAATCTTTTCTGCCCCCTCTCTAATGCCTTCACATTCTTCTTAAAGTGTAGTGCCCACGATCTTCATCACAAGGGTAATGAATGCAAGAAGATACTAAAGAAAAACGTCATCTCATTCTGCACAGGTGCTCCCACCGCTGCCTCTCCCCCCATCATTGTCATTTCTTCAGGAGAGAACATTTTCCTCTGCTTCCAATCTACTCCAAACCCTCTGATCCTTCTGTTAAAAGCCATTGCTTCTTCTGTAACAAGTGATGACAGTGGTTACACTTCAGAAGTAAATCATTGACTGCAAAATACTTTGGGATACCTTGAGGATGTGGTAAGGAGCGACAGAAATGCCCTCCCTATCAGTTCTCTTTGTGGGTTTAAGTCACCTGCAAGTTTTAGTTCTGAAGGAGAGTCATATGGACTCAAAGCACTAACTCTGCCTCTCTCTCCACAGATGCTGTTAGACCTGCTGAGTTTTTCCAGCATTTTCCGTTTTTGTTTCAGATATCTAGCGTCCGCAGTATTTTGCTTTTTATCTTAGTTTGCATGCAACCTCTCTGGATTTCAGAATCAAGGATTGCTCACTCTGAGCGGTGTCGTGTTTTTTTGGGCTGTTCTCTCCTGGGCTAATAGTTTCAACGCCCTTTCTGCTTCCTTGAGCTTCTGTCCAGACGCAGGCATTTTGAACATCATTCCCCACCCCAACAGGCAAAAGGGAATCTTTGAACGAGTTTTAATCGGAGTCGCACAGATCATTTCCTCACTCATTAATTGTGGCTTGTTGTGACATCATCTGAATGAAGTCAGGTGTCTTTTTTTTTGCCATTTGCAGGCAGAAATATTTCCATGGCAACAGATTTTCTTGAAGTTCTGTGACGTGGAGAATAAGGGAGGGGCTTAAATTTCCCTGCAGTTCTGGACAAAAATCTGTTTGCCTGGCATTTCCATCCACAGCTATGATTAGCGTGTCTGGTGTCTTGGAGGGTGGGAAACAAGTGAAGTGATAAGAAAGTACTAAAGAAAAAAATGTCATATCAAGTTCCATCACCTTCATATCTGCTGCTTACAATTTATTTGCTTTGATTCTTAGGCAAGCAGCAATTAAAGATGCATTGGGAAAGTTTAGGCTGCAGCTGAATTATAGCAGCTGGCATTGATGCATTTTGTTTGCAATAACACTGGAAGTAGACCGGGCCTATCTTTGTACAAATCCCTGCAACCATCTGTCAGCTTCCTGGTCCACGCCAGCACTGCTGCCAGGATCAGAGCGTGTAGTCAGAACAGGAGACAGAGCAGTGAAACAGGCAGGCCAGGGTCTGGGGAGATGGGGACGCAGCCCTTGCGAAATCAAGACGGAGCCAGGAGAGTTGGGAGTTTAGCAGAAAACAACAGGGGCAGTGGCAGACGGAATATAAATAGAGGGAGGATTGGAGAAACAAACAGCGTAAACAGTGGAACAGATGGCAGGGACAACAACTAAACGAGGAGAGAAAATAGCAAAGCAGACTCAAGAGAAAATAAATAAAAGAGTGAGGTGGCATCTGAAAGTACACAGCTGAGGAGTGCCAGGAATCATAAGGTGGGAGAAAGGAGAAAGGCACCTCTGAAGCCGGGCAGATGAAGATAAAATGAACATTTCAGTCTTTATTTATTTCTTTATGTCCTCCCTGCAGCCCTGTCTGCAAATGGTATATTTATTAAGGACTGGGTTACAGTGGGTGACACAACCTGCCCAGTTTTCACAAGGATGAGCTGCATGCCATTGCGGGGATGATATGCCCCTGCGCTGGATTAGATGTATAAATGCTTTTCTTCAGAATTGGCAATAGAGTTAGACACTGCTTTACTCTAAAACCAAAGTACATAATCACCTACATCACAGAATCTCACCGCACAGAAAACAGACTAGCTTACCCATCCTGCCTATGTCAGCTCTTTCAAAGACCTCTCCGATCAGCCTTATTCCCCTTCTATTTCCCCCCCTCCCCCCCATTGCCCTGTGATTTTTCTCCATTTCAAGTATTTCTTCAATTCCCTTTTGAAAGTTACCATTGAGTCTGCTTCCACCATCCTTCAATGCAGTGCATTCCAGATCGGAATAACTCCCTGTGCAAAACAATTCTCCTCATCACTGGAATTACACAACCACTGTACACAATGTGTACAGAATTATATCGACAATCTCAATGCAACTATGTATTCTTCTTGTATTTATAGAAAAACTGTGCAGTGTTGTGATCCCCGTGGGGAAACCATAAACCGAAATAACCACTGGTTACTGAATAATTACTTAATGACACTCAGATGAAGAAATTATCAACAAGATTCCACTTTCCGTGGCTTTTACTTTAACACAAATTAGAGCCAACATATATTACACATGAATTAACAGGTAAATGATACTTTAAATAAAAAGGTACTTTTCACTTTTAATAGTCAATAGAACATCATATACAGGCCACAAGCACCTGCATCATCCCCTGCACAAACATGACGCCATGTGTAATTGTAAGACCTGGGGTTCACTCTAATATCAGTTGTAATAGTCAAGTCAATTAGAATTTTCAGAATGAGTTGGGAAAGTCATCTAAAAGGAACCTGCAATTCCTGACTAGCTGCAGACCACTCTGGGTACAAGTACATTGTTACAAGCTTCACAGAATTTATTAAGTTAATTGTAGTAAGTTCAAAATGACAATACTTAACAAGGCAGTGGATCAGTCCATTCCTTCTGGAACTCTCGACTCCTGGTTGACTGTGGCGCTGTCTCTTGTCTATAGATCAAAGTCTATCTTCTTTCTCCTTACCTCACATTGCATTATGCACCTAGCTACTGAAAGTTGTTGCTTATTAACCCTTCCTAGCAACTAACTCCATACATGGTCAGTAGCACCCATTAGTCCTGATTGCCCCAAACAGCACATGATCAGTCCCAGATTGGTTAAATGGTGCATGATCAATGCCTGATTGGTCTCTTAAGGGTGATGGTCACCTTGTTGATGTCACATCCCATTAACTCCTAACTGGTTCCCTATAAATGTCAGTCACTTGCCGGGGACATCCTTTTCTTTATAGCTTTTCCCTGTTATTTTATTAAGTTTATAACTTTTCCACTAAGATAACAAGGCACCACAAAGTAATTTGTGTGTCTGCCTGTTTCTGATAAGAGGATGTGTGGTGACACTTCCTAATGATTGATTTCCTTTGGGACTCATGCCCCAAAAGACCGAACTGATACATCTTAGGTCTTCTGGAAAGTTCAAACACCTTTGTGTAACTTCTTAGTGACTGCTGATGCCTGAAGCAAGTTACTTCAAAACTAACAACTGCAAGAACAAGAGATACACAAGTTTAAATTAATACAGCAATTCCAAAGTTACTACTGTACATACAAAATCAATACGTAAAGATGATTGTCGTGTTAAAGTTGAGCTAGCAATATGAATATTACAAAATACCTTATTCTCTTAATATATTGCATGTTCATGAAAAATGGAAGTCACAAAAGCTACATAACTACAACACAATTACAGAAGCTGCTAATAAAAACCACAGTAATGCACAAAATCTGTTGTATACTTTGGAGGAAAGTGACTCATTCTCTTTAAGGCACTCTAAGTTAAAAAGTTAATACAATTTTATACATAGAACTGTAGTTTGAGACCTAAAGCTATTTTACTTCATGCAACAGACTTATGAGAGGAAAGCATCATAAATGTCAAACCCCTTCCGAAAGCCTAATCTCGTCAGTATTTCTGCAGCATTTGTTTACACAATTAAACTACAAGAGACTTCACATGCATCCTTTAATCAAGCCATAAAATGTAACAGTAATTCCCTTCAACATTTGTCCTGTGGTAAAACCGGAAAGTGTAAGCTTGCTTTGACCTAAGACAAAATGGCATGCATTACTAGTCAAGTAGGAATGCGCCTAAAGAGAGAGACTCACATAGTATGATGCCATATTGAGCTAATTGATTAATACACATTGATCCCTTGATAATTGAGGTTAGCTAAACTAAAACTATTAAAATTATTCCTGGCTCCGCAACCACCAGAACTATTGGCATTGAGTGGATATCAGAGCCACTGGTGAATAAAATGCACAGTTTGTGGATAAGAGCCAATGGGGACTAAAGCACCTTATGTATAAATGTGTGGCCCTCATATACATATATACATATCTGACTGCTTCTTGGCCACATTGGTTCAGACTCCCCTACACAATCTTACAGTCTTTCCAACTCAGCCTCTGGTATGTCGGATCTCTCACTTTCCCACTCAATCAATTTGGTCTTTGAATCGCATTCATTGGCAGTTGTATTCCATCCAAGGTCCCCGGGTATGGTTAACACTGACAATACACACGTCTACGAAGACTCTGTCACTCGGGTCATGTCAGTCCTGACGGTGTAGCTCCCCAGAGATTCTTTTCAGCTGACCAGCCAACAATACAGCGGTTCATGATCTGGGATTCTGACACAAGGGGCAGGATTTTCCGGTCCCGGTACTGGAAAATCCTGCCCAAGCTCTCAGCTCTTTCACATGCTTAGCTATTTACGCCACCTTTAGGATTTAGTCCCTTTTGGCTCAGCCGTTCATTGCTTTCCCCAATAGCTTTCGAACACCCTATTTTTCTATTCTATTTGTCTTCTTACTGCCAAACAGAAAACTTACTTTTTTGTAGAGAGCTCAGTTTAGTCCTAAACACACCAGGAGTTTGATGACTGTGTCCTGCTGCAGCACTTCTTTGTGTCTGCATCTATATGCTGATCGCCTTCTGCCTCCAGCTCTCTTTGTGTCTGCAGCTCTTTGCCTGCCAGCCACATGGCTTCTGGTCTTAACTTCCTTCCTTTTGGTACTGCATCCAGGTCAAGGGTATTCAGGCTAATATTTCTTATTATCCAAGAAAATTACTGTTGCTCCCATAATAATTGATGCAAATTCTTAAAAAATCCTTTTCAAACATCCTTAAAAACAATTATCGATTCCACGGACATTTTAAAGAAATGACAAATTTTCCTTACTCTACTGCTTCTGGGTCTAAGGTCGTTACAACAGTAATTTGACAGTATATAAGTATGTTCCTTTGAATTGAATGTCATTTTAATTTTCAACATTAGTATTAGGCACTGATTTTAAAAGTTTGAGATGGTGCTGGGCCATATTCACATTTGAACCTATGGCCAGGATATTGAGGTCGGCGAGCGGGGGTGTAGGGCCCACTTGCTGACACCTAAAATGATGCAGGATTAGGTCGGGCGAAACTCCTGGCATCACCCCGCGTCATTTCAATTTTCAGGTCGGCGGGGGTGCAGCTGAGTCAGCTGTGCGCCCGCCGACCTGTCAATGGCCTATTGAGGCCATTTAAAAAGTAATTCAAGTAATTAACGGACCTGCTCGTCTGGCCTTAGGGTTGGCGGGCAGGCCGGGAGCCCTGGCGGGCTTCAGAAAAAGCATCAAACCTCATCCACGGGCGGGATGAGGTTTCATGTAGGTTTTCAAAAATTTACTATAAGTTTGAATAAAAGTGATGGACATGTCCCAACTCATGTGACACGTGCGAAAGAGCAAACTCCTGGCTTAGGGATTTCCCCCCCACCCCCACCCTCACAAGGTCCGCATAGCGCTTCCTGGTGGACGTCACGCTGGGTGGGCCTTAATTGGCCCGCCCACATAAAATGGCAGTGCCCCCCCCAAATCGGGGGCACTGATTGGAGGCGCCATGTCCTGCAAAATTCTTCTCTATGTGAAATCTTTACTGTTGGATTTTTTGTTAATGTTCACATTTTGATTGGCCTCTGATAAAGTTACGCAAGCGAGAATGAATGGTTTCAATTCATTGGTTAAAATTATATGGATTAGGGTGTAAGAAATCCAGCAGCCAATACGGAATCACCCCAGACTTGCACTCATGACATCTTACCCACCGGCCATGATATCTGGTTTTCACACTGTATCTTCTCAACCCCTCCTCATTATTTATGCATTCCTGGGAAACACGCCATTTCCACGGCAAGCGAGGTCTCACCCGCCCACCGCGCCATCACCTCACCGCTTCACCACGCCAGGCACCACATTTAAAGTACAGCCGTGCTCAGCGCTTCCAGCCCAGGACGGCAGCAAAGAAGACATGACCCCGAAAGGCAAGAGGACTGCAGCCCTTGAGCACCCTTTGGATGCCGTGGAGGCCACTGTGATGTCCTTTATCCCTGCTCTGGCTGCAGGAGGTCCAGCAATCTCACTACCCCAGCTTGGGAGGCGATGGCAGTGGTGGTCAGTGCCAATGCTGCACAGAAGAGGTTGGCCATCCAGTGCAGGTAGAGGATGAATGATCTAATCTGTGCAGCCAGGGTATGGCAACCATCTCATCACTCTAAACTCACACACTCAAGCCCATCACACATTCACTGGCATCTCACTCACTGCCAGCTCAAGAGACATCACCACTCACTCTCTCACACACCCACCTATGTCCATCTGGCCTCATCTCCTCTGGAGGCTGCCTCCTCAGCCTTCACCATCTTGAGGCCACTTGCACAGATCAACATGTGCCCCCACACACACCCTGGGATACCCCCCTTCCCCAGTACAGCCCTCACCCTGCAGCCTCTTCCCTTGCCTGAGGCCACTTCTCCCTCTTCCCCAAGCAAACCCTAGCCCTGCAGCCATTGAAAAGCCACCCACATATGGCTGATCTGGTAGGTAGAGACCTACCGTAAACCCCCCTAAAAGCGATGTGGGGCTGTCTGTGAAGCCTGGCGCTGATGACTTTGGGTGCTGACCAGAGCAGGGTAGGTGAACAAACCTTGAAGTCCCAAGCGAAGTGCAGCCCGCCAGGTGCACGTCACTTATGTGCTGTTGTGAAACGTGTCAGTGTGTTTTCCTGCCGATGTGGGTGGACGATCCAGCGGTGGGTGGGGGGAGGGGGACAATCCCAGCGGGTTGGGTTTATAACAGTAGCAGATGTATTACAATAAGGTTCCCAATGTCCGAAGGCACGGAGGTCAGCCCGCCATCGGGCGGCCTGAGTGAACGATGGCAAACTGGTTTCACCCTGTCATGAAACCGATCGCACCATATTGTCCGCTCACGCCACCGAACATGCCCGATGCCAGTGGGCACGGAGAGTCCCGGCCACAGACTCACCTTGCCATCAGCCATCAAAAAATCATTTTACAGTTTCTGCTGTTTCAATTGGGTGGATTTATGAAACATTAAAAGAAATGTTTTTTGTAAACTCTGAACCATTGTGAGCAAGAAGCAGCCAGATATGTATATGTGTGTATGAGGGCCGTACGTTTATATGTAAGGTGCTTGGGACCCCATTGGCTCTTATTCACGAAATGTGCATTTTGTTTACCAGTGGCCCTGACATCCACTCAGCACCAATAGTTTTGGTTGTTGCAAAGCCAGGAACTAGTTCCACAGAGCAGAGAGCAGCACCATTCAGAACCAAAGTATCGAATCACACATCTCGATCCCCGTCACAATTTTCAAACATCCAAAACAGGTTACATTTCCAATTGTGATTTTTGGAGAGTAGGCTTCAATATTAAAGTGTCATTGTGTGTAGAATTGCAGAATTAACTTCACCAGATGCAATGATACGCTACAGGACAGATTATGTCATAAAAACACACGGAAGAGAGTTCAGGCCACATAGCTCTCGCTGTGTGTTAGTGTCTGATTTAACATCAGATGTATCCAGCAATTGATCAGCCTCTTATCAGTTACTGTCCAGTCTCATGCATAAAGAAGGATCATATGGATAATATATTGGAGATTTGTCAGCAACCATGGAGCTGTACCCCAGCAGATGGTAAGAGAGAAAACATCCAAAAGAGGAGAAAAAGAAATTAACCATTGTACACTCATTTATTTTTACTTAAAAGGGGAGATCACAGTTATAAATTATTTGAGAGACATTGGCCCAAATAATGATTATTTCTCAAATGCATTCAAGAAAGTTGAAAGCATCAAAGAAAAGCTTCTCCAAAAGCTTAGGAACATGGAACTATATTATTATACCCGATTGTATAATAACCTGGTTTATTAATGCCTCTATTAAATTGCCTTTCTTTGCTAATTTGGTGACATTGGACTTGGATAAAGGGATGCTGCATACACATGTTCATTGGTCACTAAAATGAATGAATGGAGGAAGAAAAAGCTGATTCTAAACTTGCACATTAATGGATGGAAAATGTCACAGGGCAGAAATTTTCACTCAGTAGGCGGGCGGGCGCCCGACCCGCTCGAGTGTGAAATGACGCGCGTTGATGTTGGCTGAGCGTCAACGCGCAGTTACTGCGATAGTTTGGTCAATGGGCGCGTGCCAGAGCTGGCAGTGTGCCTGCCAACAATTGGTAGGCCTGTTAAGGCAATTAAGCAATCAATTAACTTCAATTTTTTCGCTGCCCGTCCAAGCTAATGGTTGGCGGGCAGGTGAAAAGGCCTAAAGGCCTTTGCATTTTTTTGGAAGCCTCACCAACGGGCGGGATGAGGTTCCCAAAACCAAATAAAAATAAAATAAAAAACTTTAATTTTTCATTAATAACATGTCCTGGCTCATGTGGACAGAGTAACTTCTTTTTTTCATATCTCATCATCTCCCTGAGGCGGCTCCGTGCCTCAGGGACATTATAAAGTGTTCACTTGCACCCATGCACAAAGTTCACGCTGGGCTCGCTCGCCCTCCCCTACCACCCCCCCCCCCCCCCTTCCCCCGCACGGGCAGCGGCTCAGCGCTGCCGCTCGCGTTTCATGCTGGGCGGGCCTTAATCAGCCACCAATCGCGGGCAGCAGTCGGCTTCCCGAACGCCCCCGCCCACCCCTGCTGAGCCCGCCCGCCAAGGGCAAAATTATTCTGCCCACGGTGTCGGCCATGTTTTAACCCTTGAGAGCTCTGCCTTGCACTGGTAGCCCAGAGCTGCAGGATTGGGTCATACACCACAGTCTGATTTACCACATCAGGGGGTGACACCAGTCCAATACTGTAGCCTGTCAACGTTCCACTTTAGCCGGCTCACCACCCGCAAATATCTGGCCACACCAAATATAAAAGCTCTTCAAAATATTAAATAGAGGTTTTATTAAGGGACGGTTTTCAAAGATGTGTGTGAGATGTAGACAAATTCCCAGTCATCTTCAGTATGACATCTTATGACCTCAGGATATGAACTTCTGTTTTTTTTTGATGTTATTTATTGGCAGATACACTTGCCATTGCTGCCTCATCTGGGAATAAGTTAGATTTCAAAGGTACTGCGTAAAGCTACTGTGTCCTATAGATTTTAGAATGTACGGCATTAATATGTAAGAAACTCAACCATCGATGCTTTGTATGAATTGTGCATTTCTAATTATTCCTTGAGGAGATTTGGTTTATGACGCATACTAAAAGCTTAGCTTTCCTTTGCACTCTGATAATGTGATGAAGTCCATTCTTCTGTTGCAATAGGAAACTCCTATAATTCCCACAGCCACAGTGGTTACTTCATGAATAATAAGCTCCTAAATACTAAACTGAAGCTGTTTCTGACCGTTCCACTTTAGCAGGCTCACTACCCGCAAATATCTGGCCACACCAAATATAAAAACTCTTCAAAATATTAATTAGAGGTTTTATTAAGGTACAGTTTTCAAAGGTGTGTGTGAGATGTAGGCAAATTCCCAGTCATGTTTACGTTTTCACCGTGTTGGTGGGAGGACACTTAAGAGAAACCACATCAGATAGTGTGTGATGTTCCCTGTCACCTCAGAGACTGTTTTATGACCAATAAACTTTCTTCTAAGAAATATTTATTCCACGAAGATAAGATCAACTTTCTGTTGTCCACATAGTTTGAAAGGGGACTTCATGCCCTGTCACCAGCTGTAACCATCTGCAATAAAGGGGAAAATCCTAAGACACCAGCGTAATTGGACTTCACATGAGTCCATTACAAGAAAATCAGAACCTTGTATGTAAATAGAGGCTCACCTCCTCATTGAATAATATTCACATTATTTCTGCCACTTTATCCATTATTTGAGCTGGTGTACTCTTGACAATACAAGCAAGTTATTGTGCAAAATAGGATTTATTTGGAAACTTGCGGCTCTCTTGTCTTGTTAATAGGATCATTTGGGACTGTATTGAAAACTTGGAGTGAAATAATTAGACAGGTGGGTTCCAGCAGAAAAATAGCATTTAACATAACAAAGTAAAATAGCATGAACCAGATTGTAGATAGAAAGTTCACAGCTTTATAATTCCAAATGTTGTGCATATCACTTGTTCTGTTCCAATTCACTGACCATTGCTCTTTAACAACGAGCAATACAATTCCTTTACCATTTCAGATTTAATGAGGATGTGGTTATGTACTCGTTCCTTCATCTCAAAGCAGATATTTTCTCCTTGGGAATGCTACTGACATCTTCTATGGTGAAAAGAGTTGGAAACAAATCATTTTAAAGTTTTGACATACTAATAACCTGCCTACCATCATACCTCTGGCCTTTGAAGGGGCTGTGTTTGTTTTTTTTAACACTTTGCTTTCTGAAAACATATCCAAGGAATCTCTTTCAACCCCCCCATGCCTATAGAAATTTATTTTCCCAGTTCCCTGTTTTGATTATCCTCTCAGTGTTCCTCATTTTCCTTTGTATTTTTTCCAATCTCCTTCCCTGTCTCTTGAATTGATTTGTGCTACTGCAATACTTTATTTAGCCAACGATGGGATTTAATTTCCTCTCTCTCTGCTATTTTCAGTGCAGTAATTAATGCATTTGGATTCCTGTGCTCTTACACAGTTCTAGTCAGTTTAAAATAAACAGGTTAATGCCTATACTAAATGGCACCGACAGAAATTTATGCAAATAAATTAATTGGTTTTTACAGGGGACTGAGGAAATTAAACCCACATGTCTATTATTCTGCTTCTGGTGTGGTATCTCTCATTTCACCCTCTCCAGCATATCCTTAGAAACATAAAATTTTTGTTTGTTCTATCTGTTCCCTATTTTATTTCCTAATTAATCTTCTCCAGTCTTCCCTCATTAACTTGAAACCCTTGAATTGTTCTTTGGCATAAAGCCTGCACGTTGAACGGAAGAGCCGTCTTATTTCATACACTTAATGGATTGTCATAGAAATGAATGGGAGGGGGGGTGAAAATTGAAATAAAAAATAAAACAAAAATTTGCACGTGCCTTGGGTTTACAACCAGCTTAAGTTAAGTCAACCAGTTGACTTAAAAATGAAGACTTTTCTATAGTGCTGATAATGCCTCACAATGTCCTAAAGCAGCCAGTGAAATACTTTTAAAGTGGTGCAGTTGCTGTTGTGATGTAGGAAATGTCATGACCAATTTACACAAAGCAAGATCTCCCAAACAGCAAGGCGATAGCACCCATGTATCCTGTTTACTTTTAATGATATTGGCTGAGATACAAAATTGTTCAAAACATTGGAGAGAATTCCTAGCCCTTCCTCAAACAGCATCATGAAGCCTCACTTTAATGTGTCGTCCAAAATCATTGGGTTCCTCAGACAGCGCTATAATGCTTCAGTGCTAATCCACAGTATCAGCGCAGCTTAAATGCTTATGCCTCTGGAGTAGGACGTGAAGCCACAACCTTCTGACTCAAAGGCAAGATTGCTAAAACTTGGGCAAAAACTTGGCAGATGGAATATGACGCGGGAAAATGTGAGGTTATGCACGTTGGCAGGAAGAATAGAGGAGCTGAATATTATTTAAATGAAGAAAGGCTGCAGAAAGCCACAGCACAGAGAGATTTGGGGGTCCTCGTGCAAGAATCCCAAAAAGCTAACATACAAGTTCAACAGGTAATAGGGAGAGCAAATGGACTGTTAGTCTTTATTTCAATGGGAATGGAGTATAAAATAGGGAAGTCTTGCTAAAACTATACAAGGCACTAGTTAGACCACACCTAGAATATCATGAACAATTTTGGCCCCCTTATCAAAGGAAAGATATACTGACATTGGCGGCAGTCCAGAGAAGGTTCACTAGGTTGATCCCAGAGATGGGGTGATTTTCTTACATGGAGAGGTTGAGTAGGTTGGGCCTGTACTCGTTGGAGTTTAGAAGAATGAGAGGTGGCTTTATTGAAACAAGTAAGATTCTTAGGAGGCTTGGCAGGGGTAGATGCTGAGAGGTTGTTTCCCCTTGTGGGAGAGCCTAGGATCAGAGGGCATAATCTCAGAGTAAGGGGGTGCCCATTTAAGACAAAGATGAGAAGGAATTTCGTCTCTCAGAGGGTAGTGAATCTGTGGAATTCTTTACCGCAGAGGGCTGTAGAGGCTGGGTCGTTAAGTATATTCAAGGTTGAGATAGACTGGCTTTTAATCAGTAAGGGAATCAAGGGTTATGGGAAAAAGGCAGGAAAGTGGAGTTGAGGATTATCAGATCAGCCATGATCTCATTGAATGGTGGAGCAGGCTTGATGGGCCGAATGGCCTACTTCTGCTCCTACGCCTTCTGGTCTTATGGCTACCAACTAAGCCAAAGCTGACACCTAAAAAGGAATCAGTTAACACATACATACAATAGGATATGGACTTTTACACAATGATATAAATGGTTCCATTTAGCATGGCAATAAAGTAAATAGGGAGTCAGCCCATCAATCTCAGTTTGAATGCTTTGGAGTAGCAGTAATGGGTTATACACTCGAATAACAGATCCTAGACTGCAGTGACTTGGGTCAAAAGTACAAAATTGTAGTTTGAGGCAAGATTTGCAATTGAACAAATGGTACAGAAGTTTTACTAACGAATCATCCAACTGATCTGGAATAATAGCAAATTAAAACTCTTGATAGCATATCTGTTTCCCTGTACTTAATCAGGCAGAAAGTCAAAAGAACTTATTCAAAAGCACTATTTCAATACCAGGAAGTCAAAATGAGGATGGAAAAGTGTAAATCAGTACTTCAAACCCAAAATAAAATTGGGAGCAGTTTGACTGGATAGATATAAATGCAGTCTTAAGTATAGTGGAGGTACCATGTTTGCAGTAAATAAAGTTTACAATTTTCAGTTCAATATATATCTGTTTGTGGTATCTTCTAATAGTATCTTGCAGCAGTAAAAATGGAGATGTTATGATCTGAAATCTGTTTCTGTATCATGTCGTGCGACAACAAAACTTAGTGAATCAGCTCTGGAGTTGTAGCAAGTTTTTCTTACCCCATTTAGCACAAAAATAATATGACAGTTTTTAGTTGACACAGGGCAGATTAAGAAGATCACCCCTTAGAACAACTTCACCCACTCGATCCCACCAACAGCCTCTTTCTTTCCATGAACTGGCAGTGACAGCCAGGTCTCCTGAAAAGACAATAGCATCTCAGCGTGCATTGATGGCAAAGAAACAACAAAACCCATTCAGCCGACCACGTTATCAGCATGGAAACTACAGGTTCCAGCTTTTCATTTCATAAAATTACTTTATTAAAACCAAACAAAATTACATTGCACTTTCCCGCTTTTAGCCAGGAATGCATCTATAGGAAATAGAATACTGCACTATTTTAAATCACTTACGATAATTATCACTCAATTAAGACTATTGCTTATTGTGAATTATGAATCTCCCATCCTTGTAACATAAAACAATGGACTTACTGTTATTGGTTTGTTATGCTCCCATTATTTGGAGAATGTGGAACTACAAGTTAATAGTGTAGGTGAACCTACACACTTGACTGATTTTTAAAAATAATTTACACAATTATTCATTGTGGAGATTCTGTACAAACCGGCCTGCATAATCTCAAGATTCCTAAATAAGATTAAGTAGCTACAAGTGCACTGATGCTGTACACATCCTGCGTAGGGCAGTGAACATGCAAACGCTTCACAGATAAGTCCAAGGAAACAAATGCCACGGGAGATCCGAGGGATGGCTCTAAACTCAGTCGATGGGGATGTTATTGAGAAGGTTTTTAAAGGTGGAAATGTGTGCTTTAATTCAGGCTTACCGTAACCACGTTAAATGAGGATATCATTGGAATGCAGCTTCACATTCTCCAACAGTAGGATCCAACTTGCCAGCAAACTGATGAATCATATTTATTGTTCTCATACTTTTGCTGGCCTGTTGTGCTAATGAAGGGTGAAGGATGTTAACATCAAGCAGTAAAAATATATTACTTTTGATAAATTTATCACCATCCAGTGTCCAGTATAGTCCAGTTAGTAAAGTTCCTTCGGCTCTACTCCAACTGTGTAAAGCTTTCTATTTCCCAGCAAAGGCTGCCTTCATGACTAAAATGAATTAAAACGGTAGGAAAGTGTGGCCACTTTTGTACTGCGGACTATGTAGCATAAGGGTATGGCACATATAACGTTAATGTGGGACTGAGCACAGTACTGCCCACAGTGATGTAAGAGAGCACGTGACCTGCACCCGGGGTCAGTCTCATTTTGGACAGAGCCGTGTGTACCAGCAAGCATGGAGACAGCTCCTAACTTATACCCTTGACTGTATATTTGTCAATAGTTCTAAGAGTAAACAAAGACTTACAATTAACCTACGTATAATTGCGAAAACTTCTTCAGACCTACTGAACAGTATCCAACACCATACAACAGCCACTAGGGAACTTAATGAAACAGCCCAAGTTTATTTCACTTAGAATCCTTACAGATAGCATAAAAAGGGAGGGGAAAATTGCATTTGGATTGGAATAAAAGCCAGAGCCCAGGGGTGAAAGGGTAGTACCGCAACAGTCAGTCCCAGTTTGTTTTTCATATTTAGCTAATGATTACTCTGTTGTTGCAAATTCACAGAAGGAAAAAACCCAGAGAAACGGAGAATCCCAGTTAACCAAATAAAGTTCTAACATGGATCTTTTAATGCGTTTCCTGTGAAAAATATTGATAACGCCAACGATGTGTGCCCTCCTGGCAGAGTAGAGAATGAACCTGATGTCTTTCATGGGCTTTTAGCCTGGGAGCTGGCCAGAAAATACAAAATAAAGTTTCACGAAATATCCCACAGCACAGATAGAGCTGGGAATACCAATCATTTTCAATGCTGGAGCAGCATCCGGTAATTTCTTCAGGAGTTGTCAGGCTGGGGCTGTCCAACTCCAGCGTCTCGATAAATTTATGGCTTTGCTGTGTTTTTGCCACAAGCCGTTTTAAACTCAATTGAACCTGCCGACTCATCCCCTTGTTATATTTCCAGCCATTGCTTCTTTCAACTGGCACAGGGCTTATTATGCTCCTTTCTGCTTGTCACATAGGCATTTTAAGCTGGCATTGTACCAGCCTGTGAACTCGGTCATAATCCACTTGCAGTTCAGAGCATCAACATTCCAAGCCATTTGAGAGAAATGCTTCTTTATAGGCAGGGCTGGAAGGGAATAAAAAGGAAAGGAGAGAAGAAAGAAAATTCATCAAAAGTGCCTCGTAATTTTATACGAGCACACAGTGATTTTCTAATTCCGTTTGTGTGTGAAGTCTTGCTTTGTTTCGTCCTGCATATCAGTCAAGTGTAGTGTGTTAGTAGTTCATGTGTTAAAGACTTATCTCCTGATCTGTCCATGTGGAAGAGCTGATTACCGCCATTCCTTTGGGTTATAAAGGGATCAGTGTGTGCCATCACATTCTTTCGGTGTGGTTTGGTTCCATGGCAACAGCCACGTCATAAGGCCAACTTTTTCAGTTTGAGCAGAGTGCTGGGATACAAAATGGGAGGCCCAACGAATTGTCCTTTCTGCCATCTGAATCTGCTTCACGGTTGCAGGAGAATGTTTGTTTGCAGGCAAGGAGAATAAGATCAAAAGGACAAAACTATTTTTTTTAGTCTGGAGTTAGCATAGCTGCCTTTAGCATAGGGTTACTTCCAAGCTGTGTGCATTGCCTTTTTCACGGTCTACGAGTTACTTACTAATTGTCTTTCAATGAAAGCACCCCACACAAATCCTCGGAGTCCTGTATGATGTGTTTTTGTTAGAGGGATATGATCGCCATCTTGGAGAAAGTCATCCTTACCATGATGAAATCACAAAACCAAAGCAATAATCTTAATACATAAACAAAATGATTGTATCGCATCTTATACAAAAATGGCTTCAAAGAGCTATGCCTTTGGGAGTATCCTATTGTTTTATGGCATTGTTGACAATTCACATGGTTGGCTGTGTACAATCAGTCTTTACTCATCATAAAGTGTATGCCCTACATGAGTTTCTACACTGGTTCAATCTTCGTGCAAAAGCCAATGGAGTCAAACATTACTTGGTGGCTTCATTTATTTAAAATGTCAACATAAGGGTTTGATTTACAATGGAATGGATAAATCTAACCTTCCTGAGTGCTGAGCCATTAAGGGAAATGTATGGAGGAAGCAGCAATGTCCAGACCTTAATGGCTTACCTCACAAGACGTGAGATCTGTTAAACTCTTGGTCTGTCTGTTTATGTTCCAGGAAATGGCTGGAACGTGAAAAATGAATCCTGGCATAAATCAGATCTCTAGTTACACCGATCGCTCAGTTTCAGTTCTGACAAAGGATCTGGCTCCTTATATTGTTAACCCCATGTGCACTGATTCTAATTTATTGTTTTGAAATACCGGGCTGCATCAGTATCTTGCTCTAAGTCTTGCTTGCTATCTATTTCATGACCTACAAATAAATTTGATCAAGTGTTTTTAGCCTGTAAGTATTAATCTCATGACCTTTCATTTTTCACCTTTTTGATGGAACAATAGAATGTGTAGCACATCTAGTTTGCTGTCAAGTAATTCGAAATTAATTGTTAACCAGCTATGCTAACATATACATGGCCCAGGCTTTCAGTGCTGGTTTCACAGTCTGGTTGAAGAAATGTCATGTATGATGACCATGAAACCATTGTCGATTGATGTTAAAAACCCATCTGGTTCACTTGGGTCCTTTAGGGAAGGAAACCTGCTGCCCTTACCTGGTCTGGCCTACAAGTGACTCCAGACCCACAGCAATATGGTTGACTCTTTAATGCCCTCTGAAATGGCCTAGCAAACCATTCAGTTGTAACAAACCGCTACAAAGTCTAAAAGGGATGAAACCAAACGGACCACCCAATATCAACCTAGGCACCAGGAAATTACAACAGAAAACTCAACCCTTTCAACCTGCAAAGTCCTCCTTACTAACAGCTGGGGGCTAGTGCCAAAATTGGGAGAGCTGTCTCACAGGCTAGTCAAGCAACAGCCTGACATTGTCATAAGGTATGATTCTGTGAATATGATTATGTCCCAGACACCACCATCACTATCCCTGAGTATGTCCTGTCCCATCAGCAGAGGTGATGGCAGCAGTATACAGTCAGGAGGGAGTTGCCCTGGGAGTCCTCACATCGAACCTGGACCCCATAAAGTCTCAAGCACCAGGTCAAACATGGGCAAGGAAACCTCCTGCTGATTACCACGTACTGTCCCCCCTCAGCTGATGAATCAGTGCTCCTCCATGTTGAACACCACTTGGAGGAAGCACTGAGGGTGGCAAGGGTGCAAATGTACCCTGGGTGGGAGACTTCAATGTCTATCGCCAAGAGAGCTCGGTAGCACCACTACTGACCGAGCTGGCCGAGTCCTAAATGACATAGCTGCTAGACCGGGTCTGCAGCAGGTGGTGAGGGAACCAACAGGAGGGAAAAACATACTTGACCTCATCCTCACTGACCTCCTGCCACAGATGCATCTGTCCATGACAGTATCAGTAGGAGTGACCACCGCACAGTCATTGTGGAGACGAAGTCCCGTCTTCACATTGAGGATATTCTCCATTGTGTTGTTTGGCACTACCACTGTGCTAATTGGGATAGATTTTGAACAGATCTAGCAACTCAAGACTGGGCATCCATGAGGCGCTGTGGGCCATCAGCAGCAGCAGAATTGTACTCAAACACAATCTGTAACCTCATGGCCCGGCATATCCCCCACTCTACCATTACCATCAAGTCAGGGGATCAACCCTGGTTCAATGAAGAGTGCAGGACGGCATGCCAGGAGCAGCACCAGGCATGCCTAAACAGGAGGTGTCAACGTAGTGAAGCTACAACACAGGACTATTTGTGTGCCAAACAATATAAGCAGCAAGCGATAGACAGAGCTAAGTGATGCTACAGCCAACGGATCAGTTTTAAGATCTGCAGTCTTGCCACATCCAGTTGTGATAATCACTAAAGTGATGGAAGGGGGTCATCAACAATGCCATCAAGTGGCAACAATATCCTGCTCACTGACACCTAGTTTGGGTTCCGCCAGGGCCACTCAGCCCCTGGCCTCATTACAGCCTTGGTTCAAACATGGACAAATGAGCTGAACTCCCGAGGTGAGGTGAGAGTGACTACCCTTGACATTAAGGCAGCATTTGACTGAGTGTGGCATCAAGGAGCCCTGGAGTCAATAGGAATCAGGGGGAAAACTCTCCATTGGGGTGGAATCATACCTAGCACAATGGAAGATGGTTGTGGTTGTTGGTGGTCAATCATCTCAGTTTCAGGACATCACTGCAGGAGTTCGTCAAGGCAGTGTCCTAGGCTGCTTCATCAATGACCTTCCTTCCATCATAAGGTCAGAAGTGGGGATGTTCGCTGATGATTGCAAAATGTTTCAGCACCATTCGCAGCACCTCAGATACCCAAGCAGTCCATGTCCAAATGCAGTGAATCCAGGCTTGAGCTGACAAGTGGCAAGTAGCATTCGTGCCACACAAGTGCCAGGCAATGATTATTTCTAACAGGAGAGAATCTAACCATCGCTCCTTGACATTCAATGCCATTACCATCACTGAATCCCTCACTGTAAACATACTGGGAGTTACCATCGACCAGAAACTGAACTGGACTAGCCATATAAATACTGTGGCTACAAGAGCAGGTCAGAGGCTAGGAATCTTGTGGCAAGAAACTCACCTCCTGACTCCCCAAAGCCTGTCCACTGTCTACAAGGCACAAGTCAGGAGTGTGATGGAATACTCTCCACTTGCCTGGATGAGAGCAGCTCCCATAACACTCAAGAAGCTCGACACCATCCAGGACAAAGCAGCCCACTTGATTGGCATCACATTCACAAACATTCGCTCCCTCCACCACCAATGCACAGTAGCAGCAGTGTGCACCATTTACAAGATGCAGTGCAGGATTCACCAAGGCTCCTTAAGTAGCACTTTCCAAACCCACAACCACTACCATCTAGAAGGGCAAGGGCAGCAGACACATGGGAACACCACCACATGACAAGTTTCCCTCCAAGCCACACACCATCCTGACTTGGAAATATATCGCTGTTTCTTCACTGTCGCTGGGTCAAAATCCTGGAACTCCCTTCCTAACAGCAATGTGGGTGTACCTACACCACATGGACTGCAGCGGTTCAAGAAGGCAGCTCACCACCACCTTCTCAAGGGCAGTTAGGGATGTGCAATAAATGCTGGCCTAGCCAGTGACGCCCACATCCCATTAAAAATAAATAAATCTGCAACTGGACAGCGCTTGCTGAACAACCCTGAGTGTGCTAATAGCTACACCAACAACTAGCTTAAGGTAATCAGTCCAGCGCATTACATGGCTCATCTACACTTAAGAGAAGGGACATACATTCATATGCAGGGACTGTTCACAATCAAAAGGAATATGTTGACACCCTGAGTCTTTTTTGAATTACCCGGGAGCTCGGGGAGCCTATAGTTCCCCATTGCTTTCTCCATGGCAGTGCCTCAGCCAATCAGAGGTATCTTGCCAACCAATCAGCACCCTTTTCCCCTTTGTATAAATAGCTGTGATGGTTTGAAATTTGGCATTCTTGCATTTGGCCTGATGAGTGCAAGACAAAAAGTTTTGGTAATATGTCTCTCTTTTCAGCAACATTTGCACATGGCAAAGGATTTGTTAAATGGCTACTCTTATCTGAAGCTGATTTCTAATTTAATCCATGCTGTCCCAGTCCTTCCCCTCTACCAAATGGATCTAATGGGTTTATATATGGAGACCGAATAGGATCATTTCTCATAAGAAAATATTTGAAAAACATCCAAGTACTTTGAAGTTTAATACACTCTCGGGGAGGATTTCAGGCACATAGAAGATGTATAAATGGGCACAATCTTATTTCAGGAGTTCTACTCTAAATAGCTCCAACCTACAGAAATAGTTTGAAAGGTTGGGGGAATTTTTTTTTTCCCTCTCACTCCAGAGAAGCAGCGAGCAATTCTGAACTGTGCACATTTACTCATCGTCAACACTTTCCACTAATAGGTAAACAGAAGGAAATGGGCAGTTGGGTTTTGCACAATAGTAGTGTCTGACGCAGCATCCTGTGTTAAGTTGTACAGCCAGAAAGCAAAAAAAATTCAACAAAATTTGTCAGACTCCTCTCAGATTAACAGGAGAACAAATGGCTAATTTTGGAAAATTGTGTGACATGCTGAATCTAAAAGCAAAAAAGTAAGTGCGGATAAAGATAGCAATAGAGCAATTAACGACTTCACATAAATTGCTCGAAAATCAATGTAGATGCTCTGATTTGACCTGAGCCCTGGTGATTCAGTTCTGTAATCCAACACTTATCTTACAGCCCTCTGGCCATTGTAGTCACAACTTTGAGGAAAGGATGGCGGAACAAATGTGGTGATATCAAAGTTATGAAGGGATTTTTTGATCGAGAGGATTGGGAGAAACTGTTTCCATTGCCAGAGGACATGGATTTAAGATAATTGCCAAAAATATCAAGGATGAGCTGAGGAGAATTTTTTTTAACTTCGTGAGTTGTTAGGATCTGGAATGGAAGTGAAAGTTACGCTGGGGTTGAAGCAGATTCAATAGTAACTTTCTAAAAGGAGCTCGGTGTGTACTTTAAAATGGGGGTGGGGGGGGCGGTGTGGAAACAGGATCATGGGGAAAGAGCAAGGGAGTGGGGCTAGGGTTGCCAACTGTGATTAAAAGTATTCCTGGAGGTTTCATTACATGACTTTCCCCCCCACGCTCCAGACATTAATTGGCCAAAACATCCATCCTTGTGACGCACTGCCTTCCTATGCCATTTGAAAAGCAAAATGCCTCATTACCACATTGGACAATGGTTGCCTGTCAGCCAAACAGCCTTCTTCCCAGTTTCAATATGTTTATATCTGATAAAAAAAAAATGTTCGAAGAAAATGACAAAAAAAAAACAATCTTTTTTACTGTCCCCCTATGATTTTTCTCCAGGGTTGCACACAGCAGTGTCCTGGAGATCGATTTCCAATTCCTGGAGACTCCAGGCCAGTCCTGGAGGGTTGGCAACCCTTAGTGTGACTAATTGGATAGCGCCTCCAGAGAACTGGCAAAGGCACAACGGGCCAAATGTGTTCCTTCAGCAATGTGTGATTCTATGATCACGACTTCTGAGGCCCCACATCAGCTGAAAGAGCTAGCACTTGTCAGTCCCTCTGGATATTTATATTGCCATCATCTTCCCTGATCACCATGGACTTGACCCACCGACACACACACACGGATGATGCAGCTTTTTTCTGCATCTTGAGCCATGTGGGTTTTCCATACCTTTAAGGAAAAGCCTGGTGATCAGAAATCTAAAAAGAGTGTTGGCTTCCCCATGTGCATTTGCTTTTCTGTTATTCTGGATTTTACAGCATGAGGACATGTATGAGGTCATCTTAACCCTGACGCATAGCTGCAGTAGAAATATCTTTCGATGTAGACATAAGCCTGCAACCAGCACTGTTCCAGCATCACTATTACCGCTGTGGTTGTCATTGGTGCCACAGTTTTGTTACACAGGGTAAAGCTGTACCTCTTGGTTACATTAATGATTGGGAACTGCCAAAATCAACATCAACATAACGTTGGGCAGGATTTTCCGCTCGGTGTGCGGGTGTGTGCCTGAGCGAGAAATAGCACACAAGAGTTGGCAGCACACCCGCCGACAATTCAGAGACCCCTGAAGGCCGTTGATGTACGAATTAACTGTTATTTTTCACTACCCGTCCAAACGTTACGATGGACGGGCGGCCTTTGCGTTTTTAAGGAAGCCTCATCCACGGGTGGGATGAGATTTCCGATATCAATTTAAATAAAAGTAAACAATGCTTTGACATGATTTTTGTCACGTTTCTGTTCACGTGGAGTGAGCCCTGTGTGTGGGGGGGACATTTTTCTCCGATTTTCAAAATCTTTGGGGAGAGTTTTCCGCTCGTTGGGCAGGCATCTGACCCGCCCGAGCGTAAAGTGACGCGCGATGGTGTCGGGACGCTGGCGCTCAGGTGATATTTCGGTTGGCGGGCGCGTGCCAGAGTTGACAGCGCGCCTGCCGACAATTAAAAGGCCCAATGAGGCCGTTACAAGGGTAATCGAATGGGATTTTTCGCTGCCCGTCCAACCTTACGGCTCGAGGGGCAGGCGAAAAGGGTTAGGGTTAGGGTTGCCTTTGCACTTTTTAGGGAACCTCATCCACGGGCGGGATGAGGTTTCCAACGGCAACTAAAAATGAGATAAAGGTTTTAACATTCAATTAATAGCATGTCCCTGTTCACGTGACAGAGTCACATGAGCAGCAGGGGCACGTTTTATGGCATTTTAGCAGTCTTTATTTTTAATTTTCAAAACTCCTCACCTCCCGGAGGCAGCCCTGTGCCCTCAGGGAACATTTCCAACGCGTGCTCCCGCGCGCAGGCCCAAAGCTCCCCACTCGCCCTCCTCCCCCCAACCCCTGCAGCACTGAGCTTCTCAGTGCACCTTTCACCAATGGCTGGCCGTTAATTGACCAGGCAGCATGAAATCTCAGTGGGGCTGATCGCGGGCAGCGGGGCCCTTTCCCCAGCCACTCCCGGGCCCTGCCTGACAACCCGCAAATCTCGCCCATTGTTTAGTGATGTTCACCTGAAGTCGTTTCCGAGCATGTTTTTTGCCGTTGATACACACAAGATGTGAAATGACTCGCGAGTGAGCCTGTCTACCTGGGGAAGGAATGCAGCTGAGGGGCTAAGGCGATGACTGGAAGTTAGGCCCGCAGTGGTCCAGTCTCATTCGGCCGCCATTTTAATTTTCATGGTTTTGTGGGACAGTCCAGTTGAGAGCCTTGTGAATTTTGGTGTCCGGCTACATAAACCAGACCCCAATTTCAACCACAAACCAATCCCGAAACCTGGAGAATGGCAGGATTGGAGACAGAGAGGCTCGGGAAAATGTGTTTATTTATGTTATTTTTTTACCGTCTATTGGTGGGCTAGGAAGGGGCAGGGCCATTCGTCGGCCCTGGACCTCCACCCTCTCTCCCTCCTGCCACTGCACAGTCATTCTGACCCTCTCCCCAGCTCCCTCGCCTGTCCGCCGGGGTCCATTTCTCTGGGTCCGTGCCGGCCGCTTCCTGCATCCCGGAATCCCGCTCCCACCCAGCTGCCCTACACAACATTGCTGCCAGCGGGTGCTATCACTGCCAAGCTTTAATGAGGGCTGGGAGTGAAGGTGGCTTCTCTCGCACTCCAACCCTTGCACGTTGCATTCCTGTCCATGTTAAAGTCGGTGTTCCCTGGACAGGAGTAATCATTAATTTGCGATACCTCACTTAAAAGCAGCCACTTGTAAAGGATAAGGTTTTGTTTCATTCTTTCGTGGGGATGTAAGCATTGCTGGTGAGGTCAGCATTTTCTTGCCAATCCCTAACTGCCCTTGAGAAAATGGCGGTGAGCTGCTTTCTTGAACTGCTGCAGTCCATCTGAGGTAGGTACACCCACAGTGCGGGAGAGGGAATTCCAGGCTTTTGATTCAGCAACAATGAAGGGTGTAGTTCTGGTGATATAGTTGCAAGTCAGGATGGTGTGTAGCTTGGAGGGGATCTTGAAGGTGGTGATGTTCCCATGCAACTGCTGCCCTTGTCCTTCTGGTTGGTAGAGGCTTTGGGTTTGGAAGGTGCTGTTGAAGGAGGCTTGGGGAGTTGCTGCAGTGTACATTTGGTGTACACTGGTGCCACTGTGCGTCGGTGGTAGAGGGAGTGAATGTTTAAGGTGGTGGATGGGATGCCAATCGACCTGCTTTGTCCTGGAAGGTGTTGAGCTTCTTGAGTGCTATTTGGCCGCACTCATCCAGGCAAGTGGAGAGTGTTCTATCATACTCCTGACTTGTGCCTTGTAGATGTTGGGCAGGCTTTGTGGAGTCAGGAGGGGAGTTACTTGCCGCAGGATTCCTAGTCTCTGACCTGTGCTGGTAGCCATAGAATTTACATAGCTATTTTAGTTAAGATTGTAGTCAATAGTAACCCCAGGATGTTGATGGTGGGGGATTCAGCGATGGTAATGCCATTGAATGTCAAGCAAAGCTGGTTAAACTCTCTTTTATTGGAGATGGTAATTGCCTGGCACTTGTATGGAGCAAATGTTACTTGCCACAAATGAGCCCAAGCCAAAATGTTGTCCAAGTCTTGCTGTGTATGGGCACAGGCTGCTTCAGTATCTGAGGGCTCATGAATAGTACTGAACACTCTAGTGTGTCAACTATCCAACACAGGTTCTGAGAGAGTGCTTTAGGGGTCTTTATCAGAAGAAAAAGCTTGGGCAATATCTTAGTGTGCAGCTCATAATTCTGGGGCAGGAATTATTTATACACATGTAGGTGCTTTCCCTTAATGTGCTGCTTCTTTTGGTTCTATATATAATTTTTCAGTCCATGACAGCAAACAAGGCTTGGATTTATATAAAACCTTTAATGTGGTAAAAAGCATTTCATAGCAAGACAATGGCCGGGATTTTCTGGCCCTGTGGTGGGTGGGACCTGCTGCAGGCGAGGTGGTATCCCGGCCGGAAGTCCATTGACTTGTGGCGGGACCGGAAGATCCCGGCGGCGGACGGGTATGGAAAATCCCGCTGTATAAAACAAAAATTTGACACTGAAATATGCGAAGAGACATTAGGACAGGCAACCAAAAGCTTGGTCAACGAGGCAGGTTTTAAGAACCATCTTAACAGGAGGAGAGAGAGAGTTAGAGAAGTGGAGAAGCTTAGAGAGGGGATTCCAGGGCTTAGGGCCTAGGCAGCTGAAGGCATGGTTGCCAATAGCAGAGCGATTAAAATCAGGAATGCTCAGGAGACCAGAATTGGAGGAGCTCAGAGGTCTCAGAGATTGTTGGATTGAGATAGGGAAAAACAGGGACAGATGAACTGCAAAGAAGGAGGAACAATAAGGGACGATAGGCAAAGAAATAGCAAAAGGAGACAAAGAAGAATATAATGAAAACTTAGAGGAGAAAAGAAAAATGTAAAATGAAAATGCAGACCTCACCATGGATTGGCACCAAGACCCCATGTTTACACTGTAATTGTTAACAGCTCCTATGTGTATCCTGCCAAATCCTACAGGGATTTGCAGTCTTTACACATTTTTCTTTTAGCAGTGCATAGCATTTTGCATCAAACTAACTTTTTTTTTGAAAAGTTAACTTTATTCGGAGGGCCATATGAATTTCAAATGACTTTTTTTCCCTGCACTCAGTTTAATGTTCAGCCTTTGAAATGAATACATAAAAGTGGCATTTTACACCTGATGGAACATAAAAGACTTCAAACATACAGAAATGGGATGGCACCATGCCTGGTTTTTGGCACAAAGTGGGTGCCCCAGCGTCCACTATGGGTGTGCCCGCTCACTGTGCACTAGGTGGGAACTGGCTGCCATATGGATAAAGGCAGAAAGTGTCATATCCAGGGCCTGCACCCGAAACAGGTGTTAGGCTGATAACTGTTTGAGGCCCCTTTTGTAAAATTGCTCTTAATGGAGCTGCTGGTGGTCTCCAGGCAGCCCACTCCATGATCTTAAAGAGACCTTTGGGGACTGCCACCAAAGAGGCAAGTTTTTTAACAGCAGCAGTGTCAAAGAATGTTACTGGACCCCTCCCCACTCCCTCCTATGGCCAATCACCCCACTCCCTCTCTCACTCACCTCCATCACCTCCCTATCCTGATCACCTCCTCCTCCCTTGATTGCTCCTGTTCCCAATTGTGTCACTCCCTCTCTCCATTTCTGCAAGGTCTTCTTATTGTCTTTTGGTTCCCAAATATTTTTAATAATCACACTTTAAGTTTGTAAAGATCAGAAACTTTTTTACATTTAATTCTGCCATGCTGTCTGGTTCAAAATAAGAACCAGACTGAATTGGTTATATACACATCACTTCAGTCTCTAGTGCAGCTGTGAAATGTGGTGCCCTAGAATACTTACACAGAACACATTAGCTCCCAGCTAGGTAGTTCCTGGCTATATACAGATAACACAACAATATATAACATCCCTCTTTCTTTAAAACATAATGCCCTTATCAATGTAGCTGTTTCAGTCATTAACTTTTATAAACTAAAGACTATCAATCAACTTTTGGAAATAAACTGAACTCGTTTAAGTGGTAAGATGTTGTGCCTCCATTTTGTTGAGAGTGACTGTCCTTGACATCAAGGGAGCATTTAACAAGCAAAGCTGGAGTCAATGGGAATCGGGGGAAAACTCTCCATTGGTTGGAGTCAGACCTAACACAAGGAAAGATGGTTGTGGTTGTTGGAGGTCAATCATCTCAGCTCCAGGACATCACTGCAGGAGTTCCTCAGGGTAGTGTCCTAGGCCCAACCATCTTCAGCTTTTTCACCAATGACCTTCCTTCCATCATAAGGTCAGAAGTGGGAATGTTCATTGATGATTGCACAATGTTCAGCACCATTTGCGACTCTTCAGATACTGAAGCAGTCCATGTCCAAATGCAGCAAGACCTGGACAATATCCAGGCTTGGGCTGATAAGTGGCAAGTAATATTCCTGACACACAAGTGCCAGGCAATGACCATCTCCAACAAGAGAGAATCCAATCATCGCCCCTTGATATTCAATTGCATTACCATGGCTGAAACCCCCAATATCAACATCTGGGGTTTACCATTGACCAGAAACTGAACTGGACTAGCCATATAAATACTGTGGCTACAAGAGCAGGTCAGAGGCTAGGAATCCTGCAGCGAGTTACTCACCTCCTGACTCTCCAAAGCCTGTCCACCATCTACAAGTCACAGGTCAGGAGTGTGCTGGAATACTCCCCACTTGCCTGGATCAGTGCAGCTCCAACAACACTAAGAAGCTTGACTCCATTGAGGACAAAGCAACCCAGTTGATTAGCATCCCATCCACAAACTTTCATTCCCTCCACCACCAATGCACAGTAGCAGCAGGGTGTACCATCTACAAGATGCACTGCAGGAACTCACCAAGGCTCCTTATCACACCTTCCAAACCCGACAACCACTACCATCTAGAAGGGGAAGGGCAGTAGATACAAGGGAACACCGCCACCTGGAAGGTGCCCTCCAAGTCATTCACCATCCTGATATGGAAATATATCGCCGTTCCTTCACTGTCGCTGGGTCAAAATCCTGGAACTCCCTCCCTAACAGCATTGTGGGTGTATCCACACCACATGGACTGCAGCAGTTCAAGAAGGCAGCTCACCACCACCTTCTCAAGGGCAATTAGGGATGGGGAATAAATGCTGGCCCAGCCAGTGACACCCACATATCATGATTTTTTTTGGTTCATTTACGGGATGTGGGTGTCACTGGCTGGGCCAGCATTTATTGCCCATCCCTAATTGCCCTTGAGCAGGTGGTGGTGAGCTGCCTTCTTGAATCGCTGCTGTCAATGAATAAAAAAAAATTGGTCTTTGTTGCTCTTAGTGGTGAGTTGGCATGCTGCACAGGCGATGTTGTATGTGTTGGCCCTGGCATTGCAGGAGCCATGCTTGGTGTTGCTAATGTCTCCCTGGATATTGATGTGTCTGGTGCTGTCGCTGGTTTTTTCTGTTTTTCCAGCTCTGGTGTAGGTTAAATATGGACTCGGCTTTTTCTCGTTTGCTGGCCAGTTTGGGGCCCAGTTATGGGTGATCTCGGTGTCTCAGCTTCAGCAACAACTTTTGCCGGGCTCCAGGATTTAATGATTGAATGCTGTACATGTACACTTTTTCATTTCGATAGCTCAGGTAGGGATTTAGCATTGCTTGTTGAAGTGCTGAGCTGCTCTTTCCTGTGCTACAGTGAGTTGTTGTCTTATTTCCTCCTGGTCACTTGGAGGGAGTATCTTGCTTGGCAGAGTACTTCTTCCATTCAACAACTCTGTAGATGATTTTATGTCAGCCATGAGAGCTGTGAATCAGAGTGGCAATAAGTCAAGGTTTGGACCTTCCTTTGTCTCTCCGCATTTTGTTAGGGCTCTTTTGACCATCTGGATGTGTCTTTCCATAAACCTGTTTCCTCGAGGGTGATGAGGTGATGATGTGGAACCCATACTGTTCAGCAAATTCCTTAACTTCCCTGGGTGTCAACTGGATGTCATTGTCACATATTAATCTTTCAGGAATCCCTTGCTTAGCAAACAGAACTTGTACTGCTGAGATGATTGTTGTGCCTCTCAAATCTTTCATTTTGCAGATAAAAGGAAACTTTGAGTAGTGGTCTGTGACTATGAGATACCATTCTTGATTGTGTGTGAATAAACTGGCTCTCTCAGTACGCCATGGTATGGGTGGTACTTCAGTAGTTATCATCTCCTCTTTCTGCTTTGTGTTTCTGTACTTCTGCCATACATTGCATGTAGACACCATATTTTCAATGCCTTTGTAGATGCCTTTCCAGTACAGCTGATCTGGCTCTGAGCTTAAACTTCTCCATTCCCATTTGGCCTTCATGTACCTTTTGGCAAAGTTCTTCCTGCATTGTTTTGGGGATGCTTATTCTGGATCCGGCTAGCAGAACACCATCTTCCAGTGAGGTGTCTCTGAGAGACCAGTACTGCCATATTGCTGGCTGTATTTGCTGTATCTTCTCAGGCCATCTCCGGATCACTTGCTGAGGGAACATCTGTAACTCCTCATCTTTGCTGGTCTCATCTCTAATTTGGCTCAGTTTCTGTGGTGTCACATTCACTATGTGACGAATCTTTATACCTGGGTCATCCATCTCATGTTTCTCCTGTGGTGACAACTGAGACAGGGCATTTGCCAGCATTATTTCTCTTCCTGGCCTGTGTTTCAGAGTGAGATTGTCACTCTGAAGCCTCAAGAGTAACCTCAGTAGTCTTGCTGGTGCTTTACTCAGATTCTCCTTGTAGATCTGCCCATTACTGTCACCACCATTAACATTCTCCCTCCGAGATATGTATGGAACTTCTCACACTCATAAAAGGCTGCCAAAATCTCTCTTCCTATGTTGACATATCTGGTCTCAGCTGAGGCTAGAGCTTTGGATGAGAATGCTAATGGCTTTCCCTCTTGTATCAGGGCTGCTCCCAGCCTTTTTGTAGAAGCATCCACTTGCAGGGTCAAAGGTTTCTTCCTGTTCTAATTTGACAGACCTGTCTCCTGACATATTACCATTTTACGTTTGTTGAAACTCCTGCCATGTGCCCCTGACACTGGTACTCTACACCTCCTTCCATCAGGTCCTGTAGGTCTGCTGTGTGCTCTGACACTGGTACCCTACACCTCCTTCCATCAGGTCCTGCAGGTCTGCTGTGTGCTCTGACACTGGTACCCTACACCTCCTTCCATCAGGTCCTGCAGGTCTGCTGTGTGCTCTGACACTGGTACCCTACACCTCCTTCCATCAGGTCCTGCAGGTCTGCTGTGTGCTCTGACACTGGTACCCTACACCTCCTTCCATCAGGTCCTGCAGGTTTGCTGTGTGCTCTGACACTGGTACCCTACACCTCCTTCCATCAGGTCCTGTAGGTCTGCTGTGTGCTCTGACACTGGTACTCTACACCTCCTTCCATCAGGTCCTGCAGGTCTGCTGTGTGCTCTGACACTGGTACTCTACACCTCCTTCCATCAGGTCCTGTAGGTCTGCTGTGTGCTCTGACACTGGTACCCTACACCTCCTTCCATCAGGTCCTGCAGGTCTGCTGTGTGCTCTGACACTGGTACCCTACACCTCCTTCCATCAGGTCCTGCAGGTCTGCTGTGTGCTCTGACACTGGTACCCTACACCTCCTTCCATCAGGTCCTGCAGGTCTGCTGTGTGCTCTGACACTGGTACCCTACACCTCCTTCCATCAGGTCCTGCAGGTCTGCTGTGTGCTCTGACACTGGTACCCTACACCTCCTTCCATCAGGTCCTGCAGGTCTGCTGTGTGCTCTGACATATGTGGAATGAAGGACCTCATGTATTGGATCAACCAAGGAAACTTCTCAACTCTCTCTTATCCCTTAGGGCTTCCATCCCAGAGATCGCCAGGATTCCTTCAGGGCTCAGCTTGATTCCGTCAAGTGTCAGAATTGGCATTCTGTCACTTTGACAATTGTCTGCATTTAACTTGATCCCAGCTTTCCCATTTCTCTCCATAGCTTCATGTAGATTGTAGCCCTGACCTTTTTTGTCTACATCGTATTCTGGAAATGATTTGTTATGCTGACTGCTCCTTTGCATCCCCTGTATGTCTCCTCTACTTTCTGCTGGAACACATCCTGACTCACTTTAAGGCCAAAAGGCAGACGCAGGAATTTGTACTGTCCAAAGGATGTGTTGAATGTTGTAAGTAGTGAAGATTACCCGTCTAGTTTCACATTCCAGTGGCCACTTCTGCCATCAAACTTGCTGAAAACCTTTGCCCCTGCCAGTGCTGGTGTAATCGCTTCCAGTATTGGAATGAGGTAGTGACCCCTCATAATGGTTTGATTAAGATCTTTGGAATCGAGGCAAATTCTTAGCCGTCCATTTGGTTTCTCTCTCACCACAATGGAATTTACCCAAACTGTAGGCTCTGTGACTCTGGGACCTTCCTTTCTTCCATCTCTTGGAGCTCTCTTTCAAGCTTTCCTTTTAGTACTATTGGTACTTTACACGGGGGATTAATCATTCGTTTCATCACTGGGTCAATAGCAATGTGATACTCAAAATCTTCAAAGCGCCCAACCATCTCATCGAAACACTCTGGGTAAATTTGCACCAGATTCTCTTTGCATCTGATCAGAGGGCGCTTTTCAATGGGTGCACTCTCTTCAACCCTGTGTCGCTCCTTTATCTCATGGTTTACCAAGTTAATCTTCAGCTCTTCACAACTGCTCAACCCCAGGATAGCAGGGCCATCTGTTTCAGTGATGTAGAACATACAACCAACATCTTTCCCTCTGATTTGGGCTGTTCCTGGCTGTCGAATCTCAGTTCCCCTGTAGGCCGTCAGCATGACATTGCTCGGTCTCAGTACGCCTTCCTTTGGATAATCATTTTCTTCCAAATTTTCAGGAAAGATCTTCTGGTATAGTCTGAGTGAGATGACGTTACTCTGCGCTCCAGTTACAATCTTCACCTTCTGATTTATCGCTGTGGGCTTTTACTTCACGCTCTTCCTGATCCGAATGGTTGTGTGAATTTATTTACCCTGGCAACTGTCACATCCAGCTATTTTGTGTCATTGTGTGGTTCCTATGTCACCGTCACTTTCCAGGGTGTGGATGTTTTGGTTCCTTTCCCTGTCCATTCACCCAGTTGTTCTGGCTCTGGTGCCTCGTCTGCCACCTTCTATCTTTGTTCTGCACATCTTTACCCAGTGATTGGCCTTTCCACAATCTCTGCAGATTGATCTGTGCGCGAGATATTTCCTTCTGTTTGCGAATTCATGTGGTCACCCACAGCTCCTGCACGTCTTTCTCAGTTTGGCGTACATTCTTTTGTTCCTAGCTACTTTTTCTAGATACTTACAGATAATACAACAATATGTAACAATCTCCCTCTTCCAATTGTCACATTCCTCCCTCAGGGTCTACTTGATGGACCCTGCTACCTTTGAACCCTGAAACCTTTGGACTGCTCCGGAACGCCCAGCAGGTCAAACTCATGTAACTGAACTCTGAGACCCAATGTCAGGGAGGCCTTGGGCTGAACTGTTTTGGCTGCCAGATTGTTCCCTGGGCCCCTGGCTGGATGACAAGAGGCATTTTCTCAGCCACATGAGTTGGGTCATGTCCATCACTTTTAAATACAGTTCAATTACATTTTTTAAAACCTACATGAAACCTCATCCTGCCCGTGGATGAGGTTTGATGCTTTTTCTAATTCTCGCTGGGGCTCCTGGCCTGCCCGCTGACCTTAAGGTTGGACGGGCAGGTCCATTGATTACTTCAATGACTCTGACAATGGCCTCAATTGGCCATTGACAGGTCGGCGGGCGCACAGCTGATTCTGCTGAGCCCCCGCCTACCTGAACATTTAAACGGAGCGCGGTGACGTCGGGAGTTCCGCCTGAAGTCATCCCACGTCATTTTACGTGTCGGCGGGTGGGCCCCGCCCCTGCTCACTGACCGGGAAATCCTGGCCCAGGTGTATAAAATTATGAGGGGCATGGATAGGGTAGACAGGAAGGAACCTTCCCCCTTGGTGGAGGGATCAATAACCAGGGGGCGTAGATTTAAGGTAAGGGGCAGGAGGTTTAGAGGGTATGTGAGGAAGAATTTTTTCACCCAGAGGGTGGTGGGAATCTGGAACTCTCTGCCTGAAAGGGTGGTAGAGGCAGAAACCCTCATAACATTTAAGAAGCATTTGGATGTGCCCTTGTGATGCCATGGCATACAAGGCTATGGGCCTAGTGCTGGGAAATGGGATTAGAATAGTTAGGTACTTGTTTGACCAGCGCAGACTCGATGGGCCGAAGGGCCTTTTTCTGTGCTGTAGACCTCTATGACTGTATGATCTCACATTGCTGCCAGTCCTTCTGGCTGTTCAGAGCATCAGGGCTGTGCTCACTGCAGTAGATGTTATCTAAGTGAGCTTGCTGAGCCACTCATCAGGGGCTCGTCCTCAAATGGTTTTTATGTAAATTCCTCAGCATCTGCACCACGTACAATAAATACTTTTGGTGCTGATGATGTGTTGGCATCTTCTACGCTGAGGACTTAGATGCTCATTTTTCACATCCAGACCCCAGTTTGCTGACACTTTCGTGCTGCAGATGTCTGGTTGATTGTTTTAGCTTTTTAATTTATTTATTGCGCGAGTGTAATTAGGAATTTTTACAGAAACTCCCTGACGAAGGGACCTCGGTAACCCAACCCTCGTTCCGGGATATGAGCTGCTAGTTGCAACCTTTCGACTGAAGCGCGAGTAATTCTTTTTTTGACTAGCCAGTGCTCCTTAATGCTGACCCTTCGGTGATCGGATCTGAGCCCAGGGTCCTTCAAAGTAAAGCATCATTTCCAGCCACCACATTACCTTGTCTCCCGGAACCTGTGCTTTGAGCAAGCCAGCTTCACGTTATGCCTCTGGGGAGAATATTAATTAGAAATTAAATACTTACAATCATGTGCTGGCTTGAACAAAAATTCTATTGAAAAAGATTATAATCGGCCTTAAGTGGGGAATAATGTTTAGTGATAAATGTACACATGTTAAATACCACGATTAATCTGATAATGGGCCACAGTGAAGGTGGGTCGGACTAATGAAATGAGGCATTTTGTTGTTATTTCAATGCCTGACCTGAGCCTGAGCTTTGGAGGTAATGGTATTATCTCCCCCTTTGATAGCTATATTACTTTAATTAGGCCTGATGGGCTGTGATGGAGAATGCAAATCTAGGTCATTGCATATGTAAATGTGCAGCTGTGGTCTTGCTGAATGCCAGAACACATCAGACAGTGTGTCTCAGCGTCACCAAGCATTAATTCCAACATGGCAGGCAGACAAGACTTCAAACTTGAGCACTAAACACGCCCTCTTAGTGTCTCCAGTTAGTGCCAGAAAGAGTGATCAGAATGGTAATAATCTCCAGATCTAGTTATCCAGAATTATACGATACTAAAATGAGAGGTAAGTAGGTAAGTAGTTTTCCATCCCAGGCTCCAACAGTAAGTTGGCCTTTATTTTGAGATCCTTTCTTCTTCATAACCTAGTATTTGTTTCAGACTGATTTCTCATGGCAACCTATATACTGACCTACTGCATTGCATGTTAGATTAATCTTGGAGATATTTAAGTGAGGTCCTACATGTTTGAGCTATTGTAGCCTAAGTGAGCTTAAAAAATATTACTTTCATAATCAAGGTAGAGTCTTGGAGAGGAGGAGAAGGCTAAGAGGAGACTTGTTAGAAGTTAACAAAATCATAAGGGAACTGGACAGAGTAGATAGGGAGAAACTGTTCCCACTCATAAATGGATCGAGAACCAGAGGGCACAGTTTTAAAGCGGTTTGCAAAAGAAACAAATGCCAGGTGAGAAAAAATTTTTTCACACAGCGAGTGGTTCGGGTCTGGAACGCACTGCCTGGAAATGTGGTGGAGGCAGGTTCAATTGAGGCATTCAAGAGAGCATTAAATGATTATCTAACTAGAAACAACGTGCAGGGTTACGGGGAAAAGGCTGGAGATTGGCACTAAGTTAAAATGCTCAGAAAGCCGGTGCAGAGATGATGGGCTGAATGGCCTCCTTCCACACTGTAACGATTCTGTGATTCTGTGATAGCCAACAAACAGCGGTCCTAAATTTCCTTGGGACCTGAGGCCCATAGGGGAGGTGAGGGTAAGTTGGAGCCTAAGCGATCAGACACACTAGAGAGGCACTAGCAAGAATTGTTAGAGGGGCCTGGGATGAGTGGGGCTTCCATCTGCTCTAAACATGGCCTCCTATGATACAGGGAACGAGGCTGATGAGCAAGTGGGCTTTCCCCTGTTGGAAATCCCGAGGTCCCAGCCTTTGTTCTGTCCAGTGATCTAGACACTGGGATGAACCCGGCATAGAGGTCGCTTTAGGGAAGGAGGTCAGGCCCCACAGGAGGCTTCAATCTGGATTCCTGGCATAAAGGCCCTGCAACTGATGGCATTTTTAAACAACACACACACACTAATGACTGTGAAAAAAATGTTTTTTTTTTCTTTTCGTCGCCTGAATCTGAATTTGAACAATTTCCTTCACATTCCTCAAGCAAATCAGTGAGAGTTAACAGTTTGCACCTGTTCACTGGGATTCGATTATGAAACAGGCCCTTTTGCCCCTTCAGTAACATCCATTCAACACAGTTGTTATCAAAGGGCCAATCGCTTCTCTTCAAACTGTTTTGAGGTGTCAGCTGTGGCTCAGTTCATAGAACCCTCGCCTTTGAATCAGAGGGTTGTGGGTTCATGTCCCACTCCCGGAAACCAAGAACTGTGATTGTACTCAAAAAAAAGAGTTGCAATCTGTGACTGTTGATAACTCGAAAGAGTTTCAAACTGTTTTGCCTCCATAGATGTGCTTCATTATCGAGAATGCGAGAGAGATGTTCCACGAAAAAATGTTCATCCTGTGGGCTGACCAATCACTTGCCTCTCAGTCGCTTAGTAATATGCTCGAGTCACTTGTATTTACGCTGCCCTGAACTGAGATGTAATGGATATAAAGATATAAATTGTCATATTTCACAGCAGCTAAAGGCTGTGGGATACAAAAATCAATACAAAGTTATTGTAATGGTCAGCCTGTGATTAATAAATGCCAACCTTCTGAAATTATCATCAGTAGGAAATCCAACTATATTTCATTGAGATAGTAGTAGGTGATTCTGTTTGTGGGGTTAGCCTATTTTATGGTACACAAGAGGTTTCAAAACCACAGGAGTCTGCTTTTATGGGGTTAGAATGTTTATTTCATTTATTACTTGAACCACGTTACAGCCCGTGTGCCTCCCCAAACTCTACTACTCCAGGCAGGCGTCCAAACAACCATAATGTCATGGGCACCCATCAAAGATGTTTAAGCAACATAGCCCACCCCAGGTCCCAGATACTGTAGCTTGGGTGAGGAAGGGAGGTAAGCAATAGTTGCTGCATCCCACCTTCACTGATGTAAGTGGCCTGTGAACTGTGAGCAATGTGCAATTGCCTGCCCTCCCACCAGGATTATTGTGCATTCATTATGCTCATTAAAAGATTAACTATTACCAACAGACAATGATTGTTGCGGTGTATCTTTGACTTGATTTCACTATTGATCAGTCAGGTGGCACCATTCAGTTCGAACCTAGAAAAGTATAAGAAAGACAATCAATACATTTTGCTGTTGTAGATTACTGCAGAAGACAGTAAGAAGCTGTAGGAGCAAGCATTCTAAGGCTACAATCTCAGGATGTGGAGGTGGCGCTGATTGATTCGTATTGTGGTTCAATGCCACAAAGTACATTACGTGAGCTCAGAACCAAATTGAATCAAAATCAATCTAACAGTGGGCAATCCTGAACTTTTCCAAATCCGATTCAGAATAATTGGTTGTTAATTGAGTCCCTGATCCATGGATTGGCCGTTTAAATACATTGTGAGTAAATCTTGCACTAAAAAAATATGAATAATCCCTGAAAAAAACCTTCAGACGTTTTTGGCACGTGAACACTTCACTCCAATAAATAAGCACACAGACATGTAATATTGTCACTATTCCAAGTGATAATGTTTTTTTCTTTTCATCGCCTGAATCTGAATTTGAACAATTTCCTTCACATTCCTCAAGCAAATCAGTGAGAGTTCACAGTTTGCACCTGTTCACTGGGATTCGATTATGAAACAGGCCCTTTTGCCCCTTCAGTAACATCCATTCAATACAATTGTTATCAAAGAGCCAATCGCTTCTCTTCAAACTGTTTTGCCTCCATAGATGTGCTTCACTATCGAGAACGCGAGAGAGATGTTCCACGAAGAAATCTTCATCCTGTGGGCTGACCAATCACTTGCCTCTCAGTCGCTTAGTAATATGCTCGAGTCACTTGTACTTATGCTGCCCTGAACTGAGATGTAATGGATATAAAGATATAAATTGTCATATTTCACAGCAGCTAAAGGCTGTGGGATACAAAAATCAATACAAAGTTATTGTAATGGTCAGCCTGTGATTAATAAATGCCAACCTTCTGAAATTATCATCAGTAGGAAATCCAACTATATTTCATTGAGATAGTAGTAGGTGATTCTGTTTGTGGGGCTAGCCTATTTTATGGTACACAAGAGGTTTCAAAATCACAAGAGTCTGCTTTTAAGGTGATAGAATGTTTATTTCATTTATTACTCGAACCACATTACAGGCAGAAGACGAAACAGCTGAGGTTTGAAATTCTCATGTGTACAGTAAAATATATTACTGTAACAACAATTGTCATGTTTATTGTGTGAATTATATTTATGATTTACGCAACCCATTCCAACAACTAACATTGTTTATGGAACACATCAAAAATTACTTTTATTTGAGGTTTCCAACTGATAAAGCTTTCACAGCAACATATTTTCTAACAGCAGCAACCAAGGGTTGCAATGTTTCTAAACACCAAGCCATCAGCGAGGTCCATTGACTTATCCACATCACCTCCAATGGACCCAGAGCATGCAGGTCACAGATTGCAACCCCTGCGCCCAAAATACAGGGCAGATGAATTTTAGTCCACAGCCTCATATGGTTGGCAGAACACCATTTACTCTTATCACACGTGTGATTGCTTGTTCCAAACAGTGTTTGCCTGGTATCTGTGCTGACCATGCAGTGATATCATTATTGGTTTTAGTTCGGGATGGACCTTTACATAACTCATGGCTGCGAAGTACATTCTGAACATCTACAATCATCCCGAGTGGAACTCTCCATAGTGACACCTTATGAATACCAATGAAGCTATTTTAGGTCTCGGAAGTGAAGGGTTATTTTTAATTCCATATGCTACCACACTGGATCAGTCTCCACGGGATTTTGTTTATCTCGCTACTCTGTTAAAAATAAATAAATGAGACAGCCTTCGACATTTGCCTCTGTGTAAAATTAGCCATCACATCAATCTTCGGAATCTGAACACTGGAACATGCTAGGATTTCTCATTTGAGGTCCTGTGGGAGGGTGTGTGCCAGATCCATCAACTGTTTGGCACCAAATGGTGAGAAGCAGTTTTCCACCTTCCACACATCCAGTGAGGAGCTTTGCCCCCTGAACGTGTATATCAGGATTTAGGTGTGCATATCCGTGGTCAAAAAATAACGTGCCTGACTTTCCCAGTGCGTGAGGCTCCTCCTCATCCAGCAGAAAATGATCCCTGTCGAATCTTCAGAAGACGACGGGACCGATCTTCCTGGTTATATTGGCCTTTTATGTGCCAGTTCCCTGCCCGCCCCTTATATGGTAACACATTTCCAACAACCAAACAGGCAAAGAACCTATCATTTCAACAGCAACAAGATGCATGTGATATGATGATGGTGTCAACATGACATTACCTTGGATGCAGATCACACCAAATAATTCTTCATACAAGTGGCTGCCTAGGATTGCTGAGTTTTGAGAAATGTATTTGAGAAAAGAAAGTTTAGCAGACCAAAGAGGATTAATTCAAAAGGATTTTAAGCCATTTCTAGTCCATTTTGTTGGTGCTTGAAATCTTATAAGCGTCCTTGCCAATTATTTTCTTTTAACTTACCAAGTACCATTACAAGGAATTCCCAATGGGGATTCCCTATCTGGAAGGAGAGACCCATCAAAGGGATTCCAGGCAAATGGTTCTGCACAAGAGAGACTGTGCCCATCTGTGGGTATCTGCACACCCATATGTGCAGACAGAACATACCCCATGTTGGTAGATGATTAATGCATGTGAAGACTCCAACTCTGAAGATAGACCCGACAGTGCAGATCCCAGTGATCCCAGTCCGAGCTTGCCATGTTTTATGTGGTGCTGCACGGAATAAGGCAGCAATTCTTGTTTGGCCACACCTGCAAAATGTGGTCACCATACTTACAAGTATCTGACGATGACTATGGAAATTGTCTTCATAGAGCCTGGATCAGCAGAAAGCCCGGACACAGAACTATATCATCTGCCAACAAGCAACACAGGGCTGACACAGCCAGTGACCTGCCCCCAGACATGTGCTTGAATGGGGCTGCTGCTCTGGACAGCCACAAAAGGATAATCTTTGTAAGCAGCTTGTGCCATTATATCTCCGGCAGCCATCGAACAGGGACCAGGTGCCCAGCTGTTCTGCCACTTGCTAGCCCATAGGCTTTCCTTCCCTATAATCTCCTTTCCCATACAGCCTTGGCAATGGCTGCTGAGTGACCGAGGGGTATTTGAGGCTTTCTAAAGGCTTTTCATCACTCCGTTACAGCATTTCCGTTGGATTGTTCCCATCACTTTAAATTTAACTTGCACACAATTTTCCACCTTCACCTATTTTCCCTACAGTGGCTGAAACCTGCTCTTGAATCTGTTAATAATTTGGTGAACCAAGTATTATGTAATAGCACGCGTGAGCAAGACCCACACAGCGTAGCCTGGTGGTGCTGTCAATTGCACTGTTCTTACCATTCACCCAGCTGATATGGACAAACTCAGGACGCATAGAGTACCTTTTAGGTATGATTCAATTCCACAGTGAGCAATGTGCTCTCTAACTGAGTCATAGCGGGAGCCCCTTAATCATTTCGATAGTTCCATTAGTGGAGCTTAAATCAGACTATTTCTGAAATGGTTCGCAAACCACAATCTGAGTGAGTACAAGTGTGCATTTGAGAATGTTTATTCATCGAGATCTCTTAAGTGGTCGCTTTGTTGGTGGAACAAATGGAGCTGAGAACTTGCTTTCTTCTTTTGTACAGAGACACACCCCATCATACACCTACCATAGCAGGCTGGCAGATTTCCGGATAGAGAAGAAAATAGGCCGGGGTCAGTTCAGTGAAGTGTATCGAGCAACTTATCTTCATAATGGAAAAGCAGTCGCATTAAAAAAAGTCCAGGTAAGAGAATTTGCCAGAAAGCATTTCATTAATATTAGCTGCTTACAGTGTTATAAAGCATCAGTGTTTTTTTATTCATTCATGGGATTTGGAGATCACTGGCTAGGCCAGCATTTATTACCCATCGCTAACTTAAGAGTCAACCACATTGCTGTGGTAAAAGCAAAAAACTGCGGATGCTGGAAATCCAAAACAAAAACAGAAACAGAAATACCTGGAAAAACTCAGCAGGTCTGGCAGCATCTGCGGAGAGGAACACAGTTGATGTTTCGAGTCCTCATGACCCTTCAACAGAACTAAGTAAAAATAGGAAAGGGGTGAACTATAAGCTGGTTTAAGGGGGGGGCGGTGGGGGAAGAGGGGGGGGGTGTTGTTGGGACAAGCAGCCAGTGATAGGAGGAGATAACCAAAAGATGTCACATACAAAAGAACAAAGAGGTGTTGAAGGTGGTGATATTATCTAAAGGAATGTGCTAATTAAGATTGGAGAGCAGGACAAGGAAGGTACAGTTAGCTCTAGTGGGGGTGGGGTGAAATAGGACTATAAGGGCATAAAAGGTATAGATGAGCGATGGGTGGAAATAATTTTAGATCATGAACTCTCTCCTCCATCCCCACCCACTTTCCGATTCTTCCCCCTCCTTTTTGTTTTTTCCAATAATTTTTATAGATTTTTCTTTTCCCACCTATTTCCATTATTTTTAAATGTATTTCCACCCATCGCTCATCTATACCTTTTATGCCCTTATAGTCCTATTTCACCCCACCCCCACTAGAGCTATCTGTACCTTGCTTGTCCTGCTCTCCAATCTTAATTAGCACATTCCTTTAGATAATATCACCACCTTCAAAACCTCTTTGTTCTTTTGTCTGTGACATCTTTTGGTTATCTCCTCCTATATTGGCTGCTTGTCCCAACAACTCCCCATCTTTCTCCCCCTCACCCCCTTAAACCAGCTTATATTTCACCCCTTTCCTATTTTTACTGAGTTCTGTTGAAGGGTCATGAGGACTCAAAACATCAACTGTGCTCTCCTCTGCCGATGCTGCCAGACACATTGCTGTGGGTCTGGAGCCACATATAGGCCAGACTAGGTAAAGACAGCAGATTTCTTTCCCTAAAGAGAATTAGTGAACCAGATGGCTTTTTACAGTTTCATGGTCCATCGTCAGGTAGATTTTCATGCTCATCGTCATCAGACTTTATAAATCCCAGATTTTTATTGAATTCATGGGATTCAAACCTGGGTCCCCGGAGCATTACCCTGGGTGTACTGGGTTACTAGTCCAGCGACAATATCATTACACCACCACATCCCCTAATCTAGTGAGCTGATATAAAGTAAAGCAGTGGCAAAGCACCATACAATGCAGAAGGGAGATTTCCTTTCTGTATAACAATAATTTTTTTTTAATAAATGAATTTGCTACTGCATTAGCCAACTCACTCAGGGAATCTGCTTCTACTTCAGAAGTTTGAAAAAAAATGAGGAAAATGGAACATACTCACAGTTACTTCTCTTTCTCACTGGATGTCTCTGTTATGCCTGAATACTGTCAACAGAGCACTTTGCTTACATAGATGCCAACAGGTTTTTTTTGCTTTTTTAAGCCACACTGTGGTAGTGCCACTGTTCGCCAGCAAAGCTGAAGGGGGATTTAAGATGGGGAAGGTATTTCTTGCTCTTGGTGTGGGGTCACTGGAATCGATATTCCACTAGGACCCTCCCTAAATTTTAGACCAGCGCCTGACATCATGTCACAAATATGTCACAGCCTGGAAATTTCATTTGAAATATTTGTTCACTTCATATCCAAATTCTCTCTACACTGTTGGCAGCAGCTGTCTGGGAGATTCTGAACCTAATGTCGCACCAGTACTTCCAAACAGGGGCTTGAATATGTTTAATAACACAGGCTGAAGCAGACACCCCAAAGATGTCAGACATCTCGCATCTTCATGTCACAATAAAAAACGTTGGGCTGGATTTTACCGCCGGCTTCGGGGTCCTGACCTGGGCATAAAGCAAGGCCCGAGCCCACGCTTGCCAAACGCGGGCCCGGCTTGGCGATTTTAGCACTGGTATCCTCCTAATTGATGCCTGCAGCACCCACTGTCCAATCCAAGAAGACGGACAGGCCCAACCAGAGGGCTGACAGCTCCGAAGCCTCAGCAGCATCGCCGGGGGGAAGTGGGGGCGCTGCTGAAGCAGGCTGAAACATGTTTGGAAATTACGATGTAGGACGGGTGATGGGAGTAGGCCCCATGGGATGGAGGAGAAACACCTTTGATGGGGGGGGGGGGGGATCATTGGGGCCTCTGGGACTGTCTTTCATGCCAACCACCTCCCGCTCCCCCTTTTTGGACCACGGAGCCTCAGGCTTTGATGACCCCCCACCCCCAGAGCTGCTGCAGGGAGACTGCCTCCACGAAGATGACAGCCTCTCCACCCACCTCCATGGAGCAGGCAGCTGGTCTGCCTGGCAATCCCACACCTGCGGGTCACTGGAAAAGTTCCTCGGTCTCACCAGCTGCAGCTAGGAGCTTCCCAGGAGGGAGAATCCTGAATTACAATAGTTGCACTGCTAAGTTGCTTGGATGCTAACTCTGTTCATAAGATTAGATTTGTCTTTGATTGTCTTTTTAAGGTATTTGAAATGATGGATGCTAAAGCAAGGCAAGACTGCATCAACGAGATTGACCTTTTAAAGGTAATGTGTTAAGATTCTGAAATTGTAACCAGATAACCTAGAATTTTAACCTTTAGGTTGCTGATTGCACAGGAGGAATTGGTACTAGTAAATTTTACCATGTGCTGGACATCAGGTAACAGCTAATTACTCAACTGGAGCAAGATTCCAGGGTCACTTTCATTCTCTAAAGGTCATTCATGGATCAGTTCAATTTTATTGGGTTTCATGGTCATTCACCAACCCATCAATGACCACCGCTGAACGTCGATTAATAATCCAGCGGGTGCTTTCCATTAACATTGCCCCACCCTTAACTCACCTGTTTACTAAAATTTAGTGAGGAAACCTAGCCTCAGTAAACCACAGGTGAGGCTGTGTTGTTTGGTGTTAATGGACCTGCAGAACTTAACAAAACAACTCTCTGCATATTTCCCTGAGCTCTAAGGCTGAGTGCACAGGCTGCAAACTTCCTTCAACTTTGAACAGAAATGCAGCTGTGAAACTTTGCTGATATGAAACTCACTGTGGGACAGATGAGGTGCCAGTCTGTTCCCCAAAGTGGTACACTTCATTTAGCAGCCTGGTTGAGAGCTGACAAAATTCCTTTCACATATGTTGGCAGCTTTAAGTGTCCCACTGCCATCTGGGACTCCCAACATGTTGGTGAGAGCCACCTGGGCCAAGCTGCTCAACTGTTTCACCAGTCGATTATCACGTGTGGTTATCAGAAAAAAAAATCCAAGATCTCTTTATCAGCCACGCTGTCTCTTTAGGATCAGTTGGTCGCACTCTGGTCCTTTGGGTCGGCAAATCCCACTCCAGGGACTTAAGCACATAATCTTGGCTCGCGCTGAAGTTGTGCCATGTGGTGTTGGGGGGTTAGTTGCATTTTTGGCAGAGGTTGAAAACTGGCAGCTCGCCCTGGATCAGCCATCCATCATACACCACATTCCTGAGAGGGAAAATTGGGCAGGATGTGTGTAACAGGTGAGCAACCCATGATCCCAGGTTTCCCACACCAGCCTGCACTGGATGGGACACGCAAAGTCTTTCACAGGAAAATTAAACCTGGCAGGGCTGCCAACCTGATCGGCTGGGAGTGTCCAGGATTTGAAGATCAATCTCCTGGACACTGCCATGTGTGTCCCTGGAAGAAAAATCATTGGACCATTAACAAAAATATTGTTTTTTAAAAAATTTTCTTTGTACAGTCCTCTTTACAAGGTCTAAAAATATTGAAAATGGGGGGAAGAAAACCAGTTTGGCTGACAGTTAAGCATCATCCAATTGGGTGACGAGTTTTTTTGCTTTCCAGTTAGCGTAGAAAGGCAGTACATCATAACATTGTGTGTAAAAGCAAAATACTGCGGATGCTGGAAATCTGAAACAAAAACAAAAAAAGCTGGAAAAACTCAGCAGGTCTGGCAACCTTCCTTAACCAAGGTTTTCCACCCACGGTGGTTGACAGGGCCCTCAACCGTGTCTGACCCATCTCCCGCGCATCCGCCCTCACACCTTCCTCTCCCTCCGAGAACCATGATAGGGTCCCCCTTGTCCTCACTTATCACCCCACCAGCCTCCGCATTCAAAGGACCATCCTCCACCATTTCCGCCAACTCCAGCATCTTGCCACCACCAAACACATCTTCCCTTCACCCCCACTATCGGCATTCCGTAGGGACCGTTCCATCCGGAACACCCTGGTCCACTCCTCCATCACCCCATACACCTCAACCACCTCCCACGGCACCTTCCCATGCAACCGCAGAAGGTGCAACACCTGCCCCTTTACTACCTCTCTCCTCACCGTCCAATGGCCCAAACACTCCTTTCAAGTGAAGCAGCATTTCACTTGCACTTCCCTCAATTTAGTCTACTGCATTCGCTGCTCCCAATGCGGTTTCCTCTACATTGGAGAGACCAAACGCAGACTGGGTGACTGCTTTGCAGAACACCTTCGGTGTGTCCACAAGCATTAACCAGACCTCCCTGTCGCTTGCCATTTCAACACCCCACCCTGCTCTCATGCCCACATGTCCGTCCTTGGCCTGCTGCAATGTTCCAGTGAAGCTCAACGCAAACTGGAGGAACAGCACCTCCTCTTCCGACTAGGCACTTTACAGCCTTCCGGACTTAACATTGAGTTCAACAATTTCAGACCATGAACTTTCTCCTCCATCCTCACCCCCTTTCCAATCCCCCTTTTCCCAATAATTTATATATTTTTAATATATATTTTTCTTTCCCCACCTATTTCTATTATTTTTAAATGTATTTCCATTCATTGTTTTATCTCCACCTTTTAGCCCATTTCGATCCCTTCCCCCCACCCCACCCCCCACTAGGGCTATCTGTACCTTGCTCGTCCTGCTTTCTACCCTTAATGTCACCATTAGCACATTCCTTAGCTAATATCACCGCTCTTTGACCTTCTGTCTATGACATCTTTGGCAATCTCTTCTTTGCTTCCACCCATCACTGGCCCCCTATCCAGCTTCACCTGCCCCCCACCCCACCCCCACCCGACCTCCAACCAGCTTATATTTCACCTTATTTCTCTATTTCCTTAGTTCTGTTGAAGAGTCATACGGACTCGAAACATTAACTGTGTTCCTCTCCACAGATGCTGTCAGACCTGCTGAGTTTTTCCAGCTATTTTTGTTTTTATAACAATGCACGTGTTGGCTGACAAATGGCTCGAGTGCGGGGACAAGTCATGTGATGAAACCTCCAGGAATACATTTAATCACAGTTGGTAACCCCACGGTGCAGATGGCTGTAAAAGCTTCCCTGCCACTCAAGTTGTCCTGACCAATCTATATCCCTCTACCAAATACACAATAACTGCTCAATCTTCTCATTGCTGGTTATGAGGCCAATTGCTGTGCACTAATCCTCTGCTGAATTACAGTGGTTACATTTCAATTCCAAATCATTGGCTGTGAAGAACTTTGGGACATCCTAAGGCCATGGAAGGTGCTATAGCAATGCAATATCTTTAAACTCTGAGTCTGATGCCCCCCTCCTATTGTGTGCCATAAAATTGTCTACCCCTGGTTCCCCATCCATTAAAAACCAACAGAGCATAAATCCTGGGCTGGAAGTCCATCATTTTGCGATATTTGCTCTGGAACATGCCAGGAAGGGGCACATTGGGATTTTAACCCGGAAGTGAGGACCTGATTAGAACGATAGAATGAGCAGGAAGCTGCAAGGAGAAGTGTGGTGTCCCTTGGGTTCATGATCTGAAATTGTTGAACTCAATGTTAAGTCCGGAAGGCTGTAAAGTGCCTAGTCGGAAGATGAGGTGCTGTTCCTCCAGTTTGCGTTGAGCTTCACTGGAACAATGCAGCAGGCCAAGGACGGACATGTGGGCATGAGAGCAGGGTGGAGTGTTAAAATGGCAAGCGACAGGGAGGTCTGGGTCATGCTTGCGGACAGACTGAAGGTGTTCCGCAAAGCGGTCACCCAGTCTGCGTTTGGTCTCTCCAATGTAGAGGAAACCGCATTGGGAGCAACGAATGCAGTAGACTAAATTGAGGGAAGTGCAAGTGAGCCCAAGGAAGAGACAGATGGATAAACAGAAAGGAATAACCAGGTGTTACTTTTATATATTTCCTATAACCAGTTACAGGATTATGTTGGGGGAAGGTCACCTTGAGTCTCACAGATAAGGAACGATGCATTGTGTTGAGGAGGGACTATCTAGCAAAGGTTATGTATAGGCGTTCAGCACCTGCTGTGGCAGTCACCCTGTGAGCTTGACGTCTATCCTGTTTACTGTTGCAGTCCCACAGGGATTGCATTCATTACACGTTTCAGAGTGATCCCAGGCTTTCCAGTTGGGGATGCCCTGGTTCAGCTTAGTTCATCTGCCAGGATGTATTAACTTATCTGCCTGGTTCCTGCATCAAATTTTACCGCTCGGCAGAAACCAGCAGACGATTCCCATCAGGACTTTTCATGTTACTGGCCTGATATAGATCTCCACTTCCCACAGCTCAGGGCCACAGTGAGGGCTGCAGGGGATGTTTTGGAATTGCAGGTCACTTTAAACATCACAGTGAAATTCCCCTGAGTTGCTAAAGCCTATAGGCTTAAAAGCTGCGGTTTGCATCTCTGGTCCGTGCTGAGCATCCCAGCAAAGCCGATGGTAGGGGGTCCTGCAATTAGCTTTAGCACCATAGGTTAGATAGAGCAAAGTCGGACAATGCTCCCAATCCTCAGTGAGATTCAACATCACCAGCTACAGGACACTAGGTGAGGACTGGAATATTCCAGCCGTGATGCCTCTACCATCAAATAGCTGACCGGTATCGGACAACGGTTGTGTGTGAGGTACTAAAGCGCAGCCAGGGTTTGTTGAACAATATCCTGGCAAGATGTTGGCACCTGTGGGAAACAAAGGGAGGGGAGGAAACTGGAGAGAACGATCTCTACAATGCCCAACCACAAATCCGATCAAATGCAACCGCTGGAAGGTTGGATGAACTTAATATTTATGTGACCTTGACACCAAACAGTCCTTGTGTTCTGTGCCTCAGTTTAGCCAACAGGTACTTTGATCAAAGCAAAAATAAAGGCAAAATACTGTGGATGCTGGAAATCTGAAATAAAAACAAAAATTGCTGGAGGAACTCAGCAGGTCTGACAGCATCTGTGGAGAGGGAGACAGAGTTAACGTTTCGAGTCTGTATGACTCTTCATCAGAGCTAAAGAGGAATAAGAAATGTGGTGAAATATAAGCTGTTTAAGTGGAGTGGGATAGGTGGAGCTGGATAGAGGGCCGGTGATAGATGGAGGCAAAGGAGAGATTGCCAAAGATGTAATAAACAAAAGGTCAAAGGGGTGTTTACAGCAGTGATATCAGCTAAAGGATGTGCTAATGGTGACATTAAGGGTGGAAAGCAGGATGAGCAAGGTACAGATGGCCCTGGTGGGGGGTGGGGTGGGGGGAAGGGAGCGAAATGGGCTAAAAGGTGGAGATAAAACAATGGATGGAAATAAAATCTTTGATCACTTTGATTAAATTATAAACTGTGATTACATCCAACGTTCCATGAAATCCAAGAAACAATGCTTTAGTTGCTGTTCCAGGAGCTGCAACCCCCTCTCTTGTGAAGTGGAACTGAACCAAATGAACCCTGGAGCCAGCCAAGTACTCGTGTGGCTGCGGGAAATGAATAAGATCTTGGACTCAGATGTGGAGGGGCCACCTAGGGGGTGGATACTTCTCTTCAGCTTCAGGGTGTACCACGTTGGTGAAGGTGGAATCAGACCCAAAGAGTTCACGATTTAAATTTTGTGAGCAGCTTGTGTCCAATTTTAAGTTCCATTTGGATGACAGGCTGTTGTTTGTGGGGAGTTGAGCTCATCATAGGACTGAGGAACTATAATTTGTAATTGTGATAACCCGCAGAAGAATGTTGAAAATCTTTGTACAAATTTTTCAAAAGTTGCTGGTTTCATTAACACTTTGTACTGGGGGATTGAGACGCATTCAGACCTTAGGTCTCGGGGAATGAGAATGTCATCCATCTCAACATTCCAATGCAACTTCAAAGGGACTTGGCTGTAATCATCGCTTCTTCCGATTCTTCAGTGTTAATAGCATAAAACGTCAACTTTTTAAACTCATTCGCCTTCCAGGAGAAGCATGGAAAGAAATATCTTTGTGGGACAGTAAACCAGCCATGGGAAGGAGAGGATAGGAGTTGGCATTTGGGATTCAGCTTCAGATGTGTGGGATTCAAGAAGGCAGTGTGCACAGATCTAATGCCCCTTTAATGACAAGAACTGTTTCAAATAGAAGTTGACCAGTATGATATTGTCTCTTCTGGCGATCTTCCCTCCACAGCTTCCAACCTCATAGTCTCTCAACCTCGGACGGCCCGCTTCTACCTCCTCCCCAAAATCCACAAACAGGACTATCCCAGTAGACCAATCGTGTCAGCCTGTTCCTGCCCCACTGAACTCATTTCTTGCTATCTGGACTCCGTTCTCGCTCCCCTTGTCCAGTCTCTTCCCACCTACATCCATGATTCCTCTGACACCCTACATCATATCAACAATTTCCAGTTCCCTGGCCCCAACCGCCTCCTCTTCACCATGGACATCCAATCCCTCTACACCTCCATCCCCCACCGGGATGGTCTAAGGTCTCTCCACTTCTTCCTTGAACAGAGGCCCGAACAATTCCCATCCACCACCACTCTCCTCCGTCTGGCTGAACTTGTTCTCTCACTGAACAATTTCTCCTTAAACTCGTCTCATTTCCTCCAAATAAAAGGTGTGGCTATGGGTACCCGCATGGGCCCCAGTTATGCCTGTCTCTTTATGGGGTATGTGGAACATTCCTTGTTCCAGTCCTACTCCGGCCCCCTCCCACAACCCTTTCTCCGGTACATCGATGACTGTTTCGGTGCTGCTTCATGCTCTCATCTGGACCTGGAAACATTTATTAATTTTGCTTCCAATTTCCATCCCCCCATCACTTTCACATGGTCCATCACTGACAATTCCCTTCCCTTCCTTGACCTTTCTGTCTCAATTTCTGGTGATAGACTGTCCACCAATATTTATTACAAGCCCACCGACTCCCACAGCTACCTCGACTACAGCTCCTCACACCCCGCTTCCTGTAAGGACTCAATCCCATTCTCTCAGTTCCTTTACCTCCGTCGCATCTGTTCTGATGATGCCACTTTCCAAAACAGTGCTTCTGACATGTCTTCTTTCTTCCTTAACCGGGGTTTTCCACCCACAGTGGTTGACAGGGCCCTCAACCGTATCCGACCCATCTCCCGCGCATCCGCCCTCACACCTTCCTCTCCCTCCCAGAAACATGATAGGGTCCCCCTTGTCCTCACTTTTCACCCCACCAGCCTCCGCATTCAAAGGATCATCCTCCGCCATTTCCGCCAACTCCAGCATGATGCCATCACCAAACACATCTTCCCTTCGACCCCACTGTCAACATTCCAAAGGGGCAAAACCTTCCCCTTTACTTCCCCTCTCCTCACCGTCCAAGGGCCCAAACACTCCTTTCAAGTGAAGCAGCATTTCACTTGCACTTCCCTCAATTTAGTCTACTGCATTCGCTGCTCCCAATGCGGTTTCCTCTACATTGGAGAGACCAAACGCAGACTGGGTGACCGCTTTGCAGAACACCTTCTGTCTGTCCGCAAGCATGACCCAGACCTTCCTGTCGCTTGCCATTTTAACACTCCACCCTGCTCTCATGCCCACATGTCCGTCCTTGGCCTGCTGCAATGTTCCAGTGAAGCCCAACGCAAACTGGAGGAACAGCACCTCATCTTCCGACTAGGCACTTTACAGCCTTCCGGACTTAACATTGAGTTCAACAATTTCAGACCATGAACTTTCTCCTCCATCCCCACCCCCTTTTTGATCCCATTTTTTCAAATATTTACTTTTTAATTTTATATATACATTTTTTTCTCCACCTCTTTCTATTATTATTTTTAAAATTTATTTCCATTCAATGTTTTATCCCCACCTTTTAGCCTATTTTGATCTATTTTCCCCATACCATCCCCTCCCCCCACCCCACCCCCACTAGGGCTGTCTGTCACAGGCTCATTCTGCTTTCTACTCTTAATGTCACCATTAGCACCTCCTTTAGCCAGTGTCACCACCATCAACACCCCTTTGACCTTTTATTTATGACATCTTTCGCGATCTCTCCTTTGCCTCCACCTATCGCTGGCCTTCTATCCAGATTCATCTGTCTCACCCCCCCCTTAAACAGTATATATTTCACCATATTTCTACTGCCCTTTAGCTCTGAAGAAGAGTCATACCGACTCGAAACGTTAGCTCTGTCTTTCTCTCCACAGATACTGTCAGACCTGCTGAGTTTTTCCAGCAATGTTTGTTTTTGTTTCAGTTTTCCGGCATCTGCAGTATTTTGCCTTTATGATACTGTCATTATTGTTGGAATCATATATTCATTTTATATTCCTCATTTACACCACAATTTTGTGCATGTTTCACAAGTCATGATTTCAATTTCTGGCTGTTGAAGGTTCTCAATGGCAATGAAATTCCATATTTACTATGGAGGTAAATGCCACATTGCTTGTCTGAGTGACCAGCCTGCTCATTGGCATGAAAGATACCAATGTGTGCTGTCAGCAGCAAACACCTGCTTTGGTTTCTAATGGGCTGTTGACTACCCAGGAGCAGGTGATAACCCAGAGTCCAAGGCCAGAATTTTCCCAGCCCCTCATGCCAGTGGGATCTTCCAGTGCCGCCAGTGTGAATGGGTGATTTGAATGGCTTACCAGCCCTGCCTCAGGGAAACCTGCCCCCAGGGGGTGATGGAAAATTCCAGCCCAAATGGCTGCAAGTTGTGGCACTGCCATATCAATGGCAGATGAGGCCTTGTGCCCATTGGCCAATTGCGCCTCTGGAAACAACCCAATTCTTCAGGTTGGGGCTATATACATGAAGCAGATAGGTGTCTGTCCTCTGTACGGCGCAGCTATTACATGCAGGGGTGTGTGGAACTACCCCACCGTGTCAGAGCATTGGCGGATCCAGATGAAGATTTCTGAAACTCATTGTATAGCTGCTCATTTCTAAAGAAGGCCAGTTTCCTTGCAGCAACCAGTGATCCAAGTAACAGACAGTAGTCAATTAATAAAGAGGCTGGGGGGGGTGGCTTCAGTGAATAAACCGATCAAATGCAAAGCAACGAATGTGGGGAAGGATAGTCAAATGACCAGAGGATGGGAGCAACAGGGGGCTTTTCAACCTTTAGGGCCCCTTTACATCAGTGCTTATATTTGGTGTCGAGCATGACAAACTGTGCACATGCCAATTTTGCCATAAATGCAAGGTATCCACTGGCAGGAAGAGTGTGGGCCTGAGATTTTCCAATTGAGGATTTTGTGTTGTCATCCTGGAGGGTTTTAAGGCAACGGAGCAATCACCTGAATTCCAAACTTCAGGGTTATTCCAATAATTATTCGGCAGCTTTGCTCTTGTGTGAGGAGCATGCCCAATGCTGTAAGTGGAAATTAAAGGGATAGACACATTTAAAGGAAAGTGGTTCCACAGGAGGACAAATATCAATTTTAGCCTCAACTGGACCTCAAAAATGTTTCATCCACGACCAAGGCGGGGGGTGGGGTGGGGGGTGGGGGGGGGATGGGGAGCAGAAGCAGATATAAATAAAGTGAAAAGCAACTCAAGGTGGATGCGTTCCTGCTTCTCTTGGTTCCACGGGATGGGTTAGTTTAAGATTTTCTTTTATCTTTTGTTGGTAATCGTTGGGGCTGCTGAGGAATCCTGAACGGGCTGGTCTGAAAAACATTTTGATGGGGTCCTTTAAGAAGTGCTAAGCACCTAGTTTACGTGTTTATGGGATCAGTACCTGTGCAGATTCGACACAGGCAGTCCCACTGTTAAGTTGGTACGCCTTGTGCCTATTTCACAGTTGAAGAAACTGGTGCAATGCTTATCAATTTCAGCTCCCTATGAGTGTATGGTTGACTCATGAATCATCTTATACCTAAGGCTTGCCCACTGCGAATGGCACTTTCACTCAGAGAGAGAATGATACATAATGAGTCAGACCTTATCAAGCTTCACTCAATGGGAGCAAACTCCTCTGAGTCAGAGGCTTGTGGGTTGAAGTCCTGTTCCAGCGTCTTAAATTCATAGTCCGGACTAAAAATTCACAGTAGCAGAATGCTGCACTTTTATAAAGTGCCCTGCTCTGGATGAGGCATCAAACCACCTGTGGCTCGCTTGCAGCCCAGGACTGACACATCCAATGGTCAGTGGTGGCCTGACACTTAGCTTCACATCTTGCAGGCAAGCTGTAAACTGACCCATGGAGATGGCACCATGGATTGGCACAGAGGGCAACCACCTCATGTACATCTACTTCATCAGCCATCTCACAGAATGTCAGCGACGGGCTGTCCTGTCATTTGCTTATAGATTCATGCATGCATCTTGGGTTTAATTTCCTTTCAATTTTACCCAGTCTGTCACACTCCTTGGCAAATGTCTTCTGATCCCTTCTAAGATCCTAACAAAAAAATTGTTCCCTATTCTGACATTTCCCCCTTCAACTGTTTCAAGCTGCTTCATCAATGACCTTCCCTCCACCATGAGGTCAGAGATGGGGATGTTCATTGTGGAGTGTTCAGTACCATTTGCAACTCCTGAGACACCGAAGCAGAAATGCATATCCATATGCAACAAGACTGAACAATATTTAGGCCTGGGCTGAGAAATGGCAAGTAACATTTGTGCTGCACAAGTGCCATCTCCGAGAATGACCATCTCCAAGAATTGAAAACCTAACCATCCACTTGACATTCAGTGGCATTGCCACTGCTGGATCACCCACCATCAACATTCTGAATTCTGATAAATAAACCAATTTCTTTAAATGAACAAATAACACATTTGAAATTTCAAAAGTGAAAACAGGATCATTATTTCCTGTTTTTCTGTCAATCGGACTTGCAAGTCATGCAAAACTTGGATGAAGATGCACCAACAAGCAAAGTTTGTCACCCGCCTACATAAGGGCATATTAGGATAAGGAAAGGTAGGTTTTAAGGTGTGTCTTAAAGGAAGTGAAAGAGGTAGAGAGGTTTCAGGGTATAGGCAATTCCAGAGCTTAGGGCCTAGGGACTTCTGGTATAAAGATACATTTAGTGGAACAGGCTTACCTGGAGGGATATCATGCTTTTTAAAAGCAAAATATAGATATGTTGAATTGAATGGGTTTCTGAGGGGCATGCAATTCCTGTCCTCTGCCTCTCCTTGAATGTATTTATCCTCAATATGGAATGCATTCATTAAATTTCTGACCAGTGAATTTCTCACCCCCTGACTGAATCAAACGACACAGTTTTATCTGACATAATTGTTACAATCTATAACTGTCACAATCTTGGCCTGACAAGTGGCAAGTAACACAAATCCCAGGCAATGACCACCTCTAATAAGAGAGAATCCAACCATCTCCCCTTGACATTCAATGGCATTACCATCGCTGAATCCCCCACTATCAACATCCTAGGGGTTACCATTGACCAGAAACTGAACTGCACTAGCTATATAAATACTGTGGCTACAAGAGCAGGTCAGAGGCTGGGAATTCTGTGACGAGTAACTCACCTCCTGACTCCCCAAAGCCTGTCCACCATCTACAGTGCACAAGTCAGAAGTGTGATGGAATACTCTCCACTTGCCTGGATAAGTGCAGTTCCAACAACACTCAAGAAGTTCAACACCATTCAGGACAAAGCAGCCCTCTTGACTGGCACCCCATCCACCATCTTCAACATTCACTCCCTCCACCAGTGACGCACAGTAGCACCCGTGTGTATCATCTACAAGATTCACTGCAGCAACTCCTCAAAGCTCCTTCAACAGCACCTTCCAAACCTGCGACCTCTACCACCTGGAAGGACAAGGGCAGCAGACACATAGGGACATTACCACCTGCAAGATCCCCTCCAAGCCACATGCCACCCTGACTTGGAACTATATCACTGTCCCTTCACTGTTGCTGGGTCAAAACCCTGGAACTCCCTTCCTAGCAGCACTATGGGTGTACCTACACCAGGTGGACTGCAGCTCATCAACACCTCCTCAAGGGCAATTGGGGATGGGCAAGAAATGCTGGTCTAGTCAGCAATGCCCACATCTCGTGAAAGAATATAAAAAATGGATTCCTAGGATTCCAGAAATGACATTTTTTTTTTGGGGTCCTCCAGAATGCCATTAATGTGTCATTAGTCAAAGCTCAGTAAAAATGCACTGGCAAATGGGCCCATCTTGAAACATTTTTAAAAGCAATTGGCATTTTAAACTGTAATGTAATCCACAGAATTCAAAATAAAATATATTCACTGGTTATAACATGCACTATCCAACTGTTGACCTTAAATTATTGATTTTAAATTCCAATCATGAGATTAATATGCTAAGTTGTGCCCACTAGGGGCTGACATTGTGGTGTCCAAACTCTTTATAATCAAAGAAACCTTTATCCTGTGGACAGGATTCAAGGCCGGGTCCCTTGGGTTGAATTGCTTTACTTTAACCCATTGTGCACCAAATCACACCTGCCATTTCAAAGGTAATTTTTCACATTTTAATCTTTCTTTTTTCTCTATCAAAGCACCTGACCATCAGGGTCAGATCGTTTGGCGCTCCATGCAGATCGTTGCATTAAACATTTAACTGCCTGACTAGCTTTTTAATTTGAGGAATGGAAATGCAGGCACATTTCTATATATGCAATTTATTAATAAAGTGACCATTGGATTTGTCTACAAATCCAATGTCATTGTGAATACTGCTTCCAAACCCTGACAGTTTAAAATCACTGCAAGTTATAGTATCACAAAATCACAGAATCACACAGTGCAGGAGAGGCCCTTCGGCCCATCGAGTCTGCACCGACACCTGAGAAACACCTGACCTACCTACCTAATCCCATTTACCAGCACTTGGCCCATGGCCTTCAATGTTATGATGTGCCAAGTACTCATCCAGGTACTTTTTAAAGGATGTGAGGCAACCCGCCTCCACCACCCTCCCAGGCAGCGCATTCCAGACCGTCACCACCCTCTGGGTAAAAAAGGTTTTCCTCACACCCTCCCTAAACCTCCTGCCCCTCACCTTGAACTTATGTTCCCTCGTGACTGACCCTTCAACTAAGGGGAACAGCTGCTCCCTATCCACCCTGTCCATGCCCCTCAAAAGCCAAAAATTATATGATTAGATGTCTATTATCTCCTCCTGACCCGCTCTTCTTCTCATGATCCAGGGCTAGTTTCTACCTTTATTTATGGTTATATCTGTAACCTTGTAGACGTTGTTCTGTACATTATAGGCCTAGATATTAAATATTTGAAAAATGAATAGCAACATGCATATTTGGATTACACAGCTAAGCTTTACAGACTTAATATAAATCCTCCTCCCTACCATTTGTCGTAGTAACTGTAACAGGATTAGCTGAAGTGATCTAATGTGTTTTTTAAGAAGTGTTTTAGAGGGAAACTTTTCAACACAGCGTGTGGTTAGGATCGGGAATGCACTGCCTAAGAGTATGGTGGAGGCAGAGTCAATCATGGCTCTCAAAATGAAACTGGATAATTAGCTGAAGGAAAATAATATAGGGAAAGGTTGGAGGAGTGGGACGAGGTGAGTTGTTCCTGCAGAGAGTTGCCATGGATGCGATGGACCAAGTAGCCTTGTTCTGTGCTGTGGCCATTCTATGATTCTACCTGTGAATCTTGTCATTTGTCCTCCCGCAATGACTTGATTCAGTCAAGTCTCAACCGACTGATGCTCCAGCTACTCCTTATGATGGTGGTGAAATTGAACGTTAAAAACTAGAAACAGCAGAACAGGATTAGGCCATTCAGCCCCTCAAACCTGTTCCACCATTCAGTTAGAATATGGTTGGTTTGTATCTTAATTTCAGCCACGTCCCTTGCTACAGTACTCCATAATAGCTGGCTTAACAAAAAAAGCTTTGAAATTTTCAGATGTCCCCAGCCTCAGTAGCTTTTTGGGGACAGAATTCCAGATATCCACTACCTTTAGTGTAAAGAAATGCTTTCTGACATCACTCCTGAACAGTCTAGCTCTCATTTTAAGAGATCTGACCTCCAAAATCTAATCGATCCTGGATAAATTACATCTGCTGAAGCATTTCCATTTTAATCAGAACATGGGACTTGTGTCGGTAGATATCGCCCGAGTAGCACTGGACCAACAACTGAATGTATTCCATTCTGCCCATCATATCTCCTGTTACAATGGTCTATCTCTCCTTCCATGAAATGGACCTGTCCCATATGCCCTCGGTGTCTGCCCCACCTCTTAGTAACATTCTAAATGATTTGCTTGCGCAAATATGGATAGCGTAAAGTCCCTGCTGCCGGGCTGATTTTCTGAGAATTAGTAAAACTCCAGCCTATTCACCAAGGCACAGAGACAAACTGAAACAGTAAACCCACATCACACCAGCTGGTCTCAGTAAAACCTTGTCGAGTTGAGTCTCTGCTCATCTCATGCCCAGGGTACTTGCCAATGTGAGGTACCAGCCTCCAATTACAAAGTGACTGGCACCCACTGGTTCAGGGATAAAAGTGCTGCCCAAAATAAATGCGGCCAAATCTGTTAAGATCAATGCCATCTGAGTTTAATTTTGATTTCTTGTATAAAGGGATATAAAAGGAGTATTGTCCTCAGGAATTTCTTGGTTTCAAAGCCAGAAATTCCTGATATAAACAAACTGGCTGCTTGGCAGGAGCCCATATGTTGGCAGACTGGGAGTCTGAAGCAGCTTTTTCAATCATGCTTTTTTTTTATAGCAGTTTAATCATGGTCATTTTCAATCAGAAATGTTTCTATCAAGGCTGTCAAGTTTAAACTCATTAAACTGACTGGGACTCACAGGCACACTGGTTCTGTTGTTACTGCTGGTAACAGCGTAAGATATTCTCAGCATAGTCATCTCCCTAGTTAGACATCGGTAATATGTTAAGCCCGCTGCACTCTCCATCTGTTCTGTGTCTGGATATTTGGGCTTAAAGGTTTCATCTTTGAGGGGAACATGTATCACAAAAATGAATGCTTCCTTTTTAAAATGCATAAAGCTAGCAATTGATTTCAGGAATCCTAGCGGGGAGCAGTTCAATGCTACTGTGTTTTACGGGTAGAATGCTGCTTTGTGGGATTCCCAAAGCGATAGCTGGGAGGATCTCAATGTTAGACTGTTTTATACAAAGGGCCGGTAACCAGGACACTTGAGGTGGCAACTGGTAGCATTTCACAGGTAGAGAGCTTGGCAGTTAGTGTTCTAGAGCCCGTGGAGTGACCAGAGCTCTCTCAACGCCCTCAGCGCTTTCTTTACTAAGGTGGCTTTTGACAGAAACTATGGGCTGGTTTAATGGAGGCAATGGGGGTCCAGCCCATTGGCTGGAAGGAGAACTGGCAGGAACCCCACGGTGCCTCTTTGCGGGAAGAACTGCCGCTACAGCACTTAACCGGACAGCGGTGGGCCTTCCCCGGGATCAGAGACCCTGGGAGCGGCGGGAGAAGGTCCCACCTGCCAAGAGCTGCTGGCGAATCAGAGGCCGGCAGCTCTATTGAATGGCAGTGCCACTGGGGAGGCAGTTGCTGTTGCTGGTACGACACTCACCCAAGGCCTAGGATCGTTGCTGTATCCGAGGCGCAGGTGAGTGTTGGCAGAAGGAGGGGTGGGTTCATGGGGTGGGGGAGGGGGTCTGCAGCAAGGGGAGGGTGAGGTGGGTTCCTTGATTGAATGAGAGACCGCTAGCAACCCCCGCGGGCTTGCTTGTCATGGTCCCCGAATGGTGAACCTCTCACCCACTTCTGGGTTGATACCAGCAGCGTTAGGATGAGGCCCTTGAGTGGGCATTAATTGCCCACCTAAGGGTCTCAATCAGTGGAAGGACAGGAAGAGCTGTTCACTGGCCTTCCTCCCACTCACCTAATCGGAGGGGAGGTGGGAAGGTGCAGGGCTCCTCACCAGCCACCCTCCCACCTCTTTAAATGCCTCCACCACCAAACCCGCTACGGGGGAGGGCATTAAATCCTGCCCCATGGTGCCAGTGTTAATCTGAAGGTGACTTCAGAGCAGTGGGGTGGAATTGGGTGGGTGAAACCTGGAAGTCAATCCAGCGAGTTGGAATCGGCAACTTTCACTCAAATCAAATGATTTGCCCTGTGGGTTTGGCACCTCCAAGCTGTGCAGCAGGCATGAGACACACTCGCGTGACACAATCTGAGTCGTACTTAAAAGGATGGTGCACAAACAGAGATTGGAGGTGTTCAGGATGGTGAACATAGAACGAGGGTAGGCCCCATGTTCAATGGCTCAGCGCGACAATGACTGTTGGGCGCAGGCGGGGAACAGGAGGGAAATCATTTTCCTTGTTAATTAGGAGTAAGAAACCTGTGAGTTTTGCCAAGAAGACAAGGCTGGAGGTGAGCAGCAGAGGCATTGTTTCCCGGTCTTCGTTGGAGTGTAGGAAGACCTAACCAGGTGATAAAATAATGAGCATGTTTGCTGATTCAATTACATCCTATGATTCAAGCTCCCCCCCATTTCCGTTCTATCCTGCTAAATGTTCTTCATCACATCACTCCTCACACCCGCTCAACTTTTAGTAGCGTCCGGCTTCATCTTATATGCACTTTATTTACTGCCCCACTGTTGCCACTCACCCCAATCCTTATGCAATCTGTCTCAGTATCCACCTCACCGAACACACTGCATTCGACTGACTTTGGCAGAAGTAGTGACAGGCTCATATTCCTGCCCTGACTACTGCGATATTTTTGGCTTACACCCTCTGGGTTTTAGAGCCCCTGAGGGCCCAGCCATAGGCTGCACCACCCGTGCGAGGGAAGACTTGACCATCAGGAGCATGTTGGGTACTGGGCTGAAGTGGATGTGGGTGTTGGGGGTGGCAGAGGGTGAGAAGTGGAAACACTTTGAATGGAGTTCATATGCCTATGTCCTCTTTTCCCACCATCCCTCTTCTGGACCTCTGCCACATCACTCCTACCACTCAGCTTCAGGCCAACTTGGTGGAGATCAGTGAAACATTGTAAGGTCAGGGATATGGTATTTGTCACCTGGTTTAAGGTGGAAGACATCTCCTGCAGGTCTGTGATCATGGCCTGCATGGTGTCATTTGAGAGCGATGCTTGAAGCTCAATGAAGATGGCCATTATCTCCATGGCAGACATCCTTGCAATTCTCTGCAATACCAACCTACTTCATGTCTACAGACCAGGACTGCTCCAGGCAACAGATGGCCCTGAAAGCAAAGAAGATGACAGCCCCCAAATTTAGTGACGCCTCTCTGGGGCATCTGCTGGACATGGTGGAGGTCCTCTACCCCCACTCTGCCTGCAGCAATTCCACCAGAGTCACCAATCCGGCCTGGGAGGTGGTGGCAGTGGTGGTCAGTGCCACCAGAGCACTGAGGAGGTCAGCCGTCCAGTGCAGGGAGAGGATGAACGCTTTTATCCGTTATGCCAGGGTAAGTCAACCACCTCATCGCTCTCAACTCACACACTCACAAACCCATCACACATCCACAGGGATCTCACACCTCAAGGGACAACACCACTAACTCTCACACACACCCTCACATCTCCATCAGGCTCATATCCTCAAGAGCTAGCAACCTCATCCCATCCATGGCTCTGCTCACCACACAAACATTCCACCCAGTGCCATGTGTCCTGCTCACACTCTCTCCATCTGTTTCCATGCAGGAGAAGCTGGCTCACAACAGCAGGGAGAGGTCCCAGACACAGGGGTGGAGTGGCCCACATTAGGCCCCTCACTCACTTTGAGGAGTGTGCCATCGCGCTGACTGGTGAGGATGTGGACTGTGCCTGTGGTGATGGTGAGGTCAGCAGCGAACACCCACGTGAGGATCCTACACACATCATCCCTCTCGCAATGTAACTGTGAGTGTCTCTCTCTCCTGCTTTGGACCCTGCTGCCATGCACTCATTATCTCTACTTTGGTTCACAGGGAACTCTGCCAAGTGACCAACACCCTCAGCCAGACAGTCCCTCAGCTCCATCCAGGTCCTCACCTCCAGCCAAGAGGACACCTCCTCCATTGAAGAGCTGGAAATAAGCAGCCTGGAAGACCCATCACAGCGCTTACCCACACCCTGCACCAGCTCAGAGACACACACCTCAGTGGGACTTAGATCTAGAGCAGGCTCGGGTTCTCAATCTGTTGGTCACCGCACGGACACAGCAGGAGGGGGTACTCTGAGAACTGCTGGGGAAGAGGCATCTGTGAGCTCCAAGTCTGATGAAGAACCTCTGGAGTCAGCCTTCCAACTCATCATGGAGAGTCAGCAGAAGGTTGGGGAACATCACACAGATCTGTTGGAAGCCCTCAACAGAGTGGCATGTGAGTCAAAGGAGTGAGTCCTCCTGCTCTCTGATGAAGTGGTGCCCAAATGTGCGCGTATGGAGGTCTCCATGGGAAGGATGGTGGATGCTATGGAGACCCTGGTCCAGCAGAATGCAGAGATGTGCGCAGACCTGCACTGCACCTCGGGGGCCATGGCTGAGTTCTTGCAGTGGCAACGCGAGAGGGAAACGGGGCATCTTGACGCCCCTCCAGGTGCTCCCTCCTCTCACGGAGTCAGGTCAGGGTCCCAGGGCACCCGAAGGGGGGAGGAGCAGCAACTGGACATCCCTGGATCATCCATTCAGGAATCGAAGAGGCTGTCCTCTCCCTCCGAGTCCCCTTTGCCTGTGACCCCCCTCAACCTCGTCCTCAGTCACCGCAGAGGGAGCAGCTGGCCCACAGGAGGACAGACAAAGCAAACCGGGGCCCTCAAGGCCTCAGCTCTCCAGAGGACACATGCCAAAGTCATCAGAGGCAACAGAGCCAATCATTGCACAGTCTGTCTCCACCCCTGCTGCATATGTCAGGGCAGCACCTAGAGGAAGTGATAGGCCTAGAAAAGTTAAGAAATTCTGATCACAGGTGGTTGCATGGGTGAACACATTTTGTCACTTTATAATCTGAAAATATATTCACTTTCACTGAATAATGTGTAATGTTGTCCTTCAGCTTCACTGACAGGCTTCATGAGTCCTCCCCCTGCATCCGCCCCCACTAGCAGTTCAGCTGCGTGCAGCCAGACCATGAGTGATTCAGGGGGGACACGTGTGTGTGTGTGGCAGGGCCTTTCGGAGCCTCGTGCAAGCACTGTCCCACACACAAAGAGCCTTCATCCATCCCCCTCATCTCACTGTCCTGAGCATTTTCAGTGCTGCCTGCTGGGGGTCTCTTTCAGTTGTCCATCTGAGCCGACCTGTGTCTCCGTCCACCCACTGACCACACTCCCAGGCAGCTCTTATGCTTGTCGAACACGAGGGTCACTTTCAATTTCGACAGCCATGGTTGTGGTCAAGTATATTGTCAACTCCTCCTCCCTTCCCCTCCCCCAGTCACACATGTCATCTCCCCCATCACTGTCGACCCCTCTGGCATCACCTTTCACCTCTCCACTGTCACCTACCGACCTGAACCCTTGTCTTTCCAGGCGAACGTGCAAGGGAGGGGTCTGCAGGGTCAATGACGGCCTCCTGGGGAGTGAATCGAGGGTGGGCATGATAGGAGGGAATGGTGAATGTGAGGGGGGGCAGAGGGAGCTGGTAGGGTGGGAGGGTGAGGGTGCATCGGTAGCGGTAGAAGGGATGGTGTGAGTGGTTGGTGGGGATCTGAGGCAGAAGCGGACCCTGGGGGTGGGAAGGAGGAGGTCGGGGTGGTCAATGTGGATGGGGTTGGATTCCCAGGAAAGTAGGGAAGGTGCATGTTCACCTGTTCACCTGGACTTACCCCCTTTACTAACCCCCCCCCCCGACACCTACTCCCCCCGACACCTGCTTCCCCCTGAACACCTTCCCCCCTTCCAAATCCACCCCCCCAACCCCCCAAACAGGCACCTTCTCCCCTCTGAACTCCACTCCCCCCCCACCCAAACACCTTCCCCCTCCAAATTCCACTCCCCCCACCCAAACACCTTCCCCCTCCAAATTCCACTCCCCCCCACCCAAACACCTTCCCCCTCCAAATTCCACTCCCCCCCACCCAAACACCTTCCCCCTCCAAACTCCCTCCTTCCCCCAGACACCTTCTCCCCTCCAAACTCCCTCCTTCCCTCAGACACCTTCCCCCCCTCCAAACCCCCTCCTTCCCCCAGACACCTTCCCCCCTCCGAACACCCTCCCTCCCCCAGACACCTTCCCCCCTCTGAACACTTTCCCTTACACCTTTCTCACCCCTTACACCTTACCTCCCACTTGCTGCATTCTCCCCTATTACACCCTCCTCCTCCCTGCCAACCTCACCCCACCCACACCTTTGTTTCCCCCCCCGACCACCTCCCAACTACACCCCCCCACCCCACTCCCCCCCCTCAACTACACCTTCCTCTCCCAGTCACGGCTGAACCTTCCTCTACCCTCCTCTTGCTGATCATCCTATGCAGACCACGGCCAAGACTGTGATGTTCCAAAACAGACTTGAAGGGTCAACGGGGACCTCCCACCTTCCGTGAGTTGCTTTGCGACGGCGCCATGTCTCTGAGAATCCACCCACCAGGCGATGCACGTGTTCCTCCGGGGTCCGGCAGCTGTAGGGCCCCAGCATCTTCTGCTCCCCAGACGTCTGCGATCTGAGCAGGGCCCTGACGGTAAATCCCGACTTCTGCACATCGCACTTGTCCAGACGTGTTCTGAGCCGGTGTGTTTTCCTGCCGGTGGGACAGTAAATCGGGGTGGGGGTGGGGGTGGGGGTCCGATTCTGGTCGGGCCTGACTCTGCATCCCATAAGCGGGATGCAAATCGGGTTCACGCCGGCCTCCAGCGGGACTGGTGTTCCACCATGTCGGGCATCGCCAGATGATCCCGCTGTGCTTTCACGCTGGCGTGAAGCCGATTTCCCCCCCCCTCACCCCGAATTGCCCCCCACCCCACCCCCACCCCCGCCATGACACCTGACACCAACGGGACCGGACAATTCTGCCTAAACAAAGAGAAATCACAAGAGCTGGACATTGTCCAGGCAATTCGTCTTCTCTGGTTGCAACTAATTCATGCATTCATTAGAAGGATTGATTTATTTTGTTTAACTAAGTTCACTTAGGCTGGGGTTTTTATTCTTCAGGAAATGTTCATAGCGGAGCCCTTTCAAATCTTCACAAGAAAGCTAATAATCACTTCTGGACAAATCAGTGCTCAAATCAGTGGTCAGATGAGTGAAAGTGAAGCTTCTGATCCAGAAGCAATGAGCTGCCTATGGCTGGGTCTACTGCACAGTGCCCTTCCCTCCGATTGGATGCATCTTTCAGACTGATTTATGTTGTTTAATGCTCTTACGCTGTTTTTTTCCTGAAATGTCATCTTTACGTGTTACAATAGAAGGCCGCCTAGAGTTTTCTTTTTGTTATGCTAGATTAAACATTTCTAATTTATATTTGCCTGTCACAAGATTGAAAAGGGCTTCATTCTGTGGCCATATTCCAAGCATTCCACTGATTCACATGTAATTATGTTTTCTTGCACTTAATTCTGATTTTGAATGAAATAAGGCAGTTATTAAAAGTAACAGCCGATAACTGAATTATTTATGTTTGATCTTTTCAGTTATGTACTGATCTATAATTAAATAGTGACCAATATAGGCAAGATGCATTCATCATTTAATCACTGTATTTACCAAAAAAACCATTGCAAAGTATAGAATTCATCTTTATTTTATCACTTTTTAAACAGAATGTTGTTTGTGTGTTACGAACCATTGCTGGTTTAAGCCTGTGATATGAAAACCGGTGAGCTGAAATGAAGACATAAAATTAAATTGAGGACACAAATTCCTGCTTATTCCCATGGTTGCCCATGGGATTATATCGGGACAAATGGCCCCGATGTAAAACAACAGCGACTGGCCTTCCAAATAGCTCAGTGGACCGATTTTGACTTTTGGACACCCGACTGTCAGGGTGTACCTGCCGATCAGGCTTGTCCATCACAGCAGGCAGAGTCAACATGGTTTTGTAAAAGGGAAATCATGTTTAAGGAAGCTTATTATCCAAACGGTGAGAGATTGCAGATCTCTGAGATTCAGAGGGATCTGGGTGTCCTAGTGCATGAATCACAAAAGGTTAGTGTGCAGGTGCAGCAGGTAGTTAGGAAAACTAATAGAATGTTATCATTTATTGTGGGGGGGAATTGATTACAAAAGTAGGGAGGTTATGCTTCAGTTATACAGGGCATTGGTGAGACCACATCTGGAGTATTATGTACAGTACTGGTCCCCTTATTTAAAGAAGGATGTAAATGCGTTAGAAGCAGTTCAGAGACAGTTTACTAGACTAATACCAGGAATGAGCGGGTTGTCTTATGAGGAAAGGCTGGACAGGTTAGGCTTGTACCCACTGGAATTTAGAAGAGTAAGAGGCAACTTAATTGACAGCTTTAAGATCCTGAGGGGTCTTGACAGGGTGGATGCGGAGAGGATGTTTCCTCTCGTGGGAGAATCTAGAACTAGGGGGGTCACTGTTTAAAAATAAAGGGTCACTCATTTAAGACAGAGATGAGGAGAATTTTTTTCTCTCAGAGGGTTATGAGTCTTTGGAACTTTCTTCCTCAAAAGGTGGTGGAAGGAGAGTCTTTGAATATTTTTAAGGCAGATCTAGCTAGATACTTGTGTGAAGCTTCTCTGACTCTGATTTGCATTGTAAAAGGCGCCCACCACTTGAAACAGGCAGGTACTTTCAGCAATTTGTGGTGTGGGCTCCTTTCAAAATGGCACTGGCTGCATCATTGGAGTTACTGGAGAGATAAACCAATTGGCATTGAGGCCATTACTGTTCCATTAACATCAGGTGCAGCAACATCATCTCCATTGTTTGTACATTTGAATATAGGATTTAGGAGCAGGAGTCGGCCATTCAGCCCTTCAATAAGGTCATGGTTGAACTGGTTGTGGCCTCAGCTCCATTTTCCTGTCTGCACCTCCCCCGCCCCCCCCCCCAATAACCCTTGTCTCCCTTGTCTAACAAAAATCTATCTAACTCAGCCTTCAATAAATTTAAAGACTCAGTCTCCACTACTTTTTGGGGAAGAGAATTCCACACTCTAATGACCATCTGAGAGAAAAAATTCTCCTTATCTCTGTCTTAAAAAGGAGAGCTGTTATTCTCAAACTATGCCCCAAGTTCTAGTCTCCCTCGCAAGAGGAACCATCCTCCTGATAGCCACCCTATCCAGTCCCTAAGGATCTTATATGTTTCAATAAGACCAGCTCTCGTTCTTCCAAACTCCAATGGGTGAAGGCCCAACCTGTCCAATCTTTATTCATCAGGTAAGCCCTTAATCCCAGGAATGAGTCATGTGAAGCTTCTCTGAACTGCTTCTAAAGCAATTTTATCTTTTTTTCAAATAAGGAGACCAAAACTGTGCATGGTATTCCAGATGTGGTCTCACCAAGGCTCGATACAGCTGCAGTAAAACTTCCTTACTTTTATATTCCATTTCTCTTGCGATGAATGCCAACATTCCATTTGTCTTCCTAATCTTGCTGTACCTGCATACTAACTTTTTGTGATTCATGTACCAGGACGCCCAGATCCCTCTGTACCACTGAGTTCTGCAAGCCCTCTCCATTTAAATAGTATACTGCTTTTCTATTCTTCCTGACAAAATGGGCATGTTCACATTTCCCAATGTTATACTCCACTTGCCAGATTTTTGCCCACTCACTTAACCTGCCTATATCCCTTTGCAGACTCTCTGCCTCCTCTTGTCAACTTACTTTCCTAACTATCTTGATGTCATCAGCAAATTTAGCAACCATACATTCAGTCCCTTCATCCAAGTCATTGATATAGATTGTAAATAGTTGGGGACCCAGCACTGATCCCCGCGGCACTCCACTAGTTACAGTTTGCCAATCCGATAAAGACCCATTCATCCCTACTGTCTGCTTCCTGTTAGCTAACCAATCCTTTATCCATGCCAATATGTTACCCTCTACACTATGTGCTCTTATTTTGTGTAGTAACCTTTGATGTGGCACCTTATCAAATGCCTTTTGGAAATCCAAGTACACCACATCCACAGGTTCCCCTTTATTCTCCTTGAATGTTACTTTATCAAGAAACTCTCAGAGATGAGTTAATCACAATTTCCCTTTCACAAAGCCATGTTGGCTCTGTCTGCATCACATTGTGATTTTCTAAGTATCCTGCTATAACCTCCTTAATAATGGATTCTAGCACTTTCCCAATGCAGATGTTAGGTTAACTGGCCTATTGTTTCCTGCTTTCTGCCTCCCTCCTTTCTTGAATAAAGTGTTACATCAGCTACTTTCCAATACGCTGGGACCTTTCCAGAATCTAAAGAATTTTGGAAGATTATAACCAATGCATCTACTATCTGTGCCATGACCTCTTTTAAGATTCTTTTAAGTTTGTGATGCACTTTAGGATGTTTCTGAGAGACATTACTATAAAAGTACAAATTCTTTCTTTATTCTTAAGCATGTAACATCTGTTGGCAAGCATGAGATGAAACTGGTGTATAAATTGTTGTTCTCAACCAGATAGCTTAAAGGAGAAAGAGACCAGCAAGCCCTTTGTTACAAAAATGTTTTTTACCTTCTCCAATAGACTTTATATAACTTACTGTATCATGGACTTTGTTCGATCCTCATAATATGAATGTAATTTTATTTCCAAATTTTGTTTTCCAGACATTACCTTTTAGTCATTTGGTAGGACAGAACTTGAGTATTACTGAAAAAAAGAGATATTTTTGTTAAAGCTTTCTGTCTTGCACTCATCAGGACAATTCGCAAGAAAATGCCAAGGGAGGTGGTGGTGTAGCGGTATTGTCACTGGACTAGTATTCCAGATCCCAGGGTAATGCTCTGGAGATCTGGCTTTGAATCCCACCACGGCAAATGGTGAAATTTGAATTCAATAAAAGCCTGGGATTAGAAGTCTGATGATGACCATGAAACAATGCTGAATGTTGTAAAAAAAAACCTACCTGGTTTGCTAATGTCCTTTAGGAAAGGAAATCTGCTGTCCTTACCTGGTCTGGCCTATATGTGACCCCAGACCCACAGCAATGTGGTTGACTCCTAAATGTCCTCTGAATTAGGGCTGGGCAATAAATGCTGGCCTTGCCAGTGATGCCCACACCCTATCAGCAAATATTTTTTAAAATGTCAGAGGAAACAACATATTTATACTGTATGAGAAGAGAGTGCTGATTGGTTGGCAAGTGGAGTCTTTTCTATCCTGTCTTTCTGCTCTTTCTGTCTCAAAACACAACATTAGATGTGATTCAGCAATTGGACTACATTTGCTAAATAAACCTCAGTGTGCTAAGAATTATGCTGACAACCAATTTAACATTGTCAATCGGGCTTGCAGTGCCCTGTAATTGTGTGTACTGCATGATGCTTATATTAATACACAGGGCCCTGTTCTTTGTAGACAGAAAGAACATGTACACACATTGTGCCTGTTTCAGCTAAGCAAAATAAGTGACAGCCATTCACTGGTTCATTTCCCAGTGCAATGTCTTGACTAATCAGAGTCAAGCTGCCTGGTTTAAATTTCAAACAATGCTTGGCAGTTAACTGTCAGTCACCATCAACTGGCGCATTCTCCATGGCAACGCCTCTACCGATCAGAGTCCACTTGACAACCAATCAGTACTCTCTTCTCATGCAGTATAAATATGTCATTTCCCCTGTCATTGGTATTTTCTTGCGAATTGTCCTGATGAGTGCAAGATAAAAAGCTTCAACAAAAAATGTCTCTTTTTTCAACATTACCCTTTCTTTGCACATATCATTGTAAAATTGTTTCTCTTGTTAATAAGAACCAGATTCAATTAATCTTAGAGGTGGAATTCCACCAGTTATTTAAAATAAAATCATCATTGAATATCCTTTATGACATATTTTGAATTATTTTTGCCCAAACAATGAATCCTGGTCTTTTTACTGGGGCACTGGGTGGCAGGCATTAATCCCGACATACAAGATGGCATTTAGGATTAAATGATTATTAGTGAATCACACTATTTTGGGATGTTTCAAATAACCTCTTTGCCCTGATTGCACGCATTCCAATAAATTGCCTAAATTGAGCATCACCTTCCATTTAAATGCACACCCTTGTGAGGTGAGTTGCTATTTACCGTGCTACTTTAACCCTACATAGAGAACACTTGTGGCATGAATACCTCAACATGCCTCATGTAGGATGGGGAGAAGACAGCTGATTGGGGTTTGTTATACAGCGCTCAACAATCTCACTGAAATTAACGTTTAGGTCTTGACTGAGAGGGGTTAATTAACACAAGCACAGTAGAAAGGTTATGATTGTAGAAGCACTTTGGGTTAATGATTGGATCTCTTCCCACGTTAACTCAGCTCCCTCACATTGCTGAACTTGGTGTCCACGTCTCCTGCTCCTCACTGTTAAAACAACTGCAGAAATAGACTGAAGTGAATGAAAGAATGTTAAAATTAAAGATCGCAAATGAGCTCCATGACCTTCGTAAGTGCACTCATGAGGAGAGGTAGAAAGCAGGAGAGAGGTAATACTCCAACTGTACTGTATTCATAGATAGAACTGATGAGGATTTTCATCCTTCTTTACAGTACAGTTTTTAAAAGTTTTCAATAGCATACATCTTGTATTCTTGTGAAAAAGATGACAACCATGGGCAACCCCTTGTAATTAGTTTTCCCTCTTTAAAATATAGCCAATGCTGATTCTTTGCGTATTAAAGATACTTTTTAATGAGGCAACTCTATTACCTCTTTTGTTAATAATTTGTTCTCTTGTACGTAATGCTAAAAATATTCCCAATAGCATCTAATCGTGTTTGGGTAATGGATTCTATGTGACATTTTCTTAAAAATTGAATCAAAGCCATCAAAAATAATGTTAATTGAAGAGACAAGATGGAATCATTATCATGAAGCCATTTTACTACAACAGTCATTTATTGCTCTTTCTTTATCCTGCAGCAATTGAATCACCCCAACATAATTAAGTATTTGGACTCATTTATTGAAGACAATGAGCTGAACATTGTTCTGGAATTAGCAGATGCAGGCGATCTCTCTCAGATGATTAAGGTGAGGAGAGAACATCTTTTAGCAAGTCAAGTGTCAGAATTATCCTTGGGCAACATAACAAGATGATCTAGTGCTGAAAATATGGCACTAAACGTGTGAACTAGAGAAACACATTTGTAGGATTGTACGCAACAATTCATCTGTCTAGAGATGAAAAGAAAAACTGAAAGTTCTGGAGGTCTGAAATACCCTGTAGTTTCTGGAAATACACAGCAGGCTAATTGGAATCTTGAACAACAATAATTTGTATTTATATAGTGCCTTTAACATAGTAATATGCCCTAATGTGCTTCGTAGGAGTGTTATCAAACAACATTTGACACTGAGCCACATAAGGAGTTCCTTGGGCCAATGACCAAAAGCTTGGTCAAAAAGGTCCATTTTAAGGGGCACCTAAAAGGAGGAAGAGAGGCAGAAAGGTTGAGGGAAAGAATTCCAGAGCTTAGGGATTTGGCAGCTGGAGGCACGGCTGCCAATGGTGATTAAAGCCAGATGGTAAAGAGGCTGCAGTAAGAGGAGTACAGTAACCTCGGAAGGTTGTAGGGCTGGAGGAGATTGCAGAGATGGTGAGAGGCAAGGCCATGGAGCATTTTGAACTTTGGAACAACAAAGATGAGAATTTTAAAATTGAGGTGTTACTTAACCAGGAGGCAACGTAGGTCAGTGAGGTATGATAGATGAATGGTACTGGGCGTAAATTAGGATACAGCCAGCAAAGCTTTGGATGACCTCAAGATTACGGTGGTTAGAATGTGGGAGGTCAGTCAGGATTGCACAGTAATAGTCAAGCCTAGAGGTAACAATGGCATAGATGAGGTAGGAGTGGGGTCAGGCAAAGTTTCAGGAGGACGGAGGCAGACTTAATGATGTCACAAAGATGTGGTTGGAAACTCATCTCGGGGTCAAATATGACATCAAAGTTACTAACTGGTTCAGCCTCAGACAGTTGCCAGGGGAGGCACAGAGTGGGTGGCTAGAGAAATGCAGTTTGTGGCAGGAACTGCAGGCAATGGCTTTGGTCTTCCCAACATTTAAGTAGAGGGAATTTCTGCTCATTCAGTCCTGGATGTTGGACAAGCGGTCTGATAATTTAGGGTTTCAGAGAGATGGTGGTCACCAGAACTGGGTGTCACCAGAATACATGTGAAAACCGGTACTGTGCTCTTAGATAATTTTGCTGAGGAACAGCATATAGATAAGAAACAGGAGGAGACTAAGGATAGATCCTTGGAAGACACCAGAGGTGATGGGAAGAAAAGTGATGGCAAGTGATTTTCTGGCTAGAACTGGATAGGTAAGAATGGAACCAGGCAAGTGCAGTCTGTTCATTTTATATTAATTGGTTGTTTAATTGCATTCAGGCGGTGGGCGTTAACTAGGGGGCTTCACTGTGCCCATAGAAGCAGGCAAAGCATAGTGAATGTATCTTGAGTGCACAATACGTAACATATGCCTCTGTAAATAAAGGCTTGGAAGTGTACTAAAGACTAGGCTCTAGTTCCATCCTTTACTGCCTAGCTACCTGAATTGCAACACAGTCCCACCCAATGGTGGAGAGGCATTGGAGGAGGAGTGGTTAACCATGTCAAAGGCTATAAGACAGTTCAAGAAGGCTTGAGGAGAGATGGTTTACCTTTGTCGCAATCACAATTTGTAGCTTTGATAAGAGTTATTTTGGTACTGTGGCAGGGATGGAAACCTGTTCAAAAATGGAGTTCTCGGAATGATGGGTATAGACCTGGGAAGTGACTATACGTTCAGGCCTGGAGAGGTGAATGAGGTTGGAGAAGGGTCAGTAATTTGCAGGGACAGAAGAGTCAAGGGCTGCTCTTTTTTGAGGAGGGAGTGTTGAAAGCTGATTGGCTGGCATTTCAGACATTTTCCGGTTTTCTTTCATCAGTTTGTTTGCAAATGATTTGACAATTAATCAAATTATTTTAACATAAACGTGTCACCTGCAGAAGGAACCTGGAATGTTATTTAGTGATATGTGAGGGCACAAGTTGCTTACCCAAACTTCAAGGCAGCTTTTTCAAATTAGTTTGTCCTTGGCTGGTGCTTCTTTCACAATGACTCTGTTTTCTATTTGGCTGTAGAGCTTGTGAGAAGCTTCCTTTCATCGAATCTTTTGTTAAACTTAGTATCAAGGTAGTAGTGGTCTTTTGTATGTTTCTGGCCAAGGATTATACGCTGGTGCCTGATCTTGAAGGACACAACATGACAGGGCGATGAATGTAGCCGCTTTACATATTTAATTAAGTTGAGCACACTGTTTAGCAATCAAGGCTTTGGCTTTGACTTAAATGTTAAGTCCCGCTTGAATTCAGCAGATATAGCAGAGAGTTTAGGATGCAGTAGGTCTCACCAAAAATAGGCCTCAGCAAACAGGCCTCTCCTCTCCAACTAGAACTGAACTTGTGTCAGACATCCTCTGAGACGTGATCTTCCTGCGTGATTGGCTAGTGTTACGGACAGGGGAGAGAGGCCAAATTGAACTCCTTTATTTTCTCACGGTCTGTCCGTGAGCAGAGTTGTTTTAATTTTTGAAATAGGCTGTGGTGTGTTTCCACAAACTCCCTGTTTGTGAGCTCAATTTTTAAAGTGACTCGCAGCAAACTGACTTTACGGTTAAATCGGAAGTATAGTTTATTCACACATTCAAACCTGGGGAATGGTCACAACTTCATGCAAGCACACAATAAGAAGATACAAAAGAGGAGTTTTCACAACTATGAATAACTTAAAAGAAAAAGCACCAGTGATATGGATAAATGTTCATATGATTGCCAGAATCCAGAAAGTCAGAGTCCAGGGAGGGTTCCTTCACAGAGAAATGACAGATCAGGTGGGTTCAGCTAGCTGAAGCAGGAGTTTGCAGAATTCCTTTAAAGTTGATGGCGATGCAACGGGATGAGGTATTCAGAGACTTGGCCTGCTCAGCAGGTGATGGCAGGAATCTTCAGTAAAAACAGACTTCGAGGACCTCGAGACTTGCTGCAGGCCGATGGTCAGTCTGAAGTCCTGCTCTGATGTTTGCAGGCTGGAGTTTAAACAGCAAACTGAGGTGCGAGTCTAGAACTGTAACATTAAATCTTTGAAAAAGCCAGAAGCTTAGGTCCTGCAGTGTAGCCAATTAATCACAGAATCACAGACTTGTCACACGATAGAAGGAAGACATTCAGCCCATCATGTCTGCACCGCCTCTCTGAGCATTTTAACTTAGTACCAGTCTCCTGCCTTTTCCCTGTAACCCTGCACATTGCTTATATTTAGATAGTCATCCGATGCCCTCTTGAATGCCTCAATTGAACCTGCCCCCACCACACTTCCAGGCAGCGCATTCCAAACCCTAACTACTCGCTGTGTGAACAAGTTTTTTCTCACCCTGCATTTGCTTCTTTTGCAAAACACTTAAAAACTGTGCCCTCTGGTTCTCAATCCATTTACGAGTGTGACCAGTTTCTCCCTATCTACTCTGTCCAGACCCCTCATGATTTTGAAAACTTCTATCAAGTCTCCTCTTAGCCTTCTCCTCTCCAAGGAAAACAATCCCAACTTCTCCAATTTTCCCTCAAAACTAAAGTGTCTCATCCCTGGAACCATTCCCGTAAATCTCTTCTGCACCTTCTCCAATGCGTTCACATGCTTCCTATAGTGTGGTGCCCAGAACTGTACACAGTACTCCAGCTGAGGTCTAACCAGTGTCTTATATAAAGTTCATCATAACCTCCCTGCTCTTGTACTTTATGCTCCTATTAATGAAGCCTAGAATACAGTATGCTTTAGAAACAGCTCTCTCTATCTGTCCTACCACCTTTAATGACTTATGTACATATGCACCCAGGTTTTTCTGCTCCTGCACACCCTTTAGAATAGTATCCTTTATTTTATACCATCTCCCCATGTTCTTTGTACCAAAATGCATCACCTCACACTTCTCTGCATTGAACTTCATCTGCCACCTATCTGCCCACTCCACCAATCTGTCAATGTCCTTTTGAAGTTTTACACTGTCCTCCTCACAGTTTACACTTCTCACAGTTCACAGTTTTGTGTTGTCCGCAAACTTTGAAATTGTCCCTTGCACATCAAGATCTAGATTATTTATATACATCAGGAAGAGCAAGGGTCCCAATGCCAATTCCTGCCGAACTCCACTACAAACCTTCTTCCAGCCCGAGAAATACCCATAACCATTACTCCCTGTTTCCTATCCCTCAGCCAATTTTGTATCCATGTTGCTACTGTCCCTTTTATTCCATGACCTATAGCCTTCCTCACAAGTCTGTTGTGTGGCACTGTATCAAACGCCTGAGTCAGTTACAGGCTAAAAAGCAGTTTCTATGCCTCTTGTCAAAATCCATTGTTTACCTTGGGAGATAGATGAAGACTTTTAGCACCTCTGCAGGTATAATGAGTTTCAATGGCTCTCTCTTTGTTATAGATCCAAGCTGGGGAGACAGGTCATCTGCTGGTCATTGGTTTTGTCGATTGTAATGTGTCCTCACAATGAGAAGCGTGAGATTCCACAAGATGAGGGTTGAGCTTTTGTCCTGTAACTGCTATTGGAAATTTCCAGAAACTGTAGCCAACTTGTGAATCATGTGACTTGCCATCTTTTGGTTCAGTAAGGTCCGCTTTTTCAATAAGCAAAAAGATAAGGTTTGATTTAAACAGTCTATGATCTCTTTCATGTCTTAGGGACATGATACTAGTTTCATTTTCATATTGCATTCTACCTGATTCTGATTGTCAACTTTGTGTTCATCTCTTGCGTTACTTTGTAGTTAGAGTTGTGTTGTACCATTATCATCAGCTCCTGATGTGTGGGTCTTGTACAACCAGTGGAAACCCAAAGTCAACTTCCCAGATTCAAATAGTCGTTTGGTAGTGCAGAACTTGAGTATTGCTGAAAAAAGAAACTTTTTTGTTGAAGCTTTTCGTCTTGGACTCATCAGGATAATTTGCAAGAAAATACCAATGTCAGGAGAAACAACATTGTGCCTGTTTCATAAACAGAGTAAGTGACAGCCATTCGCTGGTTCATTCCTCAGGGCATTGTCTTGACCAATCAGAGCCAAGCTGCCTGGTTTAAATTTCAAACCATGCTTGGCAGTTAACTGTCAGTCACCATCAACTGATGTATTCTCAATGGGGGGGCAACACATCTACCAATCATAGTCCACTTGCCAGCCAATCAGCACTCTCTTCTCATACAATATAATTATGTTGTTTCCCCTGACATTGGTATTTTCTTGCGAATTGTCTTAATGAGTGCAAGACAAAAAGTGTTGATTAAAAACCATGTCTCTTTTTTCCAGCAAACCCCAGATTCACAGGGACGACACAGGGGCTGAAAACGGGCTAGTTCAACAAACCTGTTTAAGTGCGCTTGGGGGTTGCCACCAGTTACCTGAGACCTACACAGTAGGTTACAGCATGAAACAATATAAAAGAGATCCAAGTTACCGGTTAAATAATGCATAATGATGCCGCTTGATGGAAACCAATAAACAGTACAATGAGTTGACCTGTATGTGCCTTCAACCCCTTGGGAGGCAATCACAGGGACTCTCCCAGTTATCTCATTATTTTTAAACACACATGCTAGCCAAACAATTGACTTTGTCCAAAATGTCTGTCAGCTCACTAACTTTTCTACAAACCATTGTTCCTGACTAAAGATGAATAGGGAATGTTAAAATGATAAAATACATTTTACAATTATAAATGTGGATAACCTTAGCCCTGCCACAAAACCTGGCACAAAATCACAAGGATGAAAAATCATAAAGGTGACACTGTCCTTAGTAGCCCTAAATCAAACTTACAAAATACAATCACACTCTCAGAGAAAATGGCAGGAAAATCCCTAAATACATACCACAAGTATTCGCATCAGCAAAAAAAAAAGAAACCTACCTATTTTTTTCTCCTGACTTTCCCTTCAAACGAGCATTGCACAGCAATTCTGTCTCCAAGAAGTTATATTTTCTTTTTTTGTTCCACTTGATGTGAGTGTAATACCTGCTATGTATCTGCATTGAGTCTCAGGCACTGACTTTTGCTCAAGAACGACCAATTTATTCATGCAACAGTCAATGAGCTTCACGTGATAGTGTATCTGAAATCTCACAATATCTTAATAATATTGAAGAGCTGTATAAGTGAAAGTTACTTGACTTTTCAGTTTTTAATCACATGATCAGGAAAACTCATCCTTAAATGCCCACTTTGAAAAACACTGAATTAAAATTTGATGCTGTTTTAAAGTTATATTTTCCATCAAGTGTTTTCTAACCTGAAGGTGTTGACTCATATGGGAATGTGACTCACAGGCATTGGCACCCTTAAGTGCCTCACCCAAGTAACCATTCCTCATATCTGCGCTTGGCCAGAGACAACATTGAGCCTACATCATCAAGTGCCATTCACATTGCGCACGCTGGCTTGCAGAGATTACTGGTTGATGATCTGTAAATGAGAATAACGACTGTTTTTTTTTTTCACCCACACTTTAGTGGGTGGATGCCAAGGTCAATTGTGATGCTCTGACTACTACCACAGATAGATGAGATTAAGCAATTCAACACAAGAGATCAAAGCTGGAACCTTCCTGATGTGTTTCGCAATAGGCATTTACCCACTGAGTCAGGAGTTGAGGGTGGAGGGGAGACTATTCTTACATTGTAACACTCATTTTTGCAGAAGTAATTTCCCCTTCTTGCTGGCTGTTAGCTTGTCATTAAGCAAAGCATTAAGGATGCTGATGTTCCTCAGAGGATCTGTGGGCTTCATAAAGAGAAAGAGTTCAACCAGTCTGACTGAACTTTCTGAGCAGGGAGCGAAGGAGCTTTGGGCCTTCACTTTTTTGCTCTTCTTGAGAGTTCAGCTGCCATTTTGGGGAACAGCGAAATAAATAAACTGTCTTTATTGAATGGTAGAACTTTATGGCCGGAGTAATTTAAAAACCAGCACCAAATGTTACAAGATTTGAAAATGTGTTCCTTTGATCTTTATTGTAAAAGTGGTGCAGTTGTGTAAGTTTATATACAATTTACACCATGGGTGTTATGTGTAACCAAAAATGAGTGAGCTTGGGAATCAGATCAGGTCGTTCAGTCAAACCGGTAGCAAACATGATTATCTTATCCTGATGTCACTGTATTCCAGGTAAAATGGCACTCCCTGTCATTGTATCCCATATGGATCAATAGCCTCTCCTGATGCTCCACAGACTGCTAGTATAAAGAATGTTTCTGCTCTTTCATGATGAATGATAGGAGAACACTGAGTGTGGGAACCATCTGAGCCAACAACAAGACAGTCAAAAGAAATCAATTTTAACATTTGTAAGCACACACTGTATAAAAACCATTATTAAAACACAATAACCAGCAACAGCCTAATCCTGGCATTAATGTCTTGCATTGGAGCTATAATACCCTCTGTGTTGGGAAGTAAATAAATCGCTGTTTGGCAGATTAGGATCATGATTCAGTTAGGGAATTCTGCCATCCCTGTCCATCAGCATGCCTCAACTACAGTGCGACATTGTGTGGTTATTTCTGTAGTTAGAAAGTCTTGATCTCATGCAAATCAAGGGTAAACTGTGGTAGAACTGCTCCTGCTACCAGACACTTGGGATTTGCATACCTTCCCTATTCTATGCAACCTTTGCCTCCCTATGGGATGCCTGAGGAGGTGTGTCCACCAGGTCCTCAGCTCACAGCATTTCAGAGCTGCAATAACCATTCGGCTGGCTTTATTCTCACCACCTCACCCTGCCAAATTCAAATGATGGTGCACTAAAGTCACGTTGAATAGGGCCAAGGAGGCCTGTCTTCTTTGACACTGAAGGGCACCATTCACAGAAAGTGCAGTGTGGAAGCAGAGAAGCTGGCAAGGTGAGCCCTGTCAACAACTCCCAAAGAACCTGGCTGCAAATGCACAAGGAGGTGGCAGACTGAAGAGAGCAGCCAAGGAATGGCTGTGTAATAGCTTCCTTTACCAAGTTTCCTGGATCTGCTTATTTGCCATTCATTGCTGCTATTGGTGTAGAACCTGTTTGAAATGGGTGTAAACATCTGAACGTTATTTTTTTATTCGCTTATGGGATGTGGGCATCGTGGGCAAGGACAGCATTTGTTTCCCAATCCCTAACTGCCCTTGAGAAGGTGGTGGTGAGTCTCTGTCCTGAACCGCTGCAGTCCATGTGGTGTAGGTACACCCATATTGCTATTAGGAAGGCAGTTCGAGTATTTTGACCCAGCGCCGATGAAGGGACAGCCTTCAGGATGGTGCGTGACTTGGAGGGGAACTTGCAGGTAGTGGTGTTCCCACGCATCTGCTGCCCTTGTAGGTTACGGGCTCTGAACATAGGAACCTTTAAGAAGACAGTTGAGTCTTCACTCCTCAGCAGCAGACCGACACTCATTCAGGTGAAATAGGAACAGTGCTTGGCACCTTCACTTCACCCTAAAATAATTCAGGACTTTCAGGATCTGACAGTTGATATTACACCAGCCACCTTAGTGATCAGTGAAAGCAGGGAACCAGAAGCCAGTAGAATAGTGAAGGCTGGATCCACCTGCCTGACTCTGCTGTCACACCAGACTGCAGCACACAGCAGGTTTCTGGCCTTCTCCCCCTCAGAACACCTTTGGAACATGAGAGAAATGTCTTCACCCAGAGAGTGGTGAGCCTGTGGAATTCACTACCACAGAAAGTTGTCGAGGCCAAAACATTGTATGTTTTCAAGAAGGAGTTAGATATAGCTCTTGGGGCGAAAGGGATCAAAGGGTATGGGGAGAAAGCGGGAGCAGGCTATTGAGTTGGATGATCAGCCATGATCATAATGAATGGCGGAGCAGGCTCGAAGGGCCGAATGGCCTAATCCTGCTCCTAGTTTCTATGGGCAGAATTTTCCGTCTGTCGGGTGGGCGGGCCTGACCCAATCGCGGGCGGGCGCGGAGCCGATCACCGCCATTTTACGTGGGCGGGCCAATTAAGGCCCGCCCAGCATGACGCTCGGCGGGAAGCGCTATGCACTCCTTGTGCGGGCAGGGAGGGGATTCCCTAAACCCGAGAGTGCGCTCTTTCACACATGCACATAAAAGAGCGCACTCATCTCCCTGAGGCTAAGTGCAACCTCAGGGAGATCACCTCTACTTTTAAAAATATTAAAAATAGAGAAAAGAAAAACCCCTTACATGTCCCCTCATGTGACAATGTCGCATGAGTTGGGACGTGTTCATAATTTACATAACAACTTTATTACCATTTTTAAAACCCTGCATGAGACCTCATCCCGCAGCTGGATGAGGTTTCATGTATTTTCTATTTGCCGCTGGGGCTCCTGGCCAACCCGCCAACCTAAGGCTGGATGGGCAGGTCCTTCAATTGCTTAATTGATCCTGTCAATGGTCTCAATTGGCTATTGACAGGTCACCGGACCCACAGCTGATTTTGCTGAGCACCCGCCTTCCTGAAAATTTAAATCAGGCGCGGCGACGTCGGGCCAATGACATCCCGCGTCATTTTACGCGTTGGCAAGTGGGCCCCACCCTCTGCTCACCGACGGTAAAATTCTGCCCTATGTTTCTATGTTTCTATGAGAGTCATTACCCAGCAGTGAGACAGCCAGTACCAGCTTCATGTCAGGCCCCAGCTGCCATCAGAGCTTAGCCACCTCAATCCCTTAACCACCTGCTGTGGTCCAAGCCCTCAGGTGGTTAGAAGAACAATAACCTGTATTTCTGTAATACCTTTAACATCCCAAAGGACCTCACAGGCATCAAACATAATTATCAAACATAGTTTGACACCAAAGCATTTAAGGAGATATTCGGTTAGATAACCAAAAGCTTAGTCAAAGTGGAGTGTCTTAAAGTAGGTAGAGGACGAAAGGCAGTGACATTTAAGGAGAGAATTCCAGAGCCCATGGATCTTGGCAACTAAAAGCATGGCCGCAGTGGTAGACTGCTTAAAACTGAGGTTACCAGATTAGGTGGAACACAGATATCTTGGAGGATTGTAGGGCTGGAGAGGCACATAGATGAATCTCTAGAATAGGTGACAGAAAGGCATGTGTAGGCACACAGAGAAGGAACAGTTTTAAGAGCGAGTGTGGCAATAGTTTGCACTTTGCAATTATTGTACTAGAATAGATTGTGATGTGGAGCATTATTAGTCACAGGGGTTACCGTCATACAGAAAAGGGAACACTCATCTGATGCTGTCATATTCACTTAGGCGGAGGCTTTATTACCCATTTGCTGATTGGATTCTCTTCCCTAAAGAGGTCTGGATGGTTTGAATAAAAAGAGAAGAAGCCATCATGTCAATTTCCTGCAATTTGCGGATTTGCACAGAGGGTCCTATGGATTGCTACCGCATGCTATCAGGGCGTTGAGAGAGTGGAAATTCTTCCTGTTTACATAGCTCAGCGAGTGTCCTGTGACACGGGAAGCCCAAGGGAGTGTAAGCCATGCATTTTAATGCTGCACAATGCCCCATTTTCCTGGGGCAGAAAATTTCCTACGCCATATATACACCGCTACTACATGGGACACAGTGGGGCAATTCCCTCCCCGGTTGCCTGGTTTCTGAGTATAAGTCAAAGCATTTGGGGCACGTGTTTTGTATCCCGTCAGAGACTCTCCGATTTGATAAAGATAATCTTGCAAAGCTGCACTGAACTAAAACAAGCCGGTGAAAGCGGATGTAAATAAATACAGAACCACATCCATATTTAGAGAGCCGAGGAATGCTGTTGCATCCAGAGGGTTCTGTATCAGTTAAAGATTCTGGAATGAGAGCTCACCTGGTGCTTTAGTGTGAGGATGCACCATCTGCTGTGGTACATGTAAATGAAGAAGATTGAAGGCTCAATCTTTTGCGCTGAACTGATTGATCCCAGTGAAGGGCAATCAGAATATTACAATTGACTGGAGCTATTCAGTGACTTTTGTTAGAAAATGAATGTTGGGTAAACCCGAGATGGGTCTCAGCTGTGATCCTCCCAGGTTGCTGGAGTACTCTCAGCTACTGCCCGTGCTCACACTGACGACTCAGGGATTGTTGGCCACTAAAGAACTTCACCGCAACATAGGTTGGCACCTTTGGGCAGGTGGAGAGACAAAAAAGGAGCACAGCGCAGTGACCTTCAACTAGGTTTGATCAGTATCTGTATCTTTTCTGGATGCCTGACAGGACATCAAGCCAAATGCAAAGGTTATTGGATATACTTCATAATCCACTACCTTGCGAAGTGTTTATGAAATGAAAGAAGATGGACGTTTGAAAGTTTAATTGTGCTTTCTTCTTTTGGGAACTCCCTTTTGCTGAAGATTCCTCATCAGATAAGACAATAATATAACTGCTGCTATGGATGTCACTTGGTCCCAGTCGGACAATAGTCCTTTGCCGTAGCCCATTTGCTACTACCTACCATATTATAAGCCACTGGTATTAAGGTGCTTGAAAAGTCACTTTCATAGTGTAAAAAGGATTGAATATTGGTTCTAGACAGATTCCTATCTGCCTCTTGTTCCCCCTCATTTTCTTTCTCACAAGATCTTCTCTACAATCTTTAGTTTGCAGAGATGTTCTAGGTATCAGAACCGTTGTTTTGACAGTTTTCACTCCTCTGGTGCCCTGGTTGGAAGTCCGGAGGGAAATGCACTCTGTAAGGGAGATTCAGTCACATGTCGGAGCAGAGGGAAGGATTTAAATACTGGCACCAGTCAGGAATCCAAACCTTTAGCAGAGTACTTGTCCTGCGCCGGGGACATACAATTTGTGATTATTTAATAAAGGGAAATAATATAAAGGGTGGAATCTATGTTGGCAGCGAGGGCCTCACCTGCTCTTTGCAGATCCAGTGAGGGCCTCACCTGCTCTTTGCAGATCCAGCGAGGGCCTCACCTGCTCTTTGCAGATCCAGTGAGGGCCTCACCTGCTCTTTGCAGATCCAGCAAGGGCCTCACCTGCTCTTTGCAGATCCAGCGAGGGCCTTGCCTGCTCTTTGCAGATCCAGCGAGGGCCTTGCCTGCTCTTTGCAGATCCAGCGAGGGCCTCACCTGCTCTTTGCAGATCCAGTGAGGGCCTCACCTGCTCTTTTCAGATCCAGCGAGGGCCTTGCCTGCCCTTTGCAGATCCAGCGAGGGCCTCACCTGCTCTTTGCAGATCCAGCGAGGGCCTTGCCTGCCCTTTGCAGATCCAGCGAGGGCCTCACCTGCTCTTTGCAGATCCAGCGAGGGCCTTGCCTGCCCTTTGCAGATCCAGTGAGGGCCTCACCTGCTCTTTGCAGATCCAGTGAGGGGCCCAGGCTGCCCTTTGCAGATCCAGTGAGGGGCCCAGGCTGCCCTTTGCAGATCCAGCGAGGGCCTTGCCTGCCCTTTGCAGATCCAGCGAGGGGCCCAGGCTGCCCTTTGCAGATCCAGCGAGGGCCTTGCCTGCTCTTTGCAGATCCAGCGAGGGCCTCACCTGCCCTTTGCAGATCCAGCGAGGGGCCCAGGCTGCCTCTCCTTTGGAAGGCCCACCGGGTCTCATGCCAATCAGGCAGATCCGGGGACACCAGCAGGCATTCCGTCATAATCAAGTCCCCAGAGGCAGAGGTGCCACCCATCAAGAGCTGTTGGCCAATCAGTGGCTTGGCTATTGTTGGAACTGAACCCCCCCCACTCCTTACCGGAGTCTCAGGGCCCAGGAGAAAGGTAGGTAATGGAGGGGGTGGGGGTGGGCAGAGGTAAGGGCAGAGGTTGGTTCTCAGCAGGTACACCCCTGCCTGATGCCCGTGCCATCGATGCCTTTGATTGCGGGACCCCTCCCCCCACCCAGGTGACAGGCGTCCTGCAGTTTTTTCCCAGTCATGCAAACTGCACGTCGGCAAACCTGCCCGGAGCTGGGTGAATCACAACAATCGCGGGAAGAGGCCCTTGAGTGGTCATTAATTGGGCCGCTGAAGGGTCTTAATTGGCAGCCGGGCAGGAAGATCGACCACGGGCCTTCTGGCCCAGAACTGAATTCTGGCGGAGACGGGAATGCAGCGGGGTTTAGGCCACCCCGGCTAATTAAATGCCCTTCCCACCTCCAAGCTCGCCACCTCGAGGGGCAGAAGGTGGCGCCCACAATAGTTGTACGTTCCTTGCTACAGGACCCACATCCCACGGCCATTTATCAGAGTTTGGATCGGTTCAGATAACAGTCTCTTGTCCGTAATATCTCTAAGGGAGGAACTCAGGAATGGAAACGGATTTCAGTTGCAGCTCATTAATTGAACTTTGTTAAAAAATCCTCAAGAAACCCTCAAATTTTGAGACATTTTAACACAATGCTTTCAAAAACAGTCCTCCAATAAATATGACTTGCTTATACATCCGGCAGAATTTGCCAGCGACAAACATGGCTTGATTATCAAGTAACAACAGCATACAACAAACGCTTTGTCAAATTTCCTTCAACAGTGTTGTCTTTTTAATGAATTATTTATGAAGGATTACAGATTGGCACTCATGGGACATTACTGCATAAACCAAATGAGGAATTAGGTTCTCTTTTAGTTAAATGTCAGCTGATTTAAATAACTATTCCATTGTGAGTATTGAACCTAGTCAGGCAGATGAAAGATAAATAAAAATAAGGGAAGGAGGAATAATTCCACTTGGCTATTGAATAAATAATTTCCAGTCATAATTACCTGTGCGAAATAAAGGAATATTTACACATTTTTTTTTGGTGTAAGAGCATTTATAAATATACTATTGAATAATTTTAACATTGAGTACATTGTAATAAGGAGTTGAGATCATAATGTGCAATGTCAATAAGGAATACATTGAAATGAGAGGGTTAATGCCTTAATTAAAATAGACATACTTGTTTTCAATACAGCACATTTGAACCCATTAGTTGTTAAAATGTGTACCTTTGATATTATGCTGATGGGATTTATGCCCTTCTTATAAGCAGTAAACCTTCTGTTTATTTTGATGTTCATGATTTTAAATGGTGACCACAACTGCTGAGTGTTTGCTAAGCGTTCTTAAGTTCATTGTGGCACTAGTTAAAGAGAGCTGTACTGCTGGCTCAGGGATTAAATGGACTAGTCAGTGCAGTATTCGACCAGATCAGGAGCATCCCGGGGCCTGTATTGTCTTAGCTGGGATGTTGTTGAAGATTCGTCACTTGGTCAAAGCACATTCTCACCTCACTTGTGCAACTAAATTGATGATCAGAAAAATTAGGAATAAAGACACCTGGAATATCAAGATACCTGGATGGTATCAAGTGATGGATTTTTGGGACGCTTCATTAATTTTGGAAAGTCACTTTGACACATTTTGGAACAAGTCAAGCACAAAGTACCACCCAGAGATAGTAATATATTGATACAGTACCATATAGAGACAGGACTATGTAGACACAGTGCTTTATACACATAGTACCATATAGAGACAGGACTATGTAAACACAGTACTTTGTAAACATTGTACCATATAGAGACAGGACTATGTAGACACAGTACTTTATAAACATTGTACCATATAGAGACAGGACTATGTAAACACAGTACTTTATACACATTGTACCATATAGAGACAGGACTATGTAAACACAGTACTTTATACACATTGTACCATATAGAGACAGGACTATATAGACACAGTGCTTTATACACATTGTACCATATAGAGACAGGACTATGTAAACACAGTACTTTATACACATAGTACCATATAGAGACAGGACTATATAGACACAGTGCTTTATAAACATTGTACCATATAGAGACAGGACTATGTAAACACAGTACTTTATACACATAGTACCATATAGAGACAGGACTATGTAAACACAGTACTTTATAAACATTGTAACATATAGAGACAGGACTATGTAAACACAGTACTTTATACACATAGTACCATATAGAGACAGGACTATGTAAACACAGTACTTTATACACATAGTACCATATAGAGACAGGACTATGTAAACACAGTGCTTTATACACATAGTACCATATAGAGACAGGACTATATAGACACAGTGCTTTATAAACATTGTACCATATAGAGACAGGACTATATAGACACAGTACTTTATACACATAGTACCATATAGAGACAGGACTATGCAAACACAGTGCTTTATACACATAGTACCATATAGAGACAGGACTATATAGACACAGTGCTTTATAAACATTGTACCATATAGAGACAGGACTATATAGACACAGTACTTTATACACATAGTACCATATAGAGACAGGACTATATAGACACAGTGCTTTATAAACATTGTACCATATAGAGACAGGACTATATAGACACAGTGCTTTATAAACATTGTACCATATAGAGACAGGACTATATAGACACAGTGCTTTATAAACATTGTACCATATAGAGACAGGATTATATAGACACAGTACTTTCTAAACATAGTACCATATAGAGACAGGACTATATAGACACAGTGCTTTATAAACATTGTACCATATAGAGACAGGACTATATAGACACAGTACTTTCTAAACATAGTACCATGTAGAGATGGGACTATATAGACACAGTACTTTATAAACATAGCACCATATAGAGACAGGACTATATAGACACAGTACTTTATAAACATAGTACCATATAGATTCAGGAATATATAGATAGTACTATATACACATAGTACCATATAGAGACAGGATTATATAGACACAGTACTTTATAAACATAGTACCATATAGATTCAGGAATATATAGGCACAGGACTTTATAAACATAGTACCATATAGAGACAGAACTATATAAACACAGGACTTTATAAAGATAGTGCCGTTTAGAGACAGGACTATATAGACACAGGACCATATAAAGGTCTATAATATATTGCTCAATATTCATTATACTATTGGCCCAACAGCCCTGTTTTTCCAATCTTTTTCATTTCTTGGTTAGGCCTAGGCCCATATGAATATCAGTATCAGTGACATTTGATTTGTTCGATTTGATTTAAGAAATTATGAGGTACGTGATTTATTAAAATGGCAAAACATGATAATTAGCTTGTCCTGGCATCCAGCAAGATAACAATGCTTTTAAAATAATTAAACAATTGGCTTCTTACAAACATTTTCCGAGCCGCCTTGAACTAATAAATTAAACCCCACAGACGCTGACTGTATTTCGAGCTATTTTAGTTAATTGATGCAACCTAATTAATCTCACTTCTGCCAAGTATTTGCGACCGATCCAGAGCACAGCTTCTTCTAAATCAAGAGTTTCTCACTGAAATAATTAGAACTCACTCGAGCCCCAAATGTTGGTGGAGGACGGAATGAGTTAAGTGGTAATGCGGATATGAATAATGCTTTTTGTTATGCAACATTTCAGCAATTGCTGCATGAATGGCACTTGTTCCTGGAGTCATAGTGCCTGAGTCTAAACCTCATTGTTTATTCATGCATCTTTTATTCATTATTTCCACAGTACTTCAAAAAGCAAAAGAGGCTAATCCCAGAAAGAACGATATGGAAATATTTCGTGCAGCTATGCAGTGCAGTTGAGCACATGCACTCCCGAAGGGTGATGCACAGAGGTAAAGGAAAAACAAGACAAAATAAAAAACCATTCCTTTCCACCCGAAAACCAGAGTTCAGTTTACTGGGAGCACAGGATAAGTTAAGAAAAGCTGTTTGCGACACTGCTTTATTGATCATGCGGGATGTGTGTGTGTGTGTGTGTGTGTGTGTCTGTCTGTCTGTGCGTATGTGGGGAGTGGGTAGCTGCAGGCTACAGGTCCCCAGGGAATGTCCCACATTATAGACACTTCTGTTTCCAACCATAATGACTGAAGACACCATGCACATTTGATTAGCTGGGTATCTGGTCGCAGAAGGCTTAGTGGGGAAAGTCAGGGCATCATTTAATGCTGGGTTGTTTATTCAGTGGGTGTGCAATGACTGTCTACAGAGTCAATGTGCATTGCCTGAATTTAAAGAGGAATTCAAGTCTGATTAAAACACCGAGGTCAGGATTGTACGGCCCTGCCCACCGCGGGACCCGAAATTCCCGCTCAAAAGTCAACGGACCTTTGGCTGGTCCATCAAATTTTCCACCCCCCCACCCGCCCCGTGACGATTCCCAACCCCTGTGGTGGGGGGAGGACCAGAAAATCTTGGCTTCAGTCTTTTATTAACTGTATAAGCTGTGATCACTCTTTGTTGGTGGTCAGATGGGTAACAGTGCTGGCGTCAGAATTGTCAACTCCCCCCCCTCCAGCTGAGAAGGGGCCTGGAAGATGCCAAATTTGTCTCCTCCAGGGGAAATTCCCTTTATGCTCAAATGTGCAACAAAATGGCAAAGTGGTTCGACAAAAATCACATTTACAGTTCGACACATTGAGCAGATCTCCTGGTGGTGAATGAGCAGACACTCATCAAGTTCCTCATGCAACTAATTGCTCTGAAAATTTGGTGCGAATTAAGGAATTTCCTGCCAGCAGAGACTCATTGCTGTGCAATGCAAGCTGCCAATTACATTTAATTTCTCAAAGCCCTTTTGCAAACTACTTGGATGGTAAGATTTGGTTGTAAAACCATCACGTACTGAAGTGGCCCTTCAGTCTGGTCCAGCTTGTATTTCAACAGTAATGGTCTTCCCATTCACTGCCTTGCCAAACCGATAATGGCTTGAATGACAGACCCAGCGAATCCGCCGGTCTTTCAGCTCACCCTTCTCTCGCCAATCAACTGTATGGAAATAGCTCAACGTTAAAAGCATTTACAAGCATTCAAAATCTCTTTAGATTGTCTTTTTCCGGCCCACCTTTAAACACGGGGACTGCCAGCCATCGATGCTTTAGGTGGTAAGTGTACGGCCAAGGTTGGGGGCTCAGCCAGTCTGGTCAGGAAAGACCCTATGTTTGATCTCTGTTCTTGCCAGAGTTAGTCGAATTACTGCCAGCATCCCTGGACCTGGAAGGGGTGAAAATCGGCCATGGCTCCCAGCTTTGGTTGCTATCCAATGGCTCCAGTGGAGTGCGCCTATTGAATTATTTCAGCATTGTTAACCACCAAGGGCAGCACTGCAGACATTCTGTCCACACATACGTTGTCCTAAAAAGTGACCCAGATGTCATTGGAGTTTCAGATTCGTCTCGAGCGTTCGGTACGCCAGTTGTCTGACTCCTGCTTAGACCAGTGTACTCTACCTTTGGTCTGGGGTTAAATCCAGCGAGTCATTCTTCTGTCAGCATCAAGATGATGCATTCTCAGCCAGTGACCGATGAGGCCTTTTCAGTTTTCAATTCCTGAAACGCATCATGACAACTGAACCGCTGGTAAATTGTGAATGAAATCGCACATTGGGCTTTGACCCAGATTTTCAACCCCTTTAATGTTTCTGATATTTTCAAATTATACGCTGGCAATTTGGTCATATTCTGCGCATAGGGGGAAATAATAATAAACATTTCAAGAAATGTCCTGTCTTTAACTCTTGTTTTTTAAGAGTCCTACAATATGGTTACCCACCTTTAAATTTCAAAAATAGCCCAGAGCAGTTAAAAGTCTATTTCTGCTCCAGCAGTTGGACCGAGGTTGGTTGCCACACTCTAGGTTTTGTAACTGATTTACACATTAAATTTACACGATCCTGCTCCAAACATACCATTGGCTCCATCATGACAGATTTGTTAGTAGAATATTTAGACCCAGTGCCTTCTTACTTATAAGAATGGATCTGTGACATCACTGAAAGAGTTCGGTTATTACAACATGATTCAAAATGCAATCCAAAACCGATTGAACAGCGCTTAAAGCAAAATGGGCTAATGCTAAAGGTCCCGCACGGTCCTGAAATACCACACAACACTGTGTATGTTGTGCAACGCAGCCTATTGACAATCTTCTTTATGCAGTACAAGAAGAGTCATGGAAATTTGAATCCATTCTGGGCCCGTGACTGGGAGATGAAAATTATATTATTTATGATATTTATGAACAGATACAAAGTAACTGTCAAAAATAAACCTTTTGATAATGTGCAGACCATAAACAAATGTCAGCATAATGCAATCATTGTGAAGACTTTGTGACTTTCTCTTTTAAACCGTTCATTCATTATTGATTGACTCTCTGTTTTTCATTCTTAGACATCAAGCCGGCAAATGTGTTCATAACAGCAACAGGAGCAGTCAAGCTGGGGGACCTAGGGCTTGGACGCTTTTTCAGCTCCAAAACCACAGCAGCACACTCTTTAGGTAAGAAGCAAATGCAGAAAACTGCATCAATTTTTTCATCAAACAATTATTGGCTGAAGTTTTTATATACTCGAGCGGGCCTCTGATTGCGTTACTCTTGTACCTGTCAGGTTGCTCCATGGTGACAGGAGCGTTTTACCACACAATGCACAATGTATTATTCTGCTATGTTTCTTGAAGGCCATGAGGTTTCATCACTGCAAGTAGATCCATTTACACTTAGAGAGTGTTTTTTTCTTTTTCTGGAGTGTGGTGGTTGATTTTAAATCCCTGGTTGGGAAGAAATGGAGGAATTGAGCAAAGACCGGAGATTGATTTTAAATCTTGAAAGTCAGGGTAAGAGTAAGGACTGGCTTTGCTTCTTCTTTTCCCATGCTTCTTTAAAGCTGATTTTGTATCTTGTTACAAAAAAGTGGGCTCTCAGGTGTGACGAATTCTAGAGTTTTATCTATTTCGTATGTTGTGAGGGAACCTGTGTTTTTAAATTCAATTTGTATTTTTTGAGGCAGACCCTGACTAAAACAGATACTGAACTGAAAAGGGAGACAGAAAGGGAAATAGAACAGGTAAACATTGGAAGGAAACTGATCTTCTGAGTTTCTAAGGAAACAAAAACAAACTGAGGTTTTGGCAACCAAGACCTTTTGGCAAACTGAACCTTGTTGAAAGATATAAAAGGACACAGATCATTCCAACCTGGGCAGTAGCAGTTGATGAGTCTACTGGTCTAGTACAAGCAAGCTGAAGAAGACAGAGGTAAGTCCAGAAGCTGAGAATAAGCAAAGATAAAGTTGCTGCAGCTGTACCTATTACTGTAAGATAGCATTGGTGGGACTACCCTATCCAGACCCAACTAACCAGATTCTGCAGACATGTGCCATTTGTGGTGAAGACTGTGGAACTTGGATTGGTTGTGTGCTGCTGTTGGCTGGGGGTCAGACTAGGTCTTAGAAGGATAAGAGCTAGAATTCATCATGAGGAAGACAGAGTTTTAAGGACTTATTACTGTGACCACCAAAATCTGAGTGGACTGTTGAGCCTGTTCGTAAGATCTATCTTCCCTGTATCCGCCTTTTAACGTGTAATTTATAGTTTATATTCAACCACAATTTGCCTGTTAACTCATGTTTAACCCATGTCAATTTTGGATGTTAAGAGTATAGGATAGATAGTATTTAGTGTTTGCTTTGTTGACTCTTGTGTGGTAAAAGATCTTCTGTTTAAAACCATGGAATCTTGTGGCTGCATTCTTTTAGTAAATATTTGGGATTTAGGGTGGAATCATCCCAGATTTGCATTAAGTGCTGTAGCAGACGGGAGAAAGAGTATTTTATCCGCCAGCCTCAATGGTGGCTTTTCACGCCGTTCCATCCCAATCCTGCCTCATTAATCATGCATTCCTGGGAAACACACCATTTTGATGGTGGGTGGGCTCTCATTCGCCCCCCCCCCCCACCCAACCCCATGCCGTCACCTCGCCGCTTCCTCACGCTGAGTGTTATATTTAAAATGCTTCCAGCCCAGGACTGCTGCGCAAAAGACATGTCCCTGAAAGGCAAGAAGACTGCAGCCCCCTGATTCAGTGACGCGTCCCTGGAACTTTTGGATGCTTTGGAGGCCTGCGTAATGTCCTCTACCCCGCTATGGCCTCAGGAGGGGTACAAATCTCACCACTCAGGCTTGGTAGACATTGTCAGTGGTGATCAGTGCTAATGCTGCACAGAAGAGGTTGGCATCCAATGCAGAAAGAGGATGAATGATCTCATCTATGCCGCCAGGGTGAGGCAACCATCTCATCACTTTAAGCTCACACACTCACAAGCTCATCACACATTCACTGGCATCTCACTCACTGCCAGCTCAAGGGACATCATCACTCACTCTCTCACACACACCCTCACATCTCCATCTGGCCTCATCCCCTCTGGAGACTGCATCCTCAGCCCTCACCATCTTGAGGCCACTTGCACACCCTGGGATACCCCCCTTCCCCAGTCCAGCCCCGGCCCTGCAGCTGTTGAATGGCCAGCCCCACCTTATGGCTGATCTGGTAGGTAGAGACCTGCCCATGAACCCCCCACCCCCTAAAAGTGATGTGGTGCTGCCTGTGAAACCTGGCCCCTCCTGACTGCGAGTGCTGTCCAGAGCAAGGTGGGCCAAAAAAAACCTTGAAGTCCTGAGTGAAGTGCAGCTCGCCAGGTGCCCGTGGTTTATGTACAGTTGTGAAAGACGTCGGCGTGTAATCACACTGACCTGCTCGGATTCCCCCAACCATGGGGGAGGGAGGGGGTGATTCCGGTCAGCTCAGCTTATGCAGATGTATTACAGTGAAGTTCCCAATGTCCAACAGCGGGAAACGTGGCTCGCCATCGATGGGCAGAGCGGACAATTGCAAACTGGTTTCACGCTGTTGTGAAACCGATTTTTGGCCTTCTCGCCATATTGTCCGCTCACACCGCCAAACACGCCCACCGCCAACGGGCACAGGGAATTCTGCTCTTAGTATTTCTTTAATATTTAAAAAAAGTTATTCATCTCTACTGAGATCATAACAAAATGATGTATACATATATATGATGATGCGTGTATCTTTATATATATATAATATTACGTGTAAATATACTAGTTGATCTTCCATGGCATTGCAAACAAGAGGTAAAGACCCAGAATGACATTGAGTTCAAGCAGAACGGAAGAAATGGGGAATAGAAGGAAGATGCTGGGGAAAATGGAGGGAAGAGGAGGGGAGGAAGAGGGAAAGAAAAGAGGAGAACTGAGTGACTGGGCAGTGGGAGTAGAGAGGAGAGAGTGAGGTACAGAGTGGAAAGGAGGGGAAGGAAGAAGAGGACAGGGGAGACGAGCAGGAAGAATTATTTTGGGAGGGGGGGTGGGGCATGTGTACAAAGGATGTGAATAGGAGAGAAGTGGGAAGTGTGGAACTTTCCTTATCTGATCTTCCCATTTCACCTTCCCCCTCTGATTCTTCCATATCCATTTCCTTTCGCAGTTCCTCATTATTCGCCTGCCCCCTTTCCCAATCACACCCTCACGCATCTTCCATCTTCCTTCCTCACCTTTGTCCCTTAATCTGATGTTCCGAACCGGCCAATTTTATTTTAATTTTTTTACAGATATATCCCGCCCTTCCCCACCCTCATGTCCACTGCCGAGCGTTCAACAGTTCCACAGCGCTGAGCTGCGAATCAGATACCTCATTTTGCAAAGCGCTGTTGGCATTTCAAATCTATTCACCAGTTAGAGTTAGCAGCTTGTATCCTACTGCAGAGAAACCAGAAAAGGTTAGGCACCAGGCCTGAGCGCAGATTGGTGCAAACAGAGCAGAGTTGGGTAAGAGGCAGTGCCAATGTGCATTTATTGAGAATACAACACCAGAGGAGGACTTCTCACACATGTAATATAGTCAGTGGCATCCTGCCTGGCTGGATTAGACTATTGGTTCCCTCACTCTTTAACGGTGATATAAAAATGTGAATGTGGCACCAATGGGAGATATAAAAGAGCCATGGAATTACATATACAAGTAAATAATGACCCCAAAAACTATTTAAAAATCAATAATAAACGAATCTTGGAGCAAATCCAGATCAGCCCTGGAGCTGGTACTGGCAAAGAAGGATCTCAACTCCGCCTCAGGCTTTCAATTTATAATCCTTAAAGGTGGTAAAAATCAATAAAAATGTATTTTGAATAAAAAAGTTTTTTCAGAAAAAAAGCTTATTGCCTGACGTGGGGCTTGATACACTGAGCTAACCAGGCTGTGACACACTGAGCTAACCAGGCTGTGATACACTGAGCTAACCAGGCTGTGATACACTGAGCTAACCAGGCTGTGATACACTGAGCTAACCAGGCTGTGAAACACTGAGCTAACCAGGCTGTGATACACTGAGCTAACCAGGCTGTGACACACTGAGCTAACCAGGCTGTGATACACTGAGCTAACCAGGCTGTGATACACTGAGCTAACCAGGCTGTGACACACTGAGCTAACCAGGCTGTGACACACTGAGCTAACCAGGCTGTGACACACTGAGCTAACCAGGCTGTGATACACTGAGCTAACCAGGCTGTGATACATTGAGCTAACCAGGCTGTGATACACTGAGCTAACCAGGCTGTGACACACTGAGCTAACCAGGCTGTGACACACTGAGCTAACCAGGCTGTGACACACTGAGCTAACCAGGCTGTGACACACTGAGCTAACCAGGCTGTGACACACTGAGCTAACCAGGCTGTGATACACTGAGCTAACCAGGCTGTGATACACTGAGCTAACCAGGCTGTGATACACTGAGCTAACCAGGCTGTGATACACTGAGCTAACCAGGTTGTGACACACTGAGCTAACCAGGCTGTGATACACTGAGCTAACCAGGCTGTGACACACTGAGCTAACCAGGCTGTGACACACTGAGCTAACCAGGCTGTGACACACTGAGCTAACCAGGCTGTGACACACTGAGCTAACCAGGCTGTGTGCGATCTCCGCTGCCAGACAAATGACTTCTTTTTCTGCCAGTTCGGTGCTCGGAAAGGGGTGAAAGCAATTGATATTCCTTCACTCTCGTTATCAGATCTAGAACTCATAATTTCAGAGATAACATGGTCATGCGGTTGTGCTGTTCAGGTGGCAAAATCGATTTACAACCAGCATACCCGTTAAATCAGAAGCAAAAAAAAACCTGACTGTTGACATTCCATTGATGTGGTTAAAAGTTGCAGCGTTAAACTGGCCCAGAACCATAACGACAGGCACCCGCCATCTTGGGGCGGGGCGGGGTGGGGGGGGGGGGGGGGTGGAGGGTGGAGAAACCAGCAGTCGCTGTGCGGACTGAGTGCACACGCGCAACTGTCCCCAGCACCCGGCCTGTCAGTGTCAGGAGTCACGGTGTAAGTTTAAATAAGAAACGACTTCCGCTTCTGTACCACCTCTCACTATCTCAGGGCATCCCAGAGCACCTGACCGCCAGTTAAATACCCTTGACGCTTATTCACTATCGGAGTGCCGGAAACACGGCAGCCAATCTGCCTACATTGAGATCCCGCCAACTGCCAGGTGATAATGACCAGTTGAAATTTAGCACCGACTCTGAGTTCTTGTGGGAATGACACCCGGATACGATGGAAATATGTTCTGTGGCTTCCCTGGAGGCACAGCAAGTGCGTACTGAACGTAAACATTTAACACGTTATGTGTCTAAGTCAACACCACTTACCCCCAAATTACTCTACATATTGTTTTTGGAGCTAACAGTAGAATTTCGCTGTTGGAAAGTGTTGGATAATTTCAATATTTAGGTATCAATATTTTCTCATTGGAGCACTCACACTAATAAGTTATTTTGATATAAAAATGATCCAACAGACTCTAGCATCAGGTCGCAGAATGGTTACAGCACAGAAGGAGGTCTTCAATACACTCTCTAGCACAAAGGGCCAGGGACCACCTTTGTGATAGCAACAAATTAGATTCGCTTATTTTGGTAATGAAATGTAACTCATCTTAATGTATCTCAGTCTGAAAACCAAACATAGCTCCATTTGTTTAAATGAATTTGCAATTGGTCTCATAAATCTCACTCAAGGTTTCCCTAATGTTGGTAATTCTATCCAAAGCTGTAATCCAACTTGTTCTCATCACCCTGAAAAGACCTGTGCTTAATTAAACAACTCACTGGAGGAGGAGGCTCCACAAATATTCCCATCCTCAATGATGGAGGAGCCCAGCACATCAGTGCAAAAGATAAGGCTGAAGCATTTGCAACAATCTTCAGCCTGAAGTGCCGAGTGGATGATCCATCTCGGCCCCCTCCAGAGGTCCTCAGCATCACAGATGCCAGTCTTCAGCCAATTCAATTTGCCCCACGTGCTATCAAGACATGGCTGAATGCACTGTATACTGCAAAGGCTATGGGCCTTGACAGTATTCCAGCAATAATACCAGAGACCTGTGCTCCAGAACTTGCCACGCCCCTAGCTAAGCTGCTCCAGTACAGCTACAACACTGGCGCTTACCCTCCTATGTGGAAAATTGCCCAGATACATCCTGTACACAAAAAGGACAAATCCAACCCATCAGTCTACTCTCGATCATCAGTAAAGTGATGGAAGGGGTCATCAACAGTGCTATCAAGCAGCACCTGCTTAGCAATTACCTGCTCAGTCTGGGCTCCGCAAGGGGCACTCGGTTCCTGACCTCGTTACAGCCTTGGTTCAAACATGGACAAAAGAGCTGAACTCTAGAGGTGAGGTGAGAGTGACTGCCCTTGACATCAAGGCAGCATTTGACCGAGTGTGGCATCAAGGAGCCCTAGCAAAACTGGAGTCAATGGGAATCAGGGGGAAAACTCACTGGTTAGAGTCATACCTAGCACAAAGGACGATGGTTGTGGTTGTCAGAGGCCAATCATCTCAGTCCCTGGACATCACTGCAGGAGTTCCTAGGCTCAACCATCTTCAGCTGCTTCATCAATGACCTTCCTTCCATCATAAGGTCAGAAGTGGGGATGTTCGCTGATGATTGCACAATGTGCACCATTCGCAACTCCTCAGACATTGACGCAGTCCATGTCCAAATGCAGCAAGACCTGGACAATATCCAGGCTTGGGCTAACAAGTGGCAAGTAACATTCGGGCCGCACAAGTGCCAGGCAATGACCATCTCCAACAAGACAGAATCTAACCATTTCCCCATGATGTTCAATGGCATTACCATCGCTGAATCCCCCACTATCAACATTCTTGGGGTTACCATTGACCAGAAACTGAACTGGACTAACCATATAAATATTTTGGCTACAAGAGCATGTCAAAGGGTAGGAATCCTGTGGCAAGTAACTCACCTCCTGATTCCCCAAAGCGTGTCCACCATCTACAAGGCAAAAGTCAGGAGTGTGATGGAATACTCTCCACCTGCTTGGATGAGTGCAGCTCCCACAACACTCAAGAAGCTTGACACCATCCAGGACATAGCAGCCCGCTTGATTGGCATCCCTTCCACAAACATTCACTCCCTCCGCCACTGACGCACAGTAGCAGCAGTGTGTACCATCTACAAGATGCACTGCAGAAACTCATCAAGGCCCCTATAGACAGCATCTTCCAAATCCACAACCAGTACCATTTGGAAGGACAAGGGCAGCAGACAGATGGGAACACCACCACTTGGAAGTTCCCCTCCAAGTCACTCACCATCCTGACTTGGAAATATATTGCCGTCCCTTCGCTGTCGCTGGGTAAAAATCCTGGAACTCCCTTCCTAGCAGCACAGTGGGTGTACCTACACCACAGGGACTGCAGCGGTTCAAGGAGGCAGCTCACCACCACCTTCTCAAGGGCAACTAGGGGTGGGAGATAAATGCTGGCCTCGCCAGCAACAGCCATATCCTGCTAATGAATCAAAAAAATATATAACTAGAAGGAAACATTCATCTAGAAAGTCTTATAAAGGTTACACGCAGGTTATTGTAGAATACTTGGGGGTTGTTTCTCCAGATAATGGATGGTGGGTGTTAAATCCTCCAGAAGTGCCATTGAATTCAGATCCCGACATCATCCTGCCAATTTCCAGGTTTCACCCAGGGGGTCTAACAGCATCTGCGGAGAGAAAAACAGTTAACGTTTTGAGCCCGTATGACTCTTCTTCAGAGCTCTGAAGAAGAGTCATACGGACTCGAAACGTTAACTCTGTTTTTCCCTCCACAGATGCTGTTAGGCCTGCTGAGCTTTTCCAGCATTTTCCGTTTTTGTTTCAGATTTCCAGCGTCTGCAGTATTTTGCTTTTATTTCACCCAGGGTGGTTTGAAGGTGAGCGGTCAGCCTGTGGAGCTGCCAGGCAAGGAATTTAAATATCGTAATAAATAATTAAGTTCTGTTTCAACCAATCATTTTGGCTTTAATAGACAACACACTTACTTCCTGAGCTGTCAGCAACTTGCCAGGATCAAGTAGGTGACAGCACAGCAAGGAGAGCTTCTTCAGTGAAACTGACAGGCTGGGAAGCCTTTCATCAGTGAAACTGACAGGCTGGGAAGCCTTTCATCAGTGAAACTGACAGGCTGGGAAGCCTTTCATCAGTGAAACTGACAGGCTGGGAAGCCTTTCATCAGTGAAACTGACAGGCTGGGAAGCCTTTCATCAGTGAAACTGACAGGCTGGGAAGCCTTTCATCAGTGAAACTGAAGAGCTCCAGGCCATTTAAGAGGATGCTGCTCACAGCATTTCTTCTGAGAATATTACAGAACTTACAGAATACTGAAAGGCCTGGATAGAGTGGACGTGGGGAAGATGTTTCCATTAGTAGGAGAGACTAGGACCCGAGGGCACAGCCTCAGAGTAAAAGGAAGACCTTTTAGAACAGAGATGAGGAGAAACTTCTTTAGCCAGAGAGTGGTGAATCTATGGAATTCATTGCCACAGAAGGCTGTGGAGGCCAGGTCATTGAGTGTATTTAAGACCGAGGTAGAAAGGTTCTTGATTGGTAAGAGGATCAAAGGTTACGGGGAGAAGGCGGGAGAATGGGGTTGAGAAACTTATCAGCCATGACTGAATGGCGGAGCAGACTCGATGGGCCGAATGGCCTAATTTCTGCTCCTATGTCTTGTGGTCTTATGGTCTTAATATCCTTTTGCTGCTTGACAAGCGATTTCCAACTTCTCCGGAGTCAGCTCACTTGTCTTGGACTTGTCCCACCATGAGCTGCATTTCCTGCTGTCAGCCACAAATCTTACGTTGCTCCACCTTCCACCTCTACCTGGAGGTATACCTGGAGGGGGCAACATGAAGAGCAGGAGCAGCAGAGCTACCTGCCTCCTCCTCAGCCACAGTGCAGCTCCACAGAACAGAGGAGCTTTAACTGCAGGAAATCAGTGTGGCCGCTGCCTGGTTTCCCTAGAGCAGTAGCGTTGTATCACACGAGGTGGTGATGCAAGCTCTTTGGCTTTACTTAGAAGAGACCTATGGCACTGGGGACAATGAGGTGGGAGGTAGGGAATATGCCCTCCTATTCTAAGGATGAGCATGCGGGGAAAATGGGTTCTTTCCTCTAGATGGCCCTGAGGTACGTTTTAGATCATTTTTTAACTTTTGTTTTTCTTTCCTGGGCTTTGCAGGTCAGTTTTACTGTAAGTTTATCTGCCTTTTACTTTTATTTCTGCCTTCCCACTTAAACAACCTCCCTATAATGGAAACACACTGAGGGAATGTATTACGGCAGAAGCCTGGCTGCATTTCAGGGGAATGCTGCAGCATTGCCACCCAGCCAAACTACTCAAATAACTCTAAACGATCCAGATGCAGGCAGACCCAGGCAGCCCGTGAGGCACCGGCCTGTCCCCAGCAGGCTCAGGAATGTCCCGGGAGCACGCTCAAGCGGGTACAGGATCATTACCATCTCCAGGACCACTCCTTACAATCCACCCACTTCACTTTCTTCTCCCATTTGAATAGCATGTAGAAGGAGCAGTAAGCTGGGTCAGAGTAGATGTCCAACGAATATCTGCTAAGTAGACCTGGGCTAAATAAAGCACTAATTGATGAACATAGCGAACGCTGTTAGACTAATAAATATTTTGAATTCCGTTTCTACTTTGTCCAGAGTCAATTTATAATCAAATAGCTGATCAGGAGCTGAATGGATGAGGATGCTTGATAGATGAAGTAAATGATAACAGTGAACATGGTTTTTGATGGGACAGTTTGCTAAGAACATGTATTTCCTTATGCTTTGAAATAGTTGCCTATCTGACCTGGCCACATATGTCTTCCTAGCCACAGCCCCAGCGCAGCTGCCTCTTCAGCCTTGGACTCACCATCACCATTCTGTTCAGAGCTGCCTGACCCTCCTCTTCTCCCTGATTCACAATTATTCCACTCCTCAGAACAAAACTGGGCAGCCTGCAGCCTATCGTCGCCGCTCTGTTGGGCTTTACAATAGGGAACGTGAAATATTGGCCAGGTGACCAGGCCTTTGCTTCACCATATCTTCTTTCAGTTGAGGATCATGGTTTTGGGGCCGACCTCCCGGGCATCAAACTCCAGAGGGATTCCCGGGCCTCCCGAGATCCACCGGTCTACATATTCCATGAATTAATGGAGTTACCATCTCAAATATCCATTTCAGTGGGACCTCTTCCTTATTCTCTAGTCCCTGAGGGGGAAAAGGAATTCACAATATTAATGCCTGTCCAACGAGTCAGAGATGCTTTCACTTAGATTTGAACTCCTTCAATGCTAGAAAGATAAATAACATAAACATTTTAAAAAGCAGAAAACGCGAAAGCGAAGCCAAAAAGAGAAAAAAAAAAGCAATGTGCCAAACTAAACGCGGACAATACAAGGAAGTAACAAGAAATAATCTCGCAAACCCATCTTCCACAGACTCGCTCTCAGAGACCAGGATGGGCGTTTTGCTAAAATACAAGACTCATGCCTGAGTCAGGAGTTTCCAGCTGCAAAAAAATGATGGAACCATCTAGATGCAGAGCAGACACTAGGGGCCTATTCGTGTGGTTTTGCAGACCTTTCCTCCATGCGGATGTGAGCTCACCACGTAACATTGTAAAATATACCCGATTGGGTACAGAAGTGTTGATTTGATGCCCCATCTTTGACAATGAAACCTGGGCAATTACTGCTTGGGTGGATTTTTTAATCAGTTCTCGACCTATGGGCTGTTTCCAGGATATGGCACGCCTTCCTTAAGGTAGATGGCCAAGTATTAACCTAAACACTGCATCTCCTGCCAATGCAATATGGCCACCGATACCCACCTGTGTATGTGCAGCATTCCCCGCAAATCCAGTGATGTCACTGTTGGAGCCTACAGCCCGGAACTCGGAGTAGGAGAAGGGGGAAAGAATGAGGAGAGGCAATACCGTCCAACACTCGCAGCAACCTACAATCCACTGACATTACTGGGATAGTGAGACAGAGGGTGAAATTGTCCCAGATTTGCACCAAGTGTGGTAGCGGGCAGAAAAAAAGAGACGTTTTACCCCGTGGGCCGCAATGGCGGCTTTTCGTTCCATATCGTCCCCAATCCCACCTTGTCAATTACCCGCATTCCCGGGAAACGCCTTGTTTCGCTGGTGGGCCGGCTGTCATTGGCCCACCACCTCGCCACTTCCTCATGCTGAGTGCAGCCGCGCTCACACCTCTCACAGGGCTCCCAGCCCAGGGCCGCTGCACAGCCCCAAAAGGCAAAAAGACCACAGCCCCCCCCCACCCCGATTCAGTGATGCGTCCCTGTCATGTTTTTTGGTTGCCACAGGGGTCCACCACGATGTCTTCTACCCACATTCTGGCCGCAGGAGGTCCAGCAATTTCACCGCTCTGGCTTGGTGGGCGATGGCAGTGGTGATCAGTGCCAATGCTGCACAGAAGAGGTTGGCATCCAATGCAGATAGAGGATGAATGATCTCATCCATGCTGCCAGGGTAAGGCAACCCATCGCTCTAAACTCACACACTCAAGCCCATCACATATTCACTGGCATCTCACTCACTGCCAGCTCAAGGGACATCACCACCCATTCTCACACACACACCCTCAATCTCCATCCAGCCTCATCTCCTCTGGAGGCTGCCTCCTCAGGGCATCACCATCTTGAGGCCATTTGCACCGATCAACATGTGCCCCCACACACACACCCTGGGATACCCTCCTTCTCCAGTACAGCCCTCGCCCTGCAGCCTCTTCCCTTGCCTGAGGCCACTTCTCCCCCTTCGCCAAGCAAGCCCTAGCCCTGCAGACATTGCAAAGCCCCCCACATATGGCTGGTCTGGTGGGTAGAGACCTGCCCGTGAGCCCCCCTAAAGGTGATGTGGTGCTGCTTGTGAATCCTGGCGCTGATGACTGCGAGTGCTGCCCGAAGCAAGGTGGGCAAACAAACCCAAAGGTCCTGAGTGATGTGCAGCTCGCCAGGTGCCCATCGCTTATATACAGCTGTGAAAGACGTTGGTGGGCAATCACACTGACATGCTCAGATGATCCAACGCGGGGCGATGATTCCAGTGAGCTGGGTGTATAATGGTTTGCAGATGTATTACAAAGCAGTTACCGACATCCAACAGCGGGAAACGTTGCCTGCCATCGGTGGGGCAGAGCGGACGATTGCAAACTGTTTTCACACTGTTGTGAAACCAATTTTTGGCCTTCTGGCCATATTGTCCGCTCACACCGCCAAACACGCCCACCGCCAACGGGCACGGAAAACTCAGCCCAGGGGTTTAGAAACACCGACAAACACGACTGCAGTAAAATATCCGACAGAGAAATGATTTTACTTTCCCGTCTGAAAAATCCTTGCCTTCTAGCCCTCTGTAAAAGGAGTTTCCAAAATCCATCACTGTCAGCCCAAGATAGAAATTCACCAGATCTTCTCCTCCTGCTGCCAGGGACAGTGATGAATGCCAATGAGCCCTGCTGCACATTGTCCCCTTAGAAAGATGGCAGTCGCTAACCTGGGTCTACCATCAGCGCACAACTGCACGGGCACAGCGTTGGCAACAGATGCAGCCTAACCTAAAACGTAAGCTGCTCCATTCAGCCTGACTCAGGCCCTGGTGAGAAAGGCAATGTCCTTTAACCCTTTCCCTCCGCACTGAATAAATAAACATAGGAACAACGCCTCCGGATGGGAATTAGAGGAAAAGAATGAATTATCTTTAAAATCAGCCCTCGCTGCTCTTGAATCAAGTCTGCTACTCCTGACTGGTGCTGAATACTCAACAGCATGTTTCAGGCATTGTGGGGGCTTCCAGTTGTGGTTGGAAAACATCTATTGCGGTATCACTTGTACAATCAAAGTGTACGATCCTTAATTGTGCATGATTTTGGTTCAATGAATGAATGCTTAATATTAAGTGCCTGTAATAAGTACAAATATTTAGGATGTGACCACTTTTTAAACCATAGATCGCTAATTGATAGCTTACAGGTTTATTCTCCATCCTCCTCCTGGAATAAATCTCAAATCGCAGGTCCCAACATGACTTATTGCCAGTAAATATGTTTTGTGCTTTGGGGGGGTCACCAGGTGTGACTGGGTTGGGACTGGAGTGGCTCTGCTGAGAGTCCCGATGGGGGGGATCTGCCTCAGTAAATAATATGTTTGCCTGTTGTGTAAGACATCCACCTGGCACATTCCCAGATCAGCAGCAAAAATAGATTGTCAAACAGACAGCAAAGCAGTCACAAAAGTGCTGAGTAAATCTCTGATCTGCAGCATTTGGTTTGTTTCCAATTAAAATAAGACATTCGGCAACACAGCTGTTTGGGAAGGTGAGATTTGTCCCTGTCTTTTGATGCATTGTAATTTCAGCCTTGTACACGCTAAGCGCATAGCTAAGGCTCAGCTCCCAAGTCGAGATATTTTCACATCATTTTCTTTCACTTCCTATTTTTAGTGGCTGTTGTGTTCACTGATACACTGCAGCAGCTCTCTTTATACTTTGAAAGAGCTGTGCAATTTGCTGTTGCTTCACAATTATTACATTTGATGTGTTTTGAAACCTTCTGTAATAAGGATCTGAACGCATAATAGTCAAGAGCTGCTGCACACATTGATAAGGGTAGTGGCATAGAGGCTCTGAGATGCTTAGAATGAAGAGATACCGAGAGATATACACCGGCGCAGAAGAGCAAAGTTGACGTTTCGAGTCCTCATGACCCTTTCAGGGTCATGAGGACTCGAAACGTCAACTTTGCTCTTCTCCGCCGATGCTGCCAGACCTGCTGAGTTTTTCCAGGTATTTCTCTTTTTGTTTTGGATCTCCAGCCTCCGCAGTTTTTTGTTTTTATCTCTGAGAGATGTACACCGTTTTTAGGATCCCAGACCAAACCCCTAAATGTTTGGAACGATCCCAGATGAGGGCCCCCAGAATTTCACTGCGATCTGGGATTCGAGACCAGTTACCTTTTTTGTTAGAGTAGATGAAATTTGAAATCCCAGTTACTCACTAAGAGAATAAAGCCAGAAGGTTCCACTGTTTTAAATGTACAGAAAAGAATTTACTGTACAAAAGTCAGCAAAGCAGCCAGTCCACACTATCTTATACTCCGACATCCAGAATTAACATAAGGTAAACATGAATTAACAGGTAACGACTTTCCACAGGGATCGTTCCCTCCGGGACACCCTGGTCCACTCCTCCATCACCCCCTACACCTCAACCCCCTCCCACGGCACCTTCCCACGCAACCGCAGAAGGTGCAACACCTGCCCCTTTACTTCCCCCCTCCTCACCGTCCAAGGACCCAAACACTCCTTCCAAGTGAAGCAACATTTCACTTGCACTTCCCTCAGTTTAGTCTACTGCATTCGCTGCTCCCAATGCGGTTTCCTCTACATTGGAGAGACCAAACGCAGACTGGGTGACCGCTTTGCAGAACACCTTCGGTCTGTCCTCAAGCATTACCCAGACCTCCCTGTCGCTTGCCATTTCAACACACCACCCTGCTCTCTTGCCCACATGTCCGTCCTTGGCCTGCTGCATTGTTCCAGTGAAGCTCAATGCAAACTGGAGGAACAGCACCTCATCTTCCGACTAGGCACTTTACAGCCTTCCGGACTGAATATTGAGTTCAACAACTTTAGATCATGAACTCTCTCCTCCATCCCCACCCCCTTTCCGATCCCCCTTTTTCCAATAATTTATAATATTTTTACAACTATATTTTTTTCTGTTCCCTCCTATTGTTTCATCTCTACCTTTTAGCCCATTTCAATCCCTTCCCCCCACCCCACCCGCAATAGGGCCATCTGCCTCTAGCTTGCTTCCCTTAATGTCCCCATTAGCGCATCCTTTAGATAATATCACCACCGTCAACACCCCTTTGTCCTTCTGTCTGTGACATCTTTGGCAATCTCTTCTTGGCCTCCACCTATCACTGGCCCCCTATCGAGCTCTACCTGTCCCACCCAGCCAAATCTACCAGTTTATATTTCATCTCATTTCTATATGTCTTAGTTCTGTTGAAGAGTCATACGGACTCGAAACATAAACTGTATCTCTCTCCGCAGATGCTGTCAGGCCTGCTGAGTTTGTCCAGGTAGTTTTGTTTTTGTAACCGGCAAACTGGTTGGACACACCACAAACTGCACAATAAATGATAAAAACAACCAAGACAGGCCCGCCCATTTCTCAAAAACTCGCCCAGACGTCAGTTGACTCTCTGGGTTACATAAGTTCTTTAAAGCTCTGTCTTCATCATGAGGAATTTTAGCTCCTCTCCTTCAAAGAGCTGGTCTGATTCCCAGCTGACAGCAGCTCTACTTTACCCGAGTTCCAGGGTACAATCTTTACCCAAAAGGCGCATGTTCCAGGTTTCTCTCAAGTCTGCTCCCAGGTCCAGCCATCTTGGTATACCTCTCCAGCTGAGCTGACTTCTAACTGAGACTGTATCTGTCACTGTGCTGGCTAGCTACAGTCCAGCCTCTAAACAGAGGCAAGGTCTCACCTTCCCAGCCACATTGCTGCCAACCTCTGGGCTCCCCTCAGTCCCACTCTTAGCTGTACCAAGCAAATCCTGCACTTGGGCTTCCCTCAGCCCCAACTCTGAGCAGCATGGAGCAACCAATGGCTCCCAGGGGCTTCTCTGAGCCCCAGACCTTCAGAAGCACAGCCAATTACAGCTGCATGGAGTTTCCCCTCCTCTTCACCTGCTCCCCACAGGCTGCTGTTCACCCTGCCCCTTGAACTGATCTGTGTGACCTGTTCATATCTCCCAACAGGGTTCTGCCCCTCTTCCTAGGCAGAATCTAATGCATCCTCGCTAGGTATATACAGCACCTTAACTGTTACAATCTCCAGGCAACCGGGGGTCAGCCCCGCAGCTGCTAACTTACAAATCATACAGACAAAAAATTCCAAAAACATATCAATTCCCTCACAGCGCAGAGATACTGAGAGATATACGAAATGCAGAGTCACAGAGATATACGCAATGCAGAGTCACAGAGATATACGCAATGCAGAGTCACAGAGATATACACAATGCAGAGTCACAGAGATATACGCAATGCAGAGTCACAGAGATATACGCAATGCAGAGTCACAGAGATATACACAATGCAGAGTCACAGAGATATACACAATGCAGAGTCACAGAGATATACACAATGCAGAGTCACAGAGATATACGCAATGCAGAGTCACAGAGATATACGCAATGCAGAGTCACAGAGATATACACAATGCAGAGTCACAGAGATATACACAATGCAGAGTCACAGAGATATACACAATGCAGAGTCACAGAGATATACACAATGCAGAGTCACAGAGATATACGCAATGCAGTCACAGGGATATACACAATACAGAGTCACAGGGATATACACAATGCAGAGTCACAGAGATATACGCAATGCAGAGATACTGAGAGATATACTCAATGCAGAGTCACAGGGATATACTCAATGCAGAGTCACAGGGATATACACAATGCAGAGTCACAGAGATATACTCAATGCAGAGTCACAGAGATATACGCAACGCAGTCACAGGGATATACTCAATACAGAGTCACAGAGATGTACACAGTGCAGCGACATTGAGAGATGTACACAGTACAGTGACACTGAGAGATGTACACAGTGCAGTGACACTGAGAGATGTACACAGTGCAGTTACACTGAGAGATGTACACAGTGCAGCGACACTGAGAGATGTACACAGTGCAGCGACACTGAGAGATGTACACAGTGCAGTGACACTGAGAGATGTACACAGTGCAGCGACACTGAGAGATGTACACAGTGCAGTGACACTGAGAGATGTACACAGTGCAGTGACACTGAGAGATGTACACAGTGCAGTGACACCGAGAGATGTACACAGTGCAGCGACACCGAGAGATGTACACAGTGCAGCGACACAGAGAGATGTACACAGTGCAGCGACACTGAGAGATGTACACAGTGCAGTGACACTGAGAGATGTACACAGTGCAGTGACACTGAGAGATGTACACAGTGCAGTGACACTGAGAGCCGTACACAGTGCAGTGACACCGAGAGATGTACACAGTGCAGCGACACCGAGAGATGTACACAGTGCAGTGACACCGAGAGATGTACACAGTGCAGCGACACCGAGAGATGTACACAGTGCAGCGACACCGAGAGATGTACACAGTGCAGCGACACCGAGAGATGTACACAGTGCAGCGACACCGAGAGATGTACACAGTGCAGCGACACCGAGAGATGTACACAGTGCAGCGACACCGAGAGATGTACACAGTGCAGCGACACCGAGAGATGTACACAGTGCAGCGACACCGAGAGATGTACACAGTGCAGCGACACCGAGAGATGTACACAGTGCAGCGACACCGAGAGATGTACACAGTGCAGCGACACCGAGAGATGTACACAGTGCAGCGACACCGAGAGATGTACACAGTGCAGCGACACCGAGAGATGTACACAGTGCAGCGACACCGAGAGACGTACACAGTGCAGTGACACCGAGAGACGTACACAGTGCAGTGACACTGAGAGACGTACACAGTGCAGTGACACTGAGAGATGTACACAGTGCAGTGAACACTGAGAGATGTACACAGTGCAGTGACACTGAGAGATGTACACAGCGCAGTGACACTGAGAGATGTACACAGTGCAACGTCACTGAGAGATGTACACAGTGCAACGTCACTGAGAGATGTACACAGTGCAACGTCACTGAGAGATGTACACAGTGCAGCGACACCGAGAGATGTACACAGTGCAGCGACACTGAGAGATGTACACAGTGCAGTTACACTGAGAGATGTACACAGTGCAGCGACACTGAGAGATGTACACAGTGCAGCGACACTGAGAGATGTACACAGTGCAGCGACACTGAGAGATGTACACAGTGCAGCAACACTGAGAGATGTACACAATGCGGTGACACTGAGAGATGTACACAGTGCGGTGACACTGAGAGATGTACACAGTGTAGTGAACACTGAGAGATGTACACAGTGCAGTGAACACTGAGAGATGTACACAGTGCAGTGACACTGAGAGATGTACACAGTGCAGTGACACTGAGAGATGTACACAGTGCAGTGACACTGAGAGATGTACACAGTGCAGTGAACACTGAGAGATGTACACAGTGCAGTGACACTGAGAGATGTACACAGTGCAGTGACACTGAGAGATGTACACAGTGCAGTGACACTGAGAGATGTACACAGTGCAGCGACACCGAGAGACGTACACAGTGCAGTGACACCGAGAGACGTACACAGTGCAGTGACACTGAGAGATGTACACAGTGCAGTGACACTGAGAGATGTACACAGTGCAGTGAACACTGAGAGATGTACACAGTGCAGTGACACTGAGAGATGTACACAGTGCAGCGACACTGAGAGATGTACACAGTGCAGTGACACTGAGAGATGTACACAGTGCAGTGAACACTGAGAGATGTACACAGTGCAGTGACACTGAGAGATGTACACAGTGCAGTGACACTGAGAGATGTACACAGTGCAGTGACACTGAGAGATGTACACAGTGCAGTGACACTGAGAGATGTACACAGTGCAGTGACACTGAGAGATGTACACAGTGCAGTGACACTGAGAGATGTACACAGTGCAGTGACACTGAGAGATGTACACAGTGCAGTGAACACTGAGAGATGTACACAGTGCAGTGACACTGAGAGATGTACACAGTGCAGTGACACTGAGAGATGTACACAGTGCAGTGAACACTGAGAGATGTACACAGTGCAGTGAACACTGTATCCCTTTTTGCAGCCCCCAACCTGTGAAATGCTCGCCCCCTACCCCTCACATCACTTATCTTTGTCCTGTTTTGCACCATGATCCTGGGACTCTGGGGTATGTTCTCCTGGCAGCAATCACAGCCTTCCCATGGCGCCGATGAGCGCAAGAGCTGCCAGCCTCTGAATGGTGAGCGACTGTCACAAGGTGAAACCTGCGCTCCCAGAGGGAGACCCATCACTGGCCTTGCCACTGCCTGATTGGCATGTGGTCCAATGGGCCTTCTGGAAAAGAGGCAACGCAGGTACCTTGCTGGGTGTCCAGTTGGCAGGCGAGTCTCCGACACTTCAACGAGATTCCACCACTGAGATACACACTGTAATATAGAGGCACTCGGAGACTTAGGAGCTAAGCAGTGCAAAGCTTAGACACAGTTGTGATTTACACCCAATGGTTCCTGCCGCATTTCACTCTTACATGGAGTCCAAGGGGTAGAAACTGGTCTTTGTAGCACCTGTAAAACTGAGATAAGTATGACCAATATCAGAAGTGGAGTTCTCCATGCCCAAGGTGCAATGTGAAGGTGCCATGAGTGCCTAAGTGATTGGAATGAGACCCAAGCCCCAATTTGAGTCCAACCTTTGGCCTTGTAGCTGCCAATTCTGAGACTGAAAATGGGTCCAGACGAATTTCTACCCTCCGATAAGAAGACGATCAGGATTAGCAGTGTTGGTTCCCTGTTTAAGGAGGCTGCTGCTCATTGCTGTTTAAGCTTGGATGTGAAGAATGAGCGTTCATATGCTGGAGGGCTGCAGACACTTGTTGGGCTGCACTCCAATGAAGTCAACGCCTGTAAGAGAGGGACAGGAAAATAGGAATGTACATCATGTGGGCCACATCTGTCAAAACAGAGATTATTTTGTAAACCATTCCTTGTCATCATCTTCGAATTTCAAAACAAATCCCCAGAAGTTGATAGTTTGATCCTAGAAATAAGGATTTGATTGATATTTTGATTGCTAACGTGTGTTGTAAATGTGAGTAATGAGCCCTCAGGCTGTACCTGGGATTGTAAAACAGTAATTAAATGAAGCACTTGATCACCTGGAAGACAAGACCACCACAGGTCTGCAGACCACACATGTTGTAAATCAGACTCGCTTGTGAAAGAACAATCACACCAAAATCAAATTCTTTATTATTTCCATATGCTGTCATGTTTGGGATTATTTTGATTGAACAATAATTATCGTTGTTGGGGGTGACACAGCTTGCATCATGGGATACACAATACCTGGACAAATTGTCACAAGCTCCTACTCTGTCCCAATCCTTTGACTCTTCGATGAGTCAACTTCCTTGAATAGCCCAATGTAGCTCCCAGGAGCCGCTGCTTAAAGAAATACAAGGATAAGGGTGAACTAGACTCAGCAAAATTTGAAGAAGAAACGTAGGAATGTAAGATTAGGGAATATTTAACCGATAGCTGCGGCGATGTCTTCTTTGATCCCCATGTCATTTCATATACATTAGAATGATTACCACATACTGTTAGCTGGCTTATGAGAATTCAATCAGTGACCTCCTGTAACAATCTATGTGATAGAAAATGTCGCTGTAATAGTGTGCAATTAACATCTTAATCTCTTCACTGGTATCTTTTTCATTTAAATTCAAAAACACATTGTTATATTAACCCTACAGAGCTTCAATAGGTTTCACTCCTTCCCCCCAAAGGCTACCCACTGTCACTTCTCTATTTCTCGTTTCTCGATGACATCTATTTCCTTAAAGCTTTCCTTGCATTTTTTCAGCATATATGTAACCTCTGGTGTGAAAACATCTAATGCCAGCACAGCTCAGTGGGTAAGACGAGCTCCTTTGGGAAACATTCCATGGGCCAGCGAATAGATACGAATCGAGCTGCTTGTGGTTTGGGTTCATGTGTCTGTCTTCACTCACCGGTAGCGAATACACCAGTAGCTCAGCTCAGTCCGTGCTGGTGTATGTTACCGCTGGTGCCCCTAGTGGCCCAGGGAAGAACTGACCTTGGCCCTCAAATGTTGAGCAAATGCAAATTGCAAGTCTTCCAAATCAACAGCAAGTGTGGAGCGGCAGAGAGAGAAAAAAAACCTGAATCTTCATCAACGTTTCCTAACCGGAAGATTTTACGAAGTAGAAAATAGGTGTGGAACAAATTAATTTAAAATTTGGATATTTCAACCCATTTGATGAAACATTTTAACTTTAAAAGAAGAGTTGGTGACAATAGTTAAGTAATGTTCGTACGCTGCATTCATGGCAAAGAGGTTCATATTGCCCTGGAAAATATAACAGGTGTCAGTAGCTGCTCCTATCTGGGCATTTGGAAAAGCAATGGAAAAAGATCCTCTCATGTCAGATCAGCCTGATTCGCTTGGCAGTGTGTGCCTGTGCGGTATCATGACTGCTGTGTACTTGAGGGACATGAGTCTTTAGGGAGGTAATGGGATTCCACACTGCTTTCTGGTGCAAGTGACAAAACAACTTTCAAGTGCATCCATTTTAGAGCTGCAATAACCTGAGACAAGAGTACTTCTTCAGGATAGGATGCATCCTGTAGTTTTTAAATCTGAGCATTTAAGAACATAAAATGTCGGTTTCCCCCTCCCCTTCCCTCTCCGGTGCATTTTTATAAAGCGGCTGGAGATTTTATTGTACAATTTAGATAAATTGGTCAAAAAGTGATTTAAAAATTCACCCTAGTGACCAAATAGATTCTCCACCATAACACAATAAAACCAGCGTCTGACATTTTAACAATTGCATGACGAGGCTCTTGTTGTCGACAATCTTCATTTTTCGAAGGTAGTAAATGAATCCTCGGTTCGGTTTTCTGCACCAGGCTTGTGACTGCCAACCTAATGTTGCAAAATCTCTTTAAATTACCCAACACAAGCAATAAGCAGCTCATCAATTACAAATACAAACGCGCACATGTAGCCTATGATTGAACAAATACAGTTGCGTATTCCTACTTGAAGCCCTTAGCAACACAAGATGTCACAACCTTTATTTACAACGAATAGCACAGCAAAGCCCACCCCAGGCTGAGGCGTCTGCTGGTGATTTTGGCTCCTTAACCTAACTATCCCTTGATTGCTTTGACCGAATGTAACGTATCTGACATTTCGCTTGACATTGCTTCGGACAAAAGTAATGATCTTTCTCTCCTCTCAAAAATGCATAGTCCCCACAGGCTTAACATGCCTGCATATCTTAAACAGAGAAGCTACTTTTGCTGTGAGGAAGAAACCAGTAGAACAGGACGAAGGGGTGGGATTTAGTTCCTTACAAGGTTTGATTTCAATTGATTTGATTGGGAATGTGATCAAAATCTGGGAAAGGGCACTGTGCGTGCACAAACAGTAAATATTCCTTTTCGCCTGTGCCTGGTGGAAGTAGGTTTGTAGAGGTGGAAATTGTCTCCTTAGAAACCACCCCCATGTTGTCATTTCATAAAGCTGCTGACCCATGCATTGGGTGAAACCATATGCAAATGGACTTTATCCTCTAATTTTTTTTTTTTCTTTTCTTTTTCTATTTCCTGACATCAAATTGGCATAAAAGAGCATTGGACAGCGCCGCGACCAGTCTGACAGGTGTACTATCGGACCCTGGCAGCTCAGCCAATTCAATGTCAGGGAAAGAGGCAATAATTAGAGCAAAGAACAGAATGAACGTCAAACGAATTACCAGGCAGCGTCTCATATTTGTCAGGAAGGATTGCATACATAAGAATTAAGTGACAGTACATGCTGGGGTAATGAAAGAAAAATGAAAGATTTGCCCATACATAGCGCGCAGGATACATGTGTATGTCTAGCTCAAAGCAAAATCGAGTAACCACGACAAATTATGCTGCTGGAGTTTTGAGAACCGTTATTTTTGCAGATAGCTCGAGTCTGTAATTTGTTCAATGATCGATTTCCACAACACTTCGATGGTGTGTGTGTGTGTTTTTTGAAAAATTTCTGCTCCACCCACTAAAGGTGACTGGCATTATTTTTTTTTTTTGTGTAATAATACAGTTTGAGATTTCAGATTTGGCTGCAAGTTATTAAGTGAGTCCCCAGTCAAAATATGTCAACATGTTTTTTTTCTCCGGCCGCTTCTGACAACAACCAACTAAATCACGTTCAGACCCTGAAAGCACTAAGACTTCATACCAATGCTGGCGCTTTTAAACATGCACATGGAATGATGGCACTAACGCCAACTTTGGATTGCCATGTAGATTGAAGATTTTTTTTTAACAAAATAATTTTCTACGTGAAGTTGAGATCTTCATCCCACTGTCTGCAAAAAAGCACAGGCTACTCAACACCTCCCAAACCCACTCCCCCATCGATCCTATTTTCTCTGGAAAGAGAAATCAGAACAAAGAGCACAAATCAATGTGATGCAGGAGCCTTGAGATTGTATCCAAAAATGTAAGGACTTTCTAATGTAATTTCCTTTCAAATACAATATTCAAGTTAGAACATGGTTTGATATTGTACTTTCAAAATGAACCAGTTCAGCTTCTAGTGAAAAAGATTGGCTCCGATAATTTGTAGATCTGAATGCATTGTCTTCCAAGCGGACTTTAACTTCTCAGTTAGTTTCTGTTAGTGATGTCTGTGTCATTGATGTGGGTTACACTATTGCAGGAAACTAGTTTCACACAATTTAGCCACAATGTTAGGAGTAACGCCAGACCTCAGGCCTGTGAGTCAAACTAGTCACGCTGGGTTTAAAGGTAAAGTCATTCTGAAGCCAGATAAACATGCTGGAGTAGAATTGATGGGGAAGTTTTAAGATTGGGGTGCAGATGGGATTGGGTGTAGGTGGGGACTTCAATTCCCAAGAAGCGGGAGTCTGTTGGGAAGCCGGATCCAACCTGCAGCTTTTACTCAGCCGGGATAGAGGGGCCTCAGGAGGCAGGTAACTTAACTGAGGCCTGAAGCCCCAGGTGGAACTGTGGCCGGCTGGGTTTCCTGGGCTCTGGGACGCCTGGCAGCCGCAGCCTCGTAGAGCATTCCTTGTGGGCCAAGAAGAGTGGAAGTGCTTCATCTTAATCCATCAAACTCCACCCCACCATCAGAGCCCCCACCTTACAAACCTCTCCCACCCCCGACAGGAATCCCCCCCCCACCCACTCCAGGATCTGACGCCTCCCTCCTGGAATTGGACCCCCCCACACCAGGATTGGACCCCCTGGTCTAGAATAGAACTTCCTTCTGATCAAAATTCCACCCCCCCCCCCCCCCAACCTTGGGGGGTCCGGATATGAACATCCCTCCACTTTCCCCACCTCCGGGGATCAGAGATCGGACCCCCAACAACCCTTAGAGTCAGGGATTGAACCTCCCAGATGACCCTCCCACACGGGGCCCCACCGGGATTCCCTCCAGCGTTCCTTACCTGAATGGAAGCGAATCAGGCCACTCAAGTCGATTAGCGGGCGGGGAACCCGTCAGTGACAAACACACCCATTCGAGGCGGGAGGATGTTAAAATTCCTCCTCTCCCATTTCGCTCACACACACACACACACACACACACATACCCCGCCCTGATGCTTCAACAAGAGGAAAATAAACTGCCTTGGAAAAGTAGAAGTGAGTGAAAAGTTCAAATTGTTGTAACGGAACAAATTACACTTATGAAACCGAGAGAATGAAAATGATGACAAGTCATTAGAATCTTAGCCCTTTTGCTCCACATACAATCCCGCGATGAACGGGAGTAAAACGGCGATGATTTCATTTATGATATGAAGAGCGGCTAATCTTACTGTGATTGCGGAGACTGAGAACGTGGGGGAGAGAGAAATGATGACTGTGCAGTTCTGAGCTGGCTTGGGATCGAAATGGGCAAGAATGGCTTAACCCAGCCCTATGGGGCACAGAACAGCTGTAGCTCATTCCCAAACCAGGTTATTTTTATAGTAGGCAGAAGTTCCTTCTTCACCTGTTTTTCCACTAACGGAAGTAGATGTTCTCACCTCAACCACCGGCATGAGGAAAGAGGCAGTCAGTCACAAAGAACAATAGCTAAGTGACAACAAAGGTTCAGGAACACGGTAGATTTTTGACAGGACCACAACACAAAAAAAAAATGGAAGGCAAATAGCTGACAGACTGGTGCCAGCAATATTCAGATTGCCCATGTATCATTTGCAGTGTATACAGGTTAATAGGAGAGCCACTGTGCGTGCTAACTTTTCTCCACCCTATATCTGTCACACTTCTATGCAGCCTGGATTTCATACACTGGGAACCTGGCACTGGATCTAAATGGTAGGATTTATGCTTTTCCAGTTTCACACACGCTAAAGAGTAGGGATTTTCATAAATCCAAGTTATGGCTATTGTTCTCCACACAGCTTCACTTGTAGGTGAGAGTGGTGAACTTGTGGACACATCCAGGAATTTCAATTAACGTCCTCAAGAAACAAACTTATATTTGAAAAAAAAAATCATCTTTCAAATAATAAACATACACAAAGCTCTCTAGGCGACCCAGTAAAAGGTCACGCAATATGGAAACTTTTTAGTCTAACTTAATCTTCAACACAAATTTTATCTCTGACTTTTATGGGATAAGATTTTTTAAGATATAGGAAAAAAATGATCTGCGCAAGTAAGTTGAGATGATTTTAATAAGGAAGGAAGCCCCATGGCAAAGGCATCTCCCCCCCACCCCACCCAACACCACCCTGGGTTATAATTCAGTGGTTCTGGGTTTAACTCCAACTCCAGACGAGTCAGGGATAATGTCAAACCGACAGCTGTCTGCTAATCACCACTGAAGATATCTCCAGCTAAGGAAGGACTGAGGGGAATTCACTTCATTGTTCTGAGCCTGTGGGTTGATGCCGAATTTTGACAGTCAGATTCAGACAGTAACAGAGGTATCAGAGCTCTGGCCCCTTGCTCCTTCATAACATGAAGTTCGTCAGTAGGAGAAGGAAGCTATTACAACCATGTAAAAACCAGCACTGTTCGTTAAAAAAAAAACATGACTGCGATAATCCGACAATGTGTTTTGTTCGAGATGCTGTCGTTTTTATTTGTGGCCCAGGCTTCTCCCTCACTTCAGCATTTTGTCCCCTGATAATTTTGCGGGTGTTTTATTTTGGAGCGAGGATAACAAATTGTGGAGGATTGAAGGCGTTGTGCTCAGCTCAGCATGACAGGGTTGCAATTGTCCCGGCAAAATTCTAACAATGCGCCTTGACATTGTCCGAATCGAAAAGTAAATGGAGCACTAATTTAACACAAAAAAATGAAGAAAAAGTAATGAATCTAAGGAACTCTTTAGGGGAAAAGCTGTATGATAAACATTAAGGGACTAAATGGCAATTTGCACTAATGACATTTGATGGTTAGTATAAACAACTTAAGTACCTATGGAGGTAATAGTCTCAGGAATAAAATGAACCTAAATTTGCGTCCTATGCATAGCCTTCCTATGCTCAAATTAAACAACTTAAAATGCCCAGAATATTCTTAACATATCATTTATCTGAGCTACACGACATCTTAACACATAAACAGCATAGCAGGTTTGATCATTCGGGGGGACTTCCGCTGTTTATTTTTATTTTAGTGACAGTCGCCCCACTTCTTTATTGTAGAGTTTTATTTGGAATAAACTGGTGATTTTGGATGTCCCCTAATCTCGGGGATTGAATGAGATGATGCAGTTTCCAAAGAAAATGTATTTCTTTCTTGTGTAAATGTGACTCACTAACAAAAGCAGTCTTGTTTAGCCAGCAAAAATTTTAACATGACAAATGTGGTCCGATTAACGAGTCATAACTGTATCTGCCTCCTAAGGCCATTGCAATTTGATTTGTAGGTTTACAGGATTTTTAGAAGCAAATTAAACAGTCAGAAGACATAAAATAATGAAAAAGGCAACCATGTCTATTAAAGGAAGGGGATTGTACTGGTGCCGAACTGTTTCATAGCACATATTCTGTTACAATGCCTTTACCAACAGCAGTTTAATTGCTGCAAAGAGTATTATACTTGAACAATTTCTTTATTAATAATACTCTCTGAAATGCTAACCTTGTCATATTGACTAATGTGGTGCATTTGTAGGCCCAAGATGATTAAATTGGAAGTCTTGTGCATTTTGCAAGAACAAGCTCATTATCAGAGATCCCCACATTATGTTGGACGGGTCATGAAAGAGATGTGGCTTGTCATTCTTTTATTAGGACACTTATTTCAAAATTAACATTTTCTCCATGAAATATAGACACAACTGCCCTTACACTTAAGGCAACCTTTGCCAGACGGTGGGTGCTCTGTACAATGCTGGGGACAGTAAAACCGTATCTTCAAAGAAGTCAAAAGTGGACGTAGGCTGCTCTGCAAACCTACTTTATAAACTTGAACGGCCTAATGCACAAATCTCAAATAAAGCATGGGGCGCACTCATCCACATCATAAACCCTGTCAAACCGCTTTGATCTAAGGCCATTTTCAGGGATTATTTAAGGCGACAATTTCAAATTGAACAAAGCCTTCTCTGGCCAACCAAACAAGTCTGTAGTAACGCGAAAGAGAGAAACACTGATTTTCAGTCTCGAAGACAGATTTTTATGAGTTTCTCATTCAATGACCCAAGAATCTGAAAAAAAAAGACCATATCCAATTTATAAACATTCACACAGAAGGGAAGGGCTGACCACTGGTTTGGTTTTCACGGTTTGTTATAAAAGAGCATGAGGTGTGGTTTCATCCATATTACTTTGACTACTTTTCACTAAATAGACCATTTTCTGATAATGTCACACAACTTAAATTTTATCAGCACGACTAATATAGATTACAGCTGATCAATATGATATTGATTGGAGAGTATAAGAAGCTACCTTAGCAATATACCCAATACAATCGCTTTGTTTGGCTGTTGTTCAGTTTTTCCAAATGTTTGCAGCCTAGTTTTTCTCGGCAAGTTTTAATCTAGAAGATTCCTTTCGCCATGATGTGGAAAACCTTTTAGCTCTAAGCTTAACCCACAAACTACTAATAGTTATTAACCCTTATTTTTGTGCTATGGGAAACTGAACCCAAGTGAAGCCAACCACCACTATCCTTAACAAAAACAAAAATACCTGGAAAAACTCAGCAGGTCTGGCAGCATCTGCGGAGAGGAACACAGTTAACGTTTCGAGTCCGTATGACTCTTCAACAGAACTAAGAAAAAATAGAAGAGAGGTGAAATATAAGCTGGTTTAAAGGGGGGTGGGACAGGTAGAGCTGGATAGAGGGCCAGTGATAGGTGAAGATAACCAAAAGATGTCATAGACAAAAGGACAAAGAGGTGTTGAAGGTGGTGATATTACTTATACCCTTAACCTTTATATTTTGCTTCTTCCCCCAGCTCTTATTTCTGTGCTCTCACTGTGATCACTGATTTAGGAACTGATAAGTTAACAACTCTTTCCTGCTAAGAATTCTGGATGTAATGAGGTCACCCAGCATTAACTCTTCCTGGGAGAACAATCTCTGACACCGTTTGGTATCACTTGTTCAGAATCCCAACTGGTACCCAATGTCGTGGGAGCACAGAAGGCTTGTGACAAAGTGCACAGGAACAGAAAGGCCGAAACGCTATACGGAGAGTAAAAAATGGACAGATAAGAGATTATTATGGTGGCTTGGAGCTCGTTCTCATTTAAGAATAATAAATATTTCCTCTTTATTATTCCTGTAAATTCAAACCATCCCATTTAATTGCATATTTCACAGATTTTATTTGATTTTATTTCCCCATTTTTATATTGCAAATTTTACAATTCGCATAAGTAATTATCATTCTTGCGAATTGCATGTGACACCCTTGTTATTATAAAATGTGCTTTGCCAAATAATTTTGTGCAGGATGGAATTCCTTCAGCAGTGTGAAGGGTGCTTACTTAGTAACCAATGCGATTTGCCTTTAAATACCAAAGGAGGATGATTGCAATCTTCCCCTTTCAGTTCAAAACACAGCTCCCTTTATGCATTCCTAATGCATTTTGGTAATTGTGTTTGTAAGAAAGGAGAACTCTCTTATAGTGCAGTATCATCCAGTGCTGCTGAAATGCCGATACAGTATCTCAAAAAGCTGCTGTAGGCATCCGTGGAGATATCTTGAGCATATGTGGCCTAAACCCCAAGAAGCTTGCTATCCTGCTGGGCCCCCTGGCTTGAGAGGGTTATATTCATGAATTGCAGAAGCTCAAATGAGCTGCAAATTTCCCTCTGGTGGTGGATATTTTTTAGAAATGTCCTGCTACCTGCAGTTAATTCACAGAATTATAAGAAATACAAGCAGATTTTCAACCGTCTGATTCAGTTTATCAGATATGCAGCCAAGTCAAATTTGCATCCTTCTTCTTTCAGCTTTTCCCATTTTATTTGGGTTTGCCACAATGCTATATGATTATCTTTCCCTATGTTCCCCCTGTTAGTCACCATTCTTCTTCCAACCCCGACGCATCGAAGTTTCTCACCAACACATCCTTCCCTCTGGTCTTAGGCCTTCCTCTTCTCCTTCTCGCAGCCCTTTCTCCATCACTCACCTCAACCACGTTTCCTCTCGCTCTCCGCAACAGATGACCAGACCGTTTCAATCTCTTCTTGGCTACTTTCTTCGATGATCGCACAATCTTCACTGTCCCCGATATAATCGTGTAATCCGCAGCGATACCTTTCACACTAATTAAATACAAGCTATTTGATGGCTTGTATTTGGATAGAAACAATATGGATAGAAACTTCTAAATTTGAATGGTGGTTGAATCTTCTGTTCCCAGTGTAATGCGTTTCACTACATTATGTGACATTGTTAACCAAGCTTTTTGGACCACACCAGGGAAAATGGAAAGAAGACAATGGTCAGTTTTATTTGGCTAACCCTCTGGGTGTCCTTTTGCAAAAGAAGAAATTCTATTTCTCTATTGTTAACCAAGTGGGCTATCGAAACATCAAATTTGGTAGCCCAGCAAAAATGTTTGAAGCCCGAGTCACTATAATGCAGTCTGCTAAGGCCTTGGGATTGCACTGTGGAGTAATCAGATGCAAACGCTTAACACGTTTGTCCGAAATTCCTCTGTCTGTTATCTTGGTGGAGGTGATAATCCTTTAAAAAGTTTTTATATCCATTCATGGAATGTGGGTGTCGCTGGCTAGGCCAGCATTTATTGCCCATCCCTAATTGCCCTTGAGAAACTGGCTAAGACATTTCAGAGTCAACCGCATTGCTGTGGATCTAGAATCACATGTAGGCCAGACCAGGTAAGGGTGGCAGATTTCCTTCCCCAAAGGACATTAGTGAACTAGGTGGTTTTTACAATAATTGACAATGGTTTTGTAGTCATAATTAGATTTTTAATGAATTTAAATTCAATGGTGGGATTTGAACCTGGATCCTCAGTGTTTTACCCTGTGTCTCTGGATTACTGATCCAGTGACAATACCGCCATGCCACCTCCTCCCCTTTGTGTGCGTTAACACCTGAATAAAAATAGCAAAGAGAAGAATTTCAGAGTAACATATTAAGCCATCATATGCAATTATTCCACAGGATTGATTCAAGGGCTGTCTAATCCTGGCTCAATTGTGCTGAAATTCCAAGGCTAGCATTACAATTTTTACTGGGAAAGAAAATCAATTACAGTGGTAAGCAAAGCATATGCTTCTCAGTGGGATAATAAGACCAGTAAAACAAGGATGGAATGTGCACAAATAGCAGACGATACACTAATACTTTGCTCATTTGTTTTAATCTTCCGGTATTGGTTAAAGATACCAGGGATTCATCAAAGAATTTCTTATTGCAACACTTTCTCATATTGCTTCATGATGCTTATTAAGTGGAAATTCCTTGGTTAATTTTCAATATCTACTGCCAAAATCCACACCAAGATTTTCTGCTCATCTCTTTAATGCCAAGGAGGTTTCTCTAGCTCCATCTACAGGACTGCAAGCTTTTGTCTGCAGCGAGAGAGGGTGCGGGGTGCAGGGGTGCGGGGTGCAGGGGTGCGGGGGAGGATTTCTTTATGTGCCAACTTTATCCCACTTCTCAGTAAAGCCGTTGAAAGTGTCTCTTCAGAAAAGCCTGATAGGGTTATACAAACAAACATCATTGACTTAATGCACGTCGGATTGAGATTTAATTTTTGTCACAGTTAAATCCAGCACGGGATTTTTTGTGACAAACCACGTGGCGTGTTTTGAAGGATGTGAAGATCAGAGCATATCTTCCATGTAACTGATAATAATCTCCAGTACGGGAAATAACTGATAGCGAGGTCTTGTTGTCCGGGGTTGCTGCTATCCGATAATGTACATCTTTTAAGCATGTACATCAGAAATATGACATAAAAACAAAAAACTGCGGATGCTGGAAATCCAAAACAAAAACAGAAACAGAAATACCTGGAAAAACTCAGCAGGTCTGGCAGCATCCAGCTGTGCTCTCCTCCGCCGATGCTGCCAGACCTGCTGAGTTTTTCCAGGTATTTCTGTTTCTGTTTTTGCTTCAGCAATATGACAGTTCACAATGGGTTAAATTAGCCTCCATAGAACATTTATCAGCACTGTTTGATTTATCTTGTTCTGTGCAGTGTTGAATTTATTGCTAATAAAACTGAGTGCCATAATGTTCTGTGATTTTTTTTTTGTTTAAATTACAGTTGGAACACCATACTATATGTCCCCAGAGAGAATACATGAAAACGGTTACAACTTCAAATCAGATATCTGGTCACTTGGTTGTTTATTGTACGAGGTAAGCCGGTTGTGTTCCTTCATCTGTTGTTTGAAATGTTAGATAATTCATGGAATTCAAATCAGTAGCATGTACGGCTTAACTCGGGAGACTTCTTGGTGCAGAGAGTGTTGCTGAAGCCTTTCATTCTTCAGTTTTTGATTCTAATCCAGACCAGACTAAAGCATTAATACACAATTTTTCTGTGATAATTATTGAAAGGTCTGAATAAATGATGGTGTGCAGTAAATTAGACGTGGAAACTAAGGTCAGAAGCAAGTTTCAAACCAGCACCAGCAGAAAAAAAATCCAAGGGACAAAACTACCCTCGGACACAACACTCATTTGGTAAAAACTCATGACAAGAGGCTACCGGTAAAAAATGGAAATGAGCAATTCCGAGATTAGGATTTTGGTCGAGGCTCATTTGTGGTCTTGTTAATTTTAAGGAAATGTTAGTTTCCACCAGAATGATACCAGGGCTAAAGAAGTTGAATCATGAGGACAGAGGGCATAGACTTGGCTTGTATTCCTTTGAACATAGAATATTAAGGGATAATCTAATTGAGATGTTTCAGATGATTAAAGGAGTTGAAAGGATAGAGAGAGGGGAGCTCTTTTCCTTTAGCTCTTGTGGGGCAGTGTCAAACAAAGCAGACATAATCTCAAAATTAGAGTTAGACTATCCCAGGGGGTATTTTAGAAAGTATTTCTTCACACGAAGAAGAGTGTAAATCTGGAACACTCTTCCCCAAAAATCTGTTGAGGTCGGTAAATTGAAATTTGAAGATCGGTAGATTTTTGTTAGGCAAGGGTATTTAAGGGCTACAGAACCAAGGCAGGTAGGTTGAGTTAAGATACGGATCAGCCATGATCTAAGCGAATGGTAAAATAGGCTTGAGGGGCTGAATGGCCTATTCTTGTTTCGAGATACACAATGATGCTTTGTCTTACTGCCGCCTCATTTATGTTAGTGGATGGAGAGGAAGCGGGCCATAAAATAGGGAATAAAGTCTTACCGTTGGAGGACCAGTGTTCCAAGTTTTGGGTAGTCCTTGGTCAGTGCTCTTCCAAAATTATGTAGGGGCCTCAATAAAATATTAAAACAGGAGTTAACCAGAGTTAGAACACTCAGCAAAATTTCTGTGTTAATCTTGCTGTCACCACCAATTAATCAACCTACCCACAAATCATGGATGATACAAACCAGGAGGCTTAGGGAGATACTAAAAGAAACCATTAGTTGCAATAGTGGAAAACAGGCATCCTATTCTCTTCCTAAGAACATAGGAAATAGGGAAGGGAATAGGCCATTCGATCCCAATGAGATCATAGTTGATCTGATTGTGGCCTTGACTCCATTTTACTGTCAGCCCACTGTAACCCTTGATTCCCTTGTAGATCAAAAATCTGCCTAACTAAGCCATAGATATAATCAATGACCCCGCCTTCACTGCTCACTGAGGTGGAGAATTCCCAAAGATTCATGACCCTCTAAGAGAAGAAATTCTTCCTCAACTCTATCTTAAACAGGAGACCCCTTATTCTGAAACTGTGCCCCCTAGTTCCAGATTCCCCCACAAGGGAAAACAACCTCTCAGAATCTACCCTGTCAAGCCCCCTCAGTATCTTATATATTTCAATAAGAGCATCTACCATTCTTCTAAACTCCAATGAGTATAGGCCCAACTCATTCAACCTTTCCTCATACGACGGCCCCTCATCCCAGGAATCAACCTAGTGAACCTCCTCCGATCTGCCTCCAATGCACCTTAAATAAGGAGACCAAAACTGTACACAGTACTCTAGGTGTGACCTCACCAACACCGTGTACAGTTGTAGCAAGACTTGTTCATTTAATTTCTGAAATGCTGAATCATTTACCACCCCTCACCCCCACCTGCCAGCTGGTTCCAGCCCTCCCCTCTATGGTACCGCCACTCACCTATATGGCAGTCAGCATCACTGGACTTCCATGATCAGGTGATAGATACTTCATTGAGCTCCAATATTTCTTCCCGGCCACAGTGACAAACTAGATTTAAATGATCATGGAAACAATTTTCCTAAAAACCCTATCACAGGTACTAAGGGCTTCCTATTGCAGCAATGCCCCTTCCCGCTGTGAGGGTTGATGCCCTAGGATCAAGCACAATTGCTTCACGAAGGAGGTGGAGAGGAGGGTCATCTGCTCCTTTTTGCATTCTGACAGTGGATTTTTCCCTTGCAGCTTCACAGAGCTGATGTGAAAAGCTAGAAATCAAACTCCTGTCCTGAGCGAAGCACGGGTCCAGAGAAACTAGATATTTTTGGGGTTATAGGTTTTAAAGAGAAGAGAACATTTGAGCAGGAAGATGAGCTCCTGAACCTCACAACAGTATCCTACTTTACAGTGGCGTACATCTCAATGCAGAGGCAGAAGAAACACATCAGATCTGGTCCTGTGCTTCCATTTTATATCAATACCATGAAAACTGCCTCAGTTCAGTTACATCTTGTTAGCATTAAAGACAGTGCTAGTGCCATTAACAGAGCACATGAGCAGTGTCTGGACTAGCTGTACATGCTCTATATTGGAAGGAACCTTTGTTGCTTTGGAACACTTATTTTAACTATCATTATGCACCAATAAGCAGTCTTCTGCTCAGTCTGCTTCCATCTAAATAAAATGAGCCTGTCATCATATTAAACCTTCCAATTTCTTTCCAGCTTATCACTGGCATACAATCGAGTATGATGTTTTTATAGAGAGAAAGGCCAATGTGAAAAAGGTTCTGTAGCCCTTAAAGGCTTTGTGACCCAATGACGCCAAGTTTAAAGTTTTTTTTTGATGCATTTGTGTACGTTGGTGTTAAGATGCTCCTGTTGGGACATAGAAGGCCTTTCTTCACTCCTGTCACCCATTGTTGGTATTAAGCGCTTCCAGGTTGGGTGAAATTTTGCAAGACCTTGGAAAATCATGGATTGGAAGATCAACAGAAATCGTAGGCAATATATTAGCCATTTTCTAATCCACTGTCCACTGTATGAGGCCTGACTGTTGGCAGGTGATCTTGGAAAGTTTTGTAGCTCAGAACAGCAGATGTTCTTTTTTGCTGTGATCTCACAATCGCCTAGTGGTTTCTCTAAATCGAATTTAGAACCAAGATAGGGGCAGTGTCAAACATGGCCTCTATTCACTCGGGACTTGGTTGAAAATTCCCAAATCCATTTTTTTTGGAAATCATTAAGTACAGAGAGAGACGACATTTATCACTTTAGATTGGGCTGGGACTCATGCCCAAACCCAGATGATTAAAGATCATTTTCCCAACCCAATTCCAATCAATCCAATAGATTTGAAAGTTTAATTCCATCAGCTGCAATTTTGGCTATGAGAATTGGTTAGCAGACAGGAAACAGAGAGTAGGAATAAATGGGTCTTTATCCCAATGGCAGGCAGTGACCAGCGGTGTACCGCAGGGTCAGTGCCTGGGCCCCAGCTATTCATTATTTGGATGAGGGAACCAAATGTAATATTTCCAAATTTGCTGAAAACACAAAACTGGATGGGAATGTTAGCAGTGAGGAGGCTGTTAAGAGGCTTCAAAGCAATTTAACAAGTTGAGTGAGTGGGCAAAACCATGGCATATGCAGTATAAAGTGGATAAGTGTGAAATTATCCACTTTGGTAGGAAAAACAGATGGCAGAGTATTATGTAAATGGTGATAATTTGGGAAATGTTGATGTACAAAGGGACCTGGGTGTCCTTGTACACCAATCACTGAAAGCAAACATGCAGGTGCAGCAAGCAGTTAAGGCGGCAAATGGTATGTTGGCCTTCATTGCAAGGGGACTTGTACAGGAGCAAGGATGTCTCACTGCAGCTGTACAGTGCCTTGGTGAGACCACATCTGGAGTAGTGCGTACAGTTTTGGTCTCCTTACACAATAAAGAATACACTTGTCATTGAGGAAGTGCAGCAAAGGGTCACCAGGCTGATTCCTGGGATGGGAGGATTGTCGGTGTGAGGAGAGATTGGGCCAACTAGGCCAGTACTCACTGGAGTTTAGAAGAGTGAGAGGGGGTTTCATTGAAACGTATAAAATTCTGACAAGGCTGGACAGACAGGATGCAGGGATGATGTTTCCTCTGACTGGCGGGGAGAGTCCAGAACAAGGGGTCATGGTATCAGGATATGGGGTAGGCCATTTAGGACTGAGATGAGGAGAAACTTCTTCACTCAGGGGGTGGTGAACCTGTGGAATTCTCTACCACAGAGGCTGTGGAGGCCAAGTTACTGGATATATTTAAGAAGGAAATGGATAGATTTCTGGACTCTCAAGGCATCAAGGGGTATGGAGAAAGAACAGTAGTACAGCGTTGAGATAGAGGATCAGCCATGATCATATTGAATGGCGGAGCAGGCTCGAAGGGCCAAATGACCTACTCCTGCTCCTAGTTTCTATGTTTGTCTATTCTGAGCTTGGTCAACAGTTTTATTGTGTTACCTGAAAGAAAGACATACGATCAAGTTCAATGGGGGTTAAATTAGATAATCACCAAGAATGGGTGCAGAGATCGTGAATAACTTGCGTCCATTGTTTGCAATGCAGGTGGGACACCAGCTCAATCCCATGATTGCCTTTTGCAGCCAGCACTAACTGCAATGTTCATGGGCTGCGTACATCAGCAGAGGGTCCAACACGGTGAGTGGCTAGCACTGTTTAAAGCTAGCCTGCACCTCTTAAAGGGGTGGTGCTGATATAGCTCAGATTATTCTGAATATGGTGCTGTGGAAGATTCAGCAATGGTTGACCATGGAAGAGTGGGTGGTCCAAAGTTTTTGGAAGCTGCAAGATTTGGGTCTTGGTAAAGGAGGGGGAAAGAAGATGTCCTGTAACCTTCTGGAGGCTGGAGGCTCTCCAGGCACTAATGCAGAAAGCAATGTTAAGATTAGAGATTGAGGTCAATGTCAGGGGTGTAGCCCCAAGGGCCTGAGGGTAGTGAAGTGTCAGACCTCATACCTAACATTCATATGCATTACCTCCCCCTCACACATTTAACACTGTTGCAAGGCTCACTTCCTTTCTTCTTGTCAGAGAATGCGGTGCACAACAGGAGGCAGCAGGAATTAACGGGAAGTGGAGGGACATTCCTGCCTGTTTTAATCCCCATGGAGGAGACAGTGCTGCCCTTTAAGAGAGGGGGCATTGCTGGGAGCCCTTGTACCCCCTCCTTGCCCTGCTCCATGTGGCCTCCGCTCATTCTCCCAGTCAGGTTCAATCCAAGATGAAACCCTAAAAGGTCACCTCTGTCTGGAAGCAACTGATTTGTGCATAAGCCTTATTTTCAATTTACAAAAGTACTTTGGCACCAGCCAGACCACTTTATGTAGACTATCGGAGTTTGAATGGCTTGGAAAGGCATCCAGACTGCATAGAATTGTAGCAACAGCCAGAAGATCTAATCCAGAAACTTACCCATAAGTAGTTGAAGAACCCTTTAAACAGCACTATTATCGGGTTCTTCATGCGTTTGAATCAGTGTTCGCCGTGTGGTTAAGAGAGGGTAGAGGCTGCAGCATGGCAAAATGGCAACTCTGGCATATGCTGCCAGTGGTCATTAGCTGCAATGGCACAAACCTCTTTATAAACATGGGGCTGAATTTTGCCCTCGATGGGCGGGTGGGCCCGATCGACTTGGCGGCGGGTGGGGAGATGATCCCCGCCGGAGAAGTGGGCCCCGCTGCCATTTTAAGTCGGTGGGCCAATTAAGGCCCGCCCAGCGTGACGTCCGGCAGGAAGCGCTATGTGCTCCCTGTGCGGGCAGGAGGGGGGGATTCCCCAAAAACGAGGGTGCGCTCTTTCACGCATGCGCACGATTGAGCGCACATCCCCCTGAGGCTAAGTGCAGCCTCAGGGAGATCACTGAAAGTCCGTGAAACATTAAAAATAGAAAAATAAAAAAAAATCATTAACATGTCTCCCTCATGTGACAATGTCACACAAAATGGGACATGTTAATAAAGTGCACAAAAACTTTATTGAACTTTTAAAATTCTGATATCAAACCTCATCCCGCCAGTGAATGAGGTTTGTTAAAAAATTGCTTACCCGCCTGCCCGTTGGGCCCGTGCGCCGAGCCGAAGTTCACACGGGCCCCTCAAAATCCTCGTCAGTTAGTGACTTAATGGCCTTAACAAGGCCTTTAATGAATGGCGGGCGTGTGTCGCACTGCATAGCGCGCCCGCCGACATAAACATCGTAATGCTGCCTGCTGACTTCGGGACGCTCGCACGATGTCAGCGCGCGATATTTTAAGCGCTGACTTGCGGGCTCCGCCTCCCACACGCCAGCCAGAAGATTCAGCCCCATGGTGTCTGGTACACTCCTCGCTGGAATAGCCTGCACACGTTGCGAACACCATTTTGGCAGTTTAATGGGCCTTGCAGTACCCAAATGATGGGCATTCGAGAGCCCAATTTCTCCCCCGTTATGTTTGGTCAAGTGAACTCATCAAGAATGGCAAAACACTCTTATCTGAAGGAACCAACAGCATGGGATTTTCTGGTTGGTGGAAATCTAGCGCATCTTTGGAAGGGCAGAAACTTTAGCGTCCACAAGGATGTGCCTTGAATAATTCTCTGGGGTCAGGTTGTTTTGTACAATTGAGGTCAGCATCTCGAACTCTGGTAGCGGATCCACTTCAGGGCAGCAGAGACACACTGTGGCAGGCCTTATACACCTGGCGTGGTTTGGCAGGGTTGGTGCCCTCTGGTTCAGCTAAAGAGGGTGAGCAAACTCCTGGCCAAATTCTTTTAAAAGTCACAGGAATGGGGAATTAATACCAAATTTAAATCTCTTCCATCACACACAGCAATGCTGGACGCCAAGACGAGGTTGATGTCTCTTGTACCCTGCATTGCTTAAGCAGCTCATTATGGTATGCTGGCCCTTATTTGTGCCCTTGTATTAAACTCAATGGCCTGAATCTTCTGGTCGGCGTGTGGGGGGTGGGCCCTGCTCGCCGATGGGTAAAATGACGCGCGGTGATGTCGGGCGGGCATGTGTCCTGACATCACCGCGCATCATTCCGATCTTCAGTTCAGCTGCGCACCCGCCGAACTGTCAAAGGCCTATTAAGGCCTTTTTAATAGCAATTGAAATAATTAACAGGGCTGCCCGTCTGACCTTAAGGTTGGCGGGGGGCAGGTGAAGAGCCCAGGCGGCCTTCGCATTTTTCATGGAACCTCATCCACGGGTGGGACGAGGTCTCATGAAGGGTTTGTAAATGTAGTAAAAATTTTTATTAAAATTCATTGACATGTCCCAGCTCATGGGACAATCTGAATAATTTTTGCTCTTTATTTCAATTTTTCGTTACCAACTTAATCTCCCTGAGGCAGCTCCGTGCTACGTGTGAGAGAGAGAGCGCAGACCCCGACTCCCCCTCCTCCCACCCCCCTCCCCCCCGCCCGCACAGGGAGCGCCGAGCGCTCCCGGGTGTTCGTCACGCTGAGTGGGCCTTCATCGGCCGGCCCATGTAAGATGGCGGTGATCGGCTGCGATCCCGCCCGTGCCCGCCCGACGGGTAGGGAATTCTACCCAATGTGCTTTCTGGCAGCGCTGCTGGCATTGAGCAGGGCCCTGGCCTAATTCAGGTAGAAAATCTAACCCAAGGAGTCTAACTGGACAAAACCTAAGGAACAAAGAGCTGTGCATCACTTGTATTATCCAGATTCTTAAATGGGCAGAATTTGTACCTCATCGGGCTGGGGGCTGGGGGCTGGGTGATGGGGGCTGGGGGCTGGGGGATGGGGGTGGGGGCTGGGGCTGGGGGCTGGGGGATGGGGGCTGGGGGATGGGGGATGGGGGCTGGGGGATGGGGGCGGGGGGGCTGGGGGATGGGGGATGGGGGATGGGGGCTGGGGGTTGGGGGATGGGGGCGGGGGATGGGGGCTGGGGGATGGGGCTGGGGGATGGGGGAAGGGGGAAGGGGGAAGGGGGCTGGGGGTGGGGGATGGGGGCTGGGGGATGGGGGCTGAGGAATGGGGGATGGGGGCTGGGGGTTGGGGGATGGGGGCAGGGGGGCTGGGGGATGGGGGCTGAGGAATGGGGGATGGGGGCTGGGGGTTGGGGGATGGGGGCAGGGGGGCTGGGGGATGGGGGCTGGGGGTTGGGGGCTGGGGGCTGGGGATGGGGGCTGGGGGTTGGGGGATGGGGGCTGGGGAATGGGGGATGGGGGCTGGGGGTTGGGGGGTGGGGGCAGGGGGGCTGGGAGATGGGGGATGGGGGCTGGGGGTGAGGGATGGGGCTGGGGGATGGGGCTGGGGGATGGGGGATGGGGGCGGGTCCATGAGCAGCCACGAAACCGACCAATTAACAGGCAGGCAGCATGAAAGGCGCTCAAAGCCTCAGCATTGACAGGGTGGGGGGTGGTGGGAGGAGCGCGAGTGCTGAAGTTTGCTTGGGTTGGGCACACGTCCAACTAACAAAGGAAGAATTCTGCCCATATAGAGAGATTATACTGTGGGACACAATGCCAACTGCACATAACTCTTTGGCCAAGAGATAGAATTGCCTCACTAACTCCTGACCAAACCAACAGACACTCTCACCTAATGAAGTCAAATCTCTTGGCCTTCTCTACATTCCCCTGTGTCCTTATTGCAACTTACTGTCCCAGTCCTCTCCAGCACAATCCCTTATAGTGATGGTTTAAAAACTCAATATATTTAGACTCATGGGGCAGAATTTTCTGTCTGTTGGGCGGGTGGGCCCGACCCAATCTCCGGCGGGTGGGGAGACGATCCCCGCCAGAGAAGCGGGCCCCGCCGCCATTTTATGTGGGTGGGCCAATTAAGGCCCGCCCAGCGTGATGTTCAGCGGGAAATGCTATGCGCTCCCTGTGCGGGTGGGGGGGGATTCCCCAAATGCGAGAGTCGCTCTTTCATGCATGCGCACGGAGGAGTGCACATCTCCCTGAGGCTAAGTGCTGCCTCAGGGAGATCGCTGACACTTTTAAAAATATGAAAAATAGAAAAAAAAAATTCCCTAACATGTCCCCCTCAGGTAACAATGTCACATGAGATGGGACATGTTCATAATTTACACTATAACTTTATTAAACTTTTTAGAACTCTGCATGAAACTTCATCCCGCCGCTGGATGAGGTTTCATGTTTTCTCTATTTGCCGCCGGGGCTCCTGGCCTGCCCACCAACCTTAAAGTTGGACAGGCAGGTCCTTTAATTGTATAATTAAATTGATTCTGTCAATGGCCTCAATTGGCCATTGACAGGTCGGTGTGCCCACAGCTGATTTTGCTGAGTCCCCGCCTTCCTGAAAATTTAAATGGGGCGGGATGATGTTGGGGTTCCGCCCAATGACATTCCGCGTCATTTTACACATTGGCGAGTGGGCCCCACCCACTGCTCACCGACGGCAAAATTCTGCCCATGAACTCATAGACGTCTACAGCACAGAAGGAGGCTGTTCAGTCCATCGTGCCCACGCCAGTCAGCTGATATCTGACTACTCTAATCCCATTTTCCAGCACATGCCCCATAGCCCTGGAGGCTACGGCAACGCAAGTGAATACTTCTAAATACTTCTTAAATGTTACAAGAACCACCCTTTCAGGCAGTGAGTTCCAGACTCCCACCACCCTCTGGGTGAAAAAATTTCTCCTCAACTCCCCTCTTAGCCTTCTACCTCTTACCTTAAATCTTTGCCCCCTGGTTAGAGACCCGTCTGCTAATGGGAAAAGTGCCTTCCTATCCACCCTATCCATGTCCCTCATAATCTTATACACCTCTATCAGGTCCCCTCTTGACCTTCGCTGCTCCAAGGAGAACAACCCCAACCTATCCAATCTTTCCTCATAGCTCAGAGCCTCCAGCCCAGGCAGTATCCTCAATGAAATAAACATCTGGTTAAAGGCTTTGCGCAAAAATAACCTAAGTAACACATTTTAAAAATAAAATTGGACAACGTTTGAAGCTTCATTTTAGCATCCCCAATTATTGTGCTCCATCGAATGATCTAAGACATCATCCACGATGCGATATGAAAGAATCTAACGTGTAAATATGAAGAAAATGAGAGACCATTGCTTCAGTTAATTGTATCACTCGGTGTTGGAGGGACACCACTGAGACTCCTCATCTGTGTACTGAGTGCTGTTGCCTTATGTTGCTATGAGCCCACGCAACACACGAACTCCAAGAAGGCTGTACACAAGCTTACAGCTAACACAACATTGATTTTCAATCAAGCCTTTCCTCAAATTGAATCCTCATCTCCTAAAACTAAATGCTTGTTTAACATATTTCATGGACTGCAGTTGGTGAATTAGCGGGACAGGGTGTCCGCTCAAGTGGAGCTGATTTATGTGCGGGCGGTGAGTAAAGGTTGTCTGGTTTATACTTAGAGAAAGAAATATTGGTGCTGGGAGCTGAATGAAAATCAATGTAAACCCTGCCTGTGGGACCTGAGCTGTTGTGGGAATAGTCCATCACAGTCTGAAAATAACAGCCCCTCCTCAACTTAGACTCGAGAGGAGAAAAATCTGGAAATTGATTCCTCTGTGCTGCTGTGCATTTTTTATAATTCAATAAGCAATACAGGGCTGTCTGAAAATGGATTACCGGTTCCATCAACACAGACAAAATAAGATGTATAGAGATACCCACAGATACAGATTAATACCAAAATGCACTTAGATAGACAAGAACAGTTATAAAGATAGGTGAACTTAAACAGATACTTAAGTTCAATTCTGAGATGCGTGCAAATCTGACAGCACTAACAGTGGAGGTAGATGGTTTAGCTTAATGCTAGGATTAGTGTTTTACAGTTAGGATCATTGAATGATTCTCGATGAAAATTCTCAACTGATTTTATATGCCACTGTATCAAGAAACAGAGGACCAACTGTGATTGGGGTGTTACTATTTTTGAATTGATTTTCTAATCTGTGGGTTTTCATGGAAACCAAACATTATCCAAAACCTTGAGTTGTTTATTTGCTTCAGATAGGAGCATAAGAACAAGAATAGGCCATTTAGCCCCTCACGCCAGTTCCACCAGTCAATGCGATCATAGCTGACCTGTGACCTAACTCCATACACCTGCCTTTACCTCACATCCCTTTAATACTTTTGGTTAACCAACAGCGATCAATTTCACCTTTAAAATTAACAATTGACATTGCATCAACTGCTATTTGCAGAAGAGAATTCTGAACTACCACCACACTTTTCATGTAGAATTGTTTTCAAACTTCTCTCCTGAAAGGCCCGGCACTAATTTTTAGGCTATGTCCCCGAGTCCTAGACTCTCCAACCAGTAGAAGTAGTTTTTCTTCATCAAACCTATCAGTTCCCCTTAATAACTTGAAAACTTTGATCAAATCAACCTTCTAAATTCCAGGCAATACAATCCTAGTTTGTGTATTCTCTCTTTGGAGTCTAGGTATCTTTCTGGTAAATCTATGCTGCATTCCCCTCAATATTCTTCCTAAGGTGTGGTGCTCAGAACTGCTTACTGTACTCTAGGTGTGGACTAACTAGGGCTTTGTATAGCAATAGCGTAACTTCTAGCCCCTTGTATTCTAGTGCTCCAGCTATAAATCCATTAGTCTCTTTGATTATTTTCTGTACCTGTCCATGGCATTTTAATAATCTGTGTACATGCACCCCACCAAGCCTCTTTGGATCTGCAGCGTTTCTAGCTTTTCACCGTTTAGAAAGTGCTCTGATCGATCCTTTCAAAGTCCAAAGTGGATGACCTTACTCTTACCTCCATTGAAATTCATTTGCCACAGTTTTGCCCATTCACTTAAAATTAAAAAGGGATATTATTAGATTATGCTTCCATCTACACTGCTTACTATGCCACCTATCCTTGTGTTATCGGCAAACATGGAGTGTGACTCTCTATCCCATCATGTAAGTCATTAATAAATATAGCAAATAGTTGAGGCCCCAACACAGCTCCCTATGGGACACCACTAGTCACATCCTACCAATTAGAATGCCCGCTCATTACCCCTATATTCTATTTCTTACCACTCAGCCAATTTCCTAACCAGGTCAATAATCTGCTTTCAATTCCATGAGCTTCAACTTTAGCTAAGTCTTTATCAGGAAATTTAATGGATGTCTTCTGGAAGTCCATACAAAAAAGATCCATACATATTCCTCTGCTCACTACTTTAGTCACTTTGACAAAAAATTCAATCAGGCATCACCTACCCATAAAAAAATACCTCTTTAATCAGCTGACAATTTTCAAGGTATTCTGATACTATTTTTGATGAAAAACTGACCACTGTATAACTTATTACTGAGAAATACTAAGCTTGGATTACGATTTCTATAGGATGGGAGTGCGTATGAATTATACATTAGAATTCGGGATATATCTATTGAAACTATGGGCAGAATTTCACGCGTGTCAGGCAGGCCCGGCGGGGGTTGGGCAGGGGCGATCGGGACCGGACTGCGATTTCACACTGGTGAAACACGAGCGGCAGCGCCGAGTACTGCCTGTGTGGCGGGGGAGGGGAGGTGGGGAGGGGAGGCAGGGGAGGGGAGCGAGTGGGCTGAGCGCGAACTTGGTGCATGCATGTGGGTGAGCGCTTGAAAATCTCCCCGAGGCACAGAGCTGTCACATGAACAGGGACACGTTATCAATTACATTTTAAATCATGTATTTAGTTTTTATTTTTCTTTTGGAAACCTCATCCCACCCATGGATGAGGTTTCCAAAACATGCAAAGGCCGCTTGTCCTTTTTACCTGCCCGCCAACCGTGAGGTTGGACGGGCAGCGGAAAATGTAAGTTAATTGATTATTTAATGGCCTTAACAGGCCTTTTAATTGTTGGCGGGCACACTGCCACTGTCGGCACACTCGGCGTACGCCAATGCGCATCATTTCCCACTCGAGCGGGTCAGACACGCGCCCACCCGCCAAGTGAGAAATTCTGCCCTGTGTTGTATTGCAGCATTGTACACTGAAACTGGACAATAGGTTCCTTTAACACTCCCAACTTTTAAATCTATTACAATTTCTAGTTATGTTTTCTGGCATGAAGTAATTGCACCTCAAAAAGCACATCAAAACCACATGTACAGGTAACATTGAATGATATCCAATCACAATAATTAGGAACTGTTGACACCTTTGTGTAGTGTATGTTTCTTCTCATGTTTCATTTGGCTTAATGCTCCATATCACATCGCCAACTTTAAGCCAACAGGTAGTGTACAGTACCTAGCGCCCAACCATGTTGCTGTGTGACCATTTGTAATTCATACATGTGAATAATGTGAGTCCACCCTCTTTGATTTCTTCTTTCTCCATTAGTTATGGAATTTGCCTCCATACAGTTGTCTCCAGATGCTTCCAAATGAGATCAGGAGCTCACCCCATGAGGAACCTACAGTCTGAACACTAACGAGACAATGTAACAGCCTACTACACTGTGGTCCAGGCTGTCAACAGTTACAAACAACCGTATCTTACATTTGATGTTTGACATTTCATGCACATTAAATTCCATGGTGGATTATTTCCATCATAGCAACAGTGGCATTAGGAACCAGTGTTCCTTAATGAACTGGACACAAGCAACAAAGATAAATTAGTTCCAGCAATTTATTTTGTAGTCAATTATTCAAAACATCCCACATAGGACTTCACATCTTTGAATTAATAATCAGATCTGGATAAGTTTAATCTTTGTCAGAGCTTATAAATTCACTTATTTTTCATGACCAAGACTTCACAAGCCCAAGTTTGCTTAAAAATTGGTTTTGAGTTTTATTAATATATTATGATCTAATAAATCTGATATTTGTTCAGGCATGGAATTAACCTCAATCACATCCCATTCTAGACATGCTGGTGTGAGTTACCGGGCAACAGAAAACCTCAACTGATGGTTTGTGATTGTTTTCTCCCGCTGTTCTAGTTTCACAGAAAGCTAAATAAGTAGTAAACATAGAATTTAAATCCTGTAAACCACCTTAATAATCGTGCTTTACACGAAACATGATGATCACTTGTAAGGCTGCCTTATCCAGCCTTATAATGCCTATTTAAGCATGGAGTATGTTACCTGCACAGAGGTGCTGCCATAAAAGATAGCACACCTGAAAACTGTAAAAATAAAACTTCACGTGCACATGCAGTTCATGTATTACTTTGAAACATTTTAGATAAACCTCATCCTGTTTTGGTGACACAGTTATGTTGGAGGTGATCTAATTCGTGACGGTTTTTACTGAACTTGTGACTTACCGAGCTGTTTTATAAGACCTTTCAAGGTTTAGTAAGCTGCTGGTCAGACTAAACATCGCAAATCTATGTTATAGTCAGCTTCCAATGTAAATTATTTACATTTCTATCTGATGTTTCGCTCTTTTTATACCGTGAATCATTTTCAATAAACTTATTAGGTGCATCCAAACTAAATTGAAAATGCTGTGTACACAACTCATTCAACAGTCATGGACCACATCAATGGGGTTTGGACCAGTCATGGACCACATCAATGGGGTTAGACCAGTTTTGGACCATATCAATGGGGCTTGGACCAGTCATGGACCACATCAATGGGGTTAGACCAGTTTTGGACCACATCAATGGGGCTTGGACCAGTCATGGACCACATCAATGGGGTTTGGACCAGTCGTGGACCATATCAATGGGGTTAGACCAGTCATGGACTATATCAATGGGGTTTGGACCAGTCAGGGACCACATCAATGGGGTTTGGACCAGTCATGGACCAGAACAATGGGGTTTGAACCAGTCATGGACCACATCAATGGGGTTTGGACCAGTCATGGACCAGAACAATGGGGTTTGAACTAGTCATGGACCACATTAATGGGGTTTGGACCGGTCATGGACCGAACAACGGGGTTTGGACCAGTCATGGACCACATCAATGGGGTTTGGACCAGTCATGGACCAGAACAATGGGGTTTGGACCAGTCATGGACCACATCTATGGGGTTTGGACCAGTCAGGGACCACATCAACGGGGCTTGAACTAGTCATGAACTACATAATGGGGTTTGGACCATTCATGGACCAGATCAACGGGGTTTGGACCAGTCATGGACCACATCAATGGGGTTTGAACCACCATGGATCACATCAACAGGGATTAGACCAGTCATGGACCACATCAATGGGGTTGGACCAGTCATGGACCATATCAATGGGGTTTGGACCAGTCATGGACTACATCAATGGGGTTTGGACCAGTCAGGGACCACATCAATGGGGCTTGAACTAGTCATGAACCACATAATGGGGTTTGGACCATTCATGGACCAGATCAACGGAGTTTGGACCAGTCACGGACCACATCAATGGGGTTTGAACCATCATGGATCACATCAACAGGGATTAGACCAGTCATGGACCACATCAATGGGGTTTGAACCATCATGGATCACATCAACAGGGATTAGACCAGTCATGGACCACATCAACAGGGCTTGCAATTTGCAATAAATCTATAGGCCCAAGTTGGGTCTATGCACAACGACATTGTCATTTTGGCTTCTAAATAGCAATAAAATTTTAGACATTTGGACTTCATCACCACTGAGTAAATAGATAATTATCGTTGGTTTAATACCTTAAAGATTACAGTAGCGATGTTTCTCCAAAGGTTTACAATATTTAAACCTTTGGGAAGCCGAACATGGTCGAAAAGGTCCTAGATTCAAATATGTAGAAATTCACCATGAGGGCAAAGCAAGTGGTATCAGGTTTGTCTCCTGTTCAACACGATACCCATTATTCAGATCCCGATCAGTCAATAAAACTGAATATGGGAAGGGGAGTATAACACATGGCCAATCTGATCCAATATTTTTTCCTATTTTTTGTATCACCGCCCAAGTCATATTTCCACCCATAGATTCTGGCTTTCAGCTGGATCTCCCCACCCTGCAAAGTTTAGGATCTGACTGCTGGAGGCCTCTCCAGCTCCCCAGCATGTAGGATACTTCCTCACCATGGGGTAGACAGCAGGTCACCCAGTCCCCTACTCAGCTGTTGGGTCAGGAGTGCTTTTTGCAGGCATTTGACAGAGAGCTGCTACCTTCACCTTTCCCGAAAGGCACAGGGAGATCTTTAAAGATACAAAATAAAACATAACTGCAGCCAATCGAAGGACAAATTGTGATCTTCTAATTTGTTCCAAAATTCCCACAAGTGGAGGCACCCTCTCTCGGTACTTTGAGCGTATTCACTGAATGAACCTTCAAGAACTGGCTCTCTGGCTTAGTTCATCTGCTCAGGCAATGCTCAGTAATAGAATCTATGAGCTAAGATGAATTGTGGCAGGTAGGTGAACATTAGAAGGTGACTTAAAATCTGCTGAAACTTGGGTGCTGCCTCTCAGTGAACAGAAAGGAATCACATTATATTTGTATCTTTATCAGTTCAAAATAAACTACTATCTCAACATGACTATGTTTTATTATGTCATGTTCCAATGAAGTTGTTATTGCTATGTCAAACAAACGGGATGCCAAAATATGAATCTGTGGTGGTAATTTTTGCTGATATTAATTTCTAAATGTGTTTGATTAAGTAATTCCTCAAAGAGTATCACTATAAAGTGCCTCAGCTGTGTTTGGATACAAATTGCGCACAGCATGTCTACTGGTGCTGTAGCCTTAGATTGTAGCCGTCTGTCGTTCCCTTAGTGATCAAACATAATGGCATTTAAACTACTGAAAAATTGCACCTTCTGAAGTGCATTTTATCGACTGAGCTGAAACACATTCAAAATTACATAAACATTGACCCTTTCCTTCTCCACACCACAGGAGCGAGGGTATGTTACCAGTGATTATTCTGTGACATACAACAGTCAATATAGCCAAGATTTCCCTTCAGCCAATCACAATAAGGTCACCCAATCATCAGATGTGTTTCATCTGAAGCAGCTGATGTCCCTGTGGATCCCTTAGGATTAAAAAAAATATAAAGCTGTCAATGTTACAGGATTTAGCTCATTTGGTCTTTCACTCAATAATTACTTAGTCCTTTTACTGAAAGAATTAGCTGGTTTTGTACGTGTAATTTTGTTTTGTAAGATTATCTTTAAAAAGGCACAAATAATCTATTTTTGCAGATGTGTGAGAGGAGGCATTGGTAAACTTTGAATGTTTTGACTACTAAAACACTGAGATAGTAGTCAAAACATGCGGAGAGAAACCAAATGATAGCATTCTCTCTCATGAACCCCTTGCCATAACAGGCTGCTTGTATAGAGCAAGTCTAGTTCATAATCAGAAGTGCGAATATTTACACATTCTTTGGTCCACATGGTATTAATATTATTGTTGATGCATCAATAATTCTAACAAATACAGAAAGCTAAGGTCTCCAGTGATACATTGTGGTTCCTCTGTTGCGAATACATTGAATAATTGTTCTCCATAATTGTTTCTCCCTTCTCCCCTCCCCCCAAACTTGAACCTTCACTTTCTCAATATTTTGCCTTATTTGAGACAATCCACCTTTACTTTACCACACAATTGCTGTCATATATTGCTGTCATCACTTTTTTTGACACCATACTCTGTGTGTGAAATCAACACTGCCATTCTCAATGGCCATGAGGCACTTGGCAAGTGCTCCTGAAAGTCAAGAGTAACACTGAGATTTATTATCACCTGATACAGGGAGACATTTACTCATGTTACAATTCACAAGTTAATTCCTGCCACGACTTTAATGTGATGGCCCATGCACTTTTGAGGAAGAAACTATGGCTGGGATTTTCCGGCTCCAGCCGCTGCTGGGATCTCCCGGTCCTGCCAAAAGTCATGGGCCTTTGGCTGGCCCACTACATCCCCCATGGAGTGCCCCACGATGGTGGGGCTGGAAAACCCCAGCCTGTGATTTATGTTGGATGGTGGTCCCTTTAAGAACTAGGAGCTGATTTCTGGTAAATAAGCAGCTGGGTTCCAGTAAATGATCATGTGACCAGTTTGGCTGGGAGGTGAACAATAACAAAAAGGTTAACAATTATAGGGATGAGCACGTTCCTAGTGGTGGTTCTCTGTTCGAGCAGTTTAGTTTTATTTAGAACAAACTGGAGCATAAGAACTATCTCATTCAGTAGAATTCAGTTGAAATTCTGGGTGTTGGTTAAAAGAGTTAAAACTCTTGTTAACTGAAGGGGTCCACTAAAAGTGAGTTGAATTTCAGGTGTAGCCAAGCTGAGGAGAGAGAGTGATAGTGAGTTTGAGATAAAAGTTCCATAGTTAAAGAATATTAGAATCAGGAGAATTCTGACCTGACGTGGTTATGCTTAAGATGCCAATGCCACCAATGTTGAAAGGGGAGTTTGATACTTCAGGACGATTGGAGGAGAACTGAAGGTACAACCTTGCTGAAAGTCAATGGAAGGCCCAAGAAATCTCAGGTCGTATACAAATTGTTGACACCGTACCCAGACCAAGCGGTTAATTTTCCAAGTTTTGATAAGTATCTGGCTTGAGGGTTTTGGGAAGTCACTTTAATGGGTGTAGAAGGAAAGTCGAGTTAAGGCTTTTGATTTAGAGTATAAATAATTGTGTTCATTGTGTTTTTATCTTTAATGAAACTGACTATTTAAGACAGATTGAAGTTATTATAGTTTTTTGATTTTGTGTCATAAAATTATTTTGCTTAAACCTTGTGGCTTCATTCTTTTAGTAAATACCTGGACTTTCAGATTATAAAAAAAAAGCTAAAAACATTACTGATCTCTACCGAGATCATAACATTAAGCAAAAAAGCAGAAACCCGTACCAGCTTTCAGGTGATAGCTCCTAAAGTGTAAAAATATTTCTGAGATGAATTGTTGAATGAACAATACTAATCCCTCATTGTGTATTACATAGGGTTTGTGGGCCTGTATACTACACAGGGTTTGTGGGCCTGCGTACTACACAGGGTTTGTGGGCCTGCGTACTTCATAGAGTTTGTGAGCCTGCGTACTACACAGGGTTTGTGGGTCTGCGTACTTCATAGAGTTTGTGGGCCTGCGTACTACACAGGGTTTGTGGGTCTGCGTACTTCATAGAGTTTGTGAGCCTGCGTACTACACAGGGTTTGTGGGCCTGCGTACTACATAGGGTTTGTGAGCCTGCGTACTACATAGGGTTTGTGGGCCTGCGTACTACATAGGGTTTGTGGGCCTGCGTACTACACAGGGTTTGTGAACCTGCGTACTACATAGGGTTTGTGGGCCTGCGCACTACACAGGGTTTGTGGGCCTGCGCACTACACAGGGTTTGTGGGCCTGCGTACTACACAGGGTTTGTGGGCCTGCGTACTACATAGGGTTTGTGGGCCTGCGTACTACATAGGGTTTGTGGGCCTGCGTACTACATAGGGTTTGTGGGCCTGCGTACTACATAGGGTTTGTGGGCCTGCGTACTACATAGGGTTTGTGGGCCTGCGTACTACATAGGGTTTGTGGGCCTGCGTACTACACAGGGTTTGTGGGCCTGCGCACTACACAGGGTTTGTGGGCCTGCGCACTACACAGGGTTTGTGGGCCTGCGCACTACACAGGGTTTGTGGGCCTGCGCACTACACAGGGTTTGTGAGCCTGCGTACTACACAGGGTTTGTGAGCCTGTGTGCTATCTTGGAAGGTATTTTTGAACATTTAGTGAAAAACATAATATTGAAATGTACCATTTCTGATTAGAAAGTTTTAGTTAGAGGTATTACTCAAATATCATCTAACCACAATCCACTTGCAATAATGAACATTAAGTGCTTCTTAAATAGCTAATGAGCAATTTAACAATAAAGTTTCCAAAATTTCCTTGTTCTGGCTGTGGAGTGTACAACTGCCACAGGAAATAGTTATGAAAGTTATCAATGCTAAATGCCGCACATCCTCAGAGATTGACCGTAGTGCCTCTTTATACATATTCCATTCCTCAAACACCCTTCTCTTCAGACAAGTACATGAGCTTTGGGTTCTGTGACCCCACAGGCCTGGGCAGCCTTTCTCTCAGCCTCTGCTGAGAAGCGGACACATCCTCATCCTTTGCAATCTTCTGATTCCCTCAAGTGCTGAGAATTACATGGCACTACATCCTCTCCATCCCCCATTGGAAAAAGTACCTGAGCTGGTACCCGTGAGCGAGGGAGCAAGTGAGACAGGTGGTGAGTTGGTGGATGTGGGAGAATTGGAGCAGCTGGAAATTGAGGGTAATCTGGTTGTTGTCCTGTTCGTGCTCATCAACGCAAGTTCTGAGGGAAAACCATCCCAGCTGCTCCTCCTCTCTCATAACTTATCATCTTTATCCTCCTATTCCTGTGGGGGATTTGTAGGAGAAGGGGATAAAAGGTAAGACTGGGTGAGCATTACCCCCATTGGGATTAGAGAACCAAAGTGAAAAGATGGAAGATTTTGTATGGTGCTAAACAAGGATGTCAAGAGTGTATGGCCAGTGGTGGATAGCAGTGTAAGTGCTCAGTTACTAACATGGCGCTGTAAGATGCCACTGAGCTCACCATCTCCCACTGTGAGAGTATATGAGGGTAATACTTGAGTATGTGCCAAGAGGTGTGGGCAAACTGAGGTGATCTGAGGCTGCTAAGTTTAAGGATGGGGTTTTTGGTCTGTGCATGCAAGTAATTAGTATTAGGAGCAATTGTGCAGTTATAATGCAGTACACAGAGCCAGAGTGCGCAGTGAATGGTTAGGCATAGAAGTGTTTATTTAAGATGGCGATGAAGTGGACAAGGAAGAAAAGGAGAGAATACCTTGTATATCATCGTCTCAGACTTGGTGAGGTCAATGAACTCTTTGCAGAACTGTCCTGCAGTCCTAGGGGTGAGGGAGATGGCAGTCACTCCAGCTGGCACAGGTTGCATTCCTGGCAAGTTCGGTGGCTGCCACACCCAGGTGTCAGTGCCTGCTGCCTGCAATCAACGTGGAGATCTGCATTGGGGAACCTGTGTGGTCATCTCGTGGAATAAAAGGAACAGCAGCAGCATAAATACAAAATTGGCTGAGTGACAGGAAACAAAGAGTGGTGATGAACGGTTGCTTGTTGGACCGGAGGAAGATTAATAATGGAGTTCCCTAAGGATCGGTGCTAGGATCCCCGCTCTTTCTGATATATATTAATGACAGTGCACAATTTCAAACCTTGTAGATGATACAAAACTTGGATGTATTGTAGACCACGAGAAGATAGTATAGAACTTCAAAAGAACATAGACTGGTTGGTAGAATGGGTAGAAACTGGCAGATGAAATTTAATGCAGAGGAGTGTGAAGTGATTCATTTTGGTAGGAAGGACACGGAGAGACAATACAAAATAAAGGGTACAGTTCTAAAAGGGGCTGCAGGACCAGAGGGACCAAGGTGGATATGTGCATAAATCATTGAAGGTGGCAGCACAAGGTTGAAAGAGTGGTTAACAAAGCATATAGCATTCTGGGCTTTATCAATCGGGGCATAGAGTACAAAAGCAAGGAGGTTATATGAAACTTATACAAAACACTGGTTTGGTTTCAACTGGAGTATTGCATCCGGATGTGATAGAGGTGTACAAAATCAAGAGGGATCTGGACAGAGTAGATAGGGATAAGCTGTGCCCATTGATGGAAGGATCGAGAATCAGAGGGCACGGGTTTAAGGTAATTGGCAAAAGGAGCAATGGCGACACGAGGAAAAACTTTTTTCATGCGGAGAGTGGTTAGGATCCCGAATGCAGTGCCTGGAATTGTGGTTCAGGTAGGGTCAATTGAGGCTTTCGAAAGGGCATTGGATCAGTATCTGAAAAGGAAAAATGTGCAGGGCTATGGGGAAAAGGCAGGGGAGTGGCACTAGGTGAATTGCTTCTTCAGTGGGCCAGCACAGACAGATGGGCTGAATGGCCACCTCCTGCGCTTCTCCGATTCTATGTAGCCCTTCCCTGCCCCTCTCTGGGCCTAGATGGTGTCCTAGTGTTCATCATTCTGTAAGAGGAAAATCAAAATATCGCTAAGACACAGGCAGTAAATTTATTTGAGGGGGAACTGAAAGAACCAGAAACTGTTCCTATTACACCTGGAATGAAGAATGTAGAGTGAACAATCTTTTTAAAAGCTGCACGGAAGATTCCATGTGACCATTGCCTAAGACTGCACCGGTGAGAACATGAACGAGCAAACCCAGGAAATTCTCTCTCTCGCGCGCAGCCAGAACACAATTTTATTTTGAAAGTGCATCAGTGACTTAAACTCTTCGGCTGGAATTTTCCAGCCCCTCGTGCCGGCGGGATCTCCCGGCTCCACCAATGAGAACGGAGGTTTCAGTGGCTCACCGGCCCCGCCGTGAGGGGACCCGCCACAGGGTTGGGTGGGGGAGGGGGCTGGAAAATCCCAGCCAAAGGGTGAAGATGTTCGAGGCCATGTTCTTTAGAGAAGGCCGTATCTACCCACTTCAGGAAGGTGAAAATATAACTTAAAATACGTTTGGAAATGGCCTGGTCACCAAACTTCAAGGAACTGCACACCAATCTTTAACGGGTATTGCTGCATCCACAATACCCACCTTTCAAACATTCAACGCACAGAGACAACCAGTGCAAGTGAGAAACTAGATTACCTTTGTTTTATTTTTTTCTTTGCATCCAGATCCTATTTGGCAGCCTAAATCCACCTGCATTTCAGAGAACCATGTATTCCAAATACTGGAAACCTGAAATAGAAACAAAAAATGTTGCACATACTCAGCAGGTCAGGCAGCACCTGTGGGGAGAGAAACAGAGTTAACTGGGGAGGACTTTGCCTTGGGTCCCAGGCTCAGATGGGGGGTGATGGTCACAGCCCCGTTCTGTGGGGAAACAATCACATGACAGTGATTTTCTATGAACTGGCCTATTGGTGACCAGTGGGTGGGCTTGCTATCCATTTAAGGATGGCAGGTGGGCTCTTGAAACTGGGAGGAGGTGGGGGGGGCAATTGGTGGTCTTCCAGCACAGCAGGAGATGAATTCTGCAGTCTAGGTAAGAGAGAGGGCGCATCTACACCCCCTTACAACTTTAAACATTTTTTTTTAAATGGCCTCAACAGCCAGGGCACCCCTTGTGGATGTTGAAACCTCTCCACGGAGCAGTCTGCAGCTAGAGCTGAGGCCGGGCAGATGGGAAGGGCCTCAACTCCTGCCTGGAGCGCTGACTCCCTAGTCTGCCATCGGGAGGCTACCTCCAGTGAGATAGCCTAGGCCCTGATGCCTTGGGAACTTGTGCTCCTGCCTGTCTCTGTATTCACTCCTATATGGAGGGGGTGAAAAAATATTTCATTGAGACGCTAGCTCATCAGAACTGGTGAAAGATTGTCAGACTGAAACATTAACTCTGATTTCCTCTCTCACAGACACTGCCAGACCCGCTGAGCATTTCCAACATTTTCTGTTTTTATTACGTTTTCGAGAAGTCGAGTTGCAGTTAATCTTGTATAAAATTATCTTTGATTATTAAAACGTAGATATGAGAAAATAAACTATCTCCTTAGACCTGAGCAGAACTAATTAGTAATACTTACAGATACACAGTGTAAGACTAGCTGTCAAAAATCAATGAAGAATTATATGATCATTTTTATGGGTTCTTGTTGTATGAAGCATCACTTCCAGTTTATTTGCATACTGAGAAGGATAGCAAGGTTCAGGATATTGCGTTATGCAAGTAATATTCAGCCTGACCTTGACTGTTTAGATATAGAGCCAACCTGGACATTTGAAATATGATCCTAATTTAAAAAGAGTGAGTCGATATTTTAATTTACTGGCTTTAACAATTCCATTGTCTGGCATCTAGTTGTATAAAAAACCAAGTTAAACAACTTATATTCAGTAATTACCCAAAGGTCCAATTTTCATAGTAACTGCATGGTAAACAGAAGCAGAGACATAAATCTAACTAGTTTTCAAACACTGCACACCGAACAGATATAAAACAACATTAAGAAAGGATTAGACACTTCCCATAAACACAGACAGAAATCATAGAATTGTAGAGATTGCGACATAGACGGAGTCAGTTCAGCCCATTGTGCCTATCCCACTGCTGACTACATCATTGGAGCCATTAACTCCAGTTTCATTTCTCTGCTATTTTCCCCATGCCTTTATTACATTTTTTCTTCAAATGTTTATCTAATTCCACTTTAAATGTCACGATTGATTCAACTAAGAGCTGTGTTACTACATTCTGTATTCCAATAAGCTTTTGTGTGTGAAAAAAGTCTGTTCACTTCCCCTATATGCTTCTAATATTAATCTGAAGTCCATGTTCCACGGTTGTTGATTTACTAGTCAGAGGAAATAATCTTTCCTTATTTGTCATCTCAAACCATTTCATTTTTTTTATCACTTTGATTAGGTCATCTCTACTCTAGCAAATGCAGTCCTAGCTTTTTAAAAAAAATCTTGAATCATAATTAAAACCCTTTCATGTCTGGCGTCATCTTAAGAGATCTACATTGTACGCTCCAATATCTTTGAGATGCCCAAAACTGCACGTAACTGTGGTTTTACTGATGTTAGGCACAGAATCATTACCTTTTTTTTCTGTCTTCATCACATTTAGAAATAAAATGGTAAATCTTGAAGCCCTTTTCATCGCTTTCTGTTAGTGACCCTCCTTTCGTTTATTTGCACTCCTAGATCTCTCTGTTCCTTCACTTCTTTGAGAAGTAATCATTCAAGGTTTATTTGCATTTGTTATTCTTATTTTCGGAATGTATACTTTATACTTAGTTACTTTGAACTCCATATCTCCATATGCCACCAACCTGCAGCTCCCCCTACCCTCTCCATGAACTTCCAAAAATTGATAACTTCACAAAGAGGATTAAAATTCAATTTCCAGTGAAATTTATTTCTAAATGTGATGAAGACAGAAAAAAAAGGTAATGATTCTGTGCCTAAACATCAGTAAAACCACAGTTACGTGCAGTTTTGGGCATCTCAAAGATATTGGAGTGTACAATGTAGATCTCTTAAGATGACTGAAGATCTTACTCCCCCAACTTCATTCCACGTGCTATTTGTATAGATTTACTAAGTTATGCTATGTTAATGCTAATGCCTCCATGTTTTGATTTTTCACCAATATGACACTGGGACAAGTCACGCAAACAAATTTGACCCTATTTTGTTTATGTATCTGGAGTTGAGTTCAAATTGATCTTCGTATGGAGTAGAAGACTTTTTTTTGAAAATGAAAGCAAGATTTGATATCCTACCCTTACCGTGAAGGTGTAAGAAAAACCTTTGAAGAGCATTTCAATCAAAAATTATTTCATTGGTATATCAATATGTGTTGGGACCAAGATTTATGTTTCTGTGTATTTTGATAAAGGTGCTCTGATGTATCACCCCCAACAAACGTACAGACTGACAGGTATGTTACTTGCATAGTTTATCCTCACTCATTGTAAAAGTCATTATAAAGGCCCCATGCATCAGTCATTTGTGGATTATTAAACCACAAAATGTGGTTAAAACATTAATTGATGCAAATTTATGCGCAAGCCTCAGACAGCTATTAAAATACATATTTTGTTCCCTAACGCCTGGAAGTCTGGTTGCCACTTAAGATGGCACTTTTGAAATTAACTTTGCAAAAAATGCTCTAATACCCATTTTATTATTTTAGCAACAATTCTATTATCAATTCATGATACAAAGAACTAAAAAAGGACAACACTAATACAAAAGCAAAATACTGCAGATGCTGGAAATCTGAAATAAAAACAGAAAATGCTGGAAATATTCAGCAGGTCAGGCAGCTTCTGTGGAGAGCGAAACAAGGGCCCAGATTTTTTCCACGATGGAAAACCTCTCCATCGTGGCGAAGACAGTGGAATTGCCCAAAAATCGTAAGTCCTGCCCCCGAACACGACGCTTCCCATTTTAGCAGGGGTGTGAGTGGACGCGTTTCATGCTTGCATCTTTTATGGAGGCAGCTAGCCATTTAAATCATCAGCTGGTCTGATTTTGGTAGCTTAGGAGTGTGGTTCCTAACAAGGCAATGATGTTTCCTCCAAGGCACAGGGAGTTCACCACTGACAGCCTCCCTTTCAAATGGCGCTTTCAGAAGGCCCACTTTTTATCTGTGCCCGAGTAGCCCAACCCATGCCAAGCCTGCCTCCAACCACTCACTACTTTCTGGGTCATTGCCTTGTCAGGTGAGTGCTCAAGCTGTAAATTGTTGTCCAACTGTTAGCTGACCCTGGAACAGATGGCCCATAATGGCCTTTCCCTACGGGGGAATTGTCATTGCTGCTGAAGCAAAGTGTTCTCCACTGAACCACTGAAAGCCTGGGGTGGATTCTCAAGACACAGCCATGGAGATGGCACCACTACCTGATACAGATATCATATAGTTGGCTGCCAAGACTCAGTGGGTGGATGAATGATGAACAGTGCCCTCTTGCCACCCATCTATCAGGATGCACACACACTGTTGACCTTCGACAAGGTCCTCACATCTGCATACTGTCATGGCACAACAGTATGACTAAGAGGAAAGAAACCAGTAGGACTGTCAGTGGTTGTGGAGCGCAGCTTACCACCTTGGAGTCACAGCCACAACATACATGGCCCTTCCCTACTCCCAATCCAGCCCAACCCCCGGACCCAAAGTCAGAAGTTCGGGCAGAGATTTTTAGAGGTCGGTTTCGTGGAACCAGGAATTCTCCCATCTCTGGGCACCTCACCGGGGAGCAAGAATCTGGGCCAAAGCTAATGTCTTAGGTTGATGGCCATTGACCTGAAACATTAACCCTGTTTCTCTCCAGAGATGCTGCCTGACCTGCTGAGTATTTCTAGCATTTTCTGTTTTTATATTATATATAAAAAGGACAACGTTTGAAAAGGCTTTCTATAACCTCACTAACACCTGGGTGAGCAGTTATTAATACCTAACGTTCAATGATCCTCCAGTGATATACAATTTTGCATGTCTTCTCTTGGCTGCTTTTTAACAAGGGCTGTGGCAAGTAACAAGCGCCTGTTTAACTACAGTTTTGCTATGGTTCATTAATCCATTTTTGGAGGACTAGGAATCTGCAGATTAAATAAGAGGAATGGTGTTTCATTACTTTCCCCCAAACCATCACTCCTTTTCTCAAACATCTTTTTAAACAGGTTTATTGAGCCCTCCCTCATGAGTTGCCAGCAGCCCCCGACATCAGCTAATTCTTTTTATATTTCCTTCAGCTATATCTTGCATTTCATGCTTCTTTTTTTAAAGTGTGGATCTCAATTTGCCTTGTAGTCAAAGGTCTCACTCTCACTGCCCACCTCCGCTGAGGGTCAAGGGCTTGACCAGCAGCAGGAGCAACACAATCAGCAGCACCAGTGGCCTTCACCTCCACCCCATGCTCCTCCACACAGCAGATGGGATGGACACCATCTGATGTCCAGCTGAAAGGGGATGAGACCTCCAACATAGGGTCTACAGGCAGAGGGGTCACTTCTCTTGAGAGCTCTGAGCACCAACGACTCAGGAGGTCCAGGCCCTCATTGGCAGGTCACTGTTGACATCCTCCTTTGCGATGGCCCTGGTGGCCATGCATGGCCAATGGCTGACAAGATTCCTGTCACTGAAGGCCCAGTCCACCTTCCTCCCTCCACTCTGTGTCCCTGGCTCTCACCAAGTTGTGTGCTCTCTTCTGCAAGGAATGAAAGTGGGCTGGTGCTGTGCCATGCAGGCCCACCATGCTTAATTGGACAAGCAGTCCGGAGGTGGGCTTTTAATTAATTTACCCTGACAAAGAGCAAGCAAGAAGATTCACTACTCCAGAGATTGGGTTCGGGTCCCAAAAATGGACCAGCCATTTCCCCAGAGATTAAGGTGGTAAGATTCCTCCCTATGTGTCCCTTAACTCTAGACTATTGTTTCCTACAAGATGCCAAACAAAACCCAGAAAGTCATAAAATCATTAAATTAATTCTCTGCAACAGACACATGTAATTTCTGATTCTCCTTATAAAAGATGTTAGCCTAGTGAATTTGAATTTAATGGGAACGCTCCAGTCACAGCCAAACGTTCCCTTTATGCAACTGTTCCAATAAACTAAACAGAATGAAAACAATAGCAATCATCTCATGCAGAAACTAAGAGTACATTTTATGAGGCTCTTTTCCCAATATGAAGCCAGCAACACCAGTTTTCATTTACATAATACCTATAACATAGAAAAATGCCCCTTTGTGCTTCACCAAAGAATAATTAGACAAAAATTGGCACCAACCAGAGGAAGAGCTATTGAAAGGGATTACTAAAATTTGGTCAAAGAGTTAAGTTTTAAGAAGTCTAAAATAATGATAAATTGGATGGTTCGAGATAATGGAACTCCAACCTTATCCACATATACACTTAGGAATTGCCAAGCTTTGGATCTTTCTGCTCTGTAACAATTCTGTGATTCTTGCAAACCATCCAAGTGTGTTGGGCTTTCACGGTCCCTATGGGGACTCCATCTTAGCCAAATAGAAACTTAATTGGATTTCTCAATAGTTTGTTTCGATCTAAAAACCTGTAAGTGTGGTCTGTTTGTGTCAGCCATTCAGGTGATCAAAGAAACCTTGGTGGTGTCCTGTGAGGCGATGAAACCTTGAGAGGAGCACAGGAACGCCATATAGTATCAAGGGGAGGCAGGAGGGACAGCCGGGAGGTCAGTTCTGTTCCTGGGAGGCGATGACCACTTTGTCGCTATCACCTCGGTCATTATTAGCAGCTTCTGCAGATGCAAATCATTCCCAAAACCCAGCATCTTCAGGCTGAACCAATTGTGTAACAGCAGCTTTTCAGTGGGAGGATGAAAGAAATCAATCTGAGTCTGAAAAAAATAGACCTCTCCCTTAAAAGAAATGCGAGCTCTTACACAGATTGGCACGATGTGTAGCATGCACATGGACCAATAATCAGTGTTAATACAAGCCATTTCTTGTCACAGGCATTGAAATTCTCATAGACCAGCTTTGTGACTCACGTATTACTTACAAGTATTACCGTGCTAAATGAATTTATTTCTTGAATGTATTCTGTGTCATGTCACAGCAGTCACCATGAAGATGTCCTCGGTGAAATACAATTACACGCGCCACAGATGTATCTCCTGCACACTGTCACTCCTTACCATGTTATTTTGTCCAGGCAATATAAGGCATAAATGAGTTCCAAGGAACATGTATTTTGTTTTCCCCTTTGCCCTAGTGCAGACAGAAAGTATAAAACCTGTCTAAATCAGATTGTCCTAATATGAAGAGGCTGCTTATGAACAATAAATCGCAAGCAAATAATTTTGATAAACTACAGTTCAAATGCTGCCATGTAATGTTTAAACAGAGAATGCATTATAGTTGCATTTCAAATTCTAGTATTTTGATTTGAGCAGTACAGCATCTATATCAAGTCATTTTCACATTTATTCAAGCCTTCTATTGTTTTAGTAAAAAGAATATTGTCTTCATGAACAATTCTTATTGAATTCTTTTCCACTCATTTACAAACATTGAGCCAAATGACACAAATCACGCTTAAACACATTAGCCTTGGATTTGTAGGGGTCGTGATCCAGGCAATTACACTGGAATTGTGCCCATCAGAGCCCTGAAGTGCTGACCCTGCCAGAGTATGGCGGCTGAGTAGAAGGCCATCTTGTCTGCCTGAAGTTGCTGGGTACTTGCAGCAATACGGACACACCTGAAGCACCCATGCTGCCCGTATGGGGGTCTCCACTGGAAAAATGATTCCTTGGTCTACTTCACCATTAAAATTGTTTCTTTTTTTAAAAAAAAACTGGAGGCCAGTGTGCTTTACCTCACTGGCTGCACCAGCCCCTAGTCTCACACTGGGTTGAAGTCCCAAACTCCCAATATTGACAAGCCCCTGTCTTGGCCCTGTCCTTTCTGCACCCGTGACCTGGTAAAGGACAAGGAAAGGTTTCCCCCGCTGAATTGGCTGACAGGGATTCCCAGCTGAAGAAGTGAAAAGAATGTGCCAGAAATTCAGGCAAATGTGGTCCCGTCATCACATCACTTACACAAGATGTCATTGTGGTGATAATAACGTATAGCTCTTGTAACTTTTCTCCCTCTCAATAATAAAAAAAAAATGACCAAACATTTTACATTATACGTTGCCCCTGAAAGGGAAATGTTACTCTGCTGGTGGAAGTACTTTTAATAACAAAACATTTCTGTAACACAAGATAAAAAAGAAAAGAGAAAAATGAAAGACTTGCCCTGATGCAGTGTCTTTATTGGCCTATGAAGTAGCTTTGAAATGCAGTCATTGTTGGTAAGGCAGCAAAGGAACCAGGTATAGTCCACACTCAGGCTAGTGTTGGATCTGTGCCTAAATCATGGTGATCTGGGGTTACTGGCATACATGTTAACCCTTATGTTGAGCTAATGTCCAATCCTCTGTGGGAACAGCCTGGTATTGAGGCTGATCCATGCATGATGTTTTATACTGAAGTAGTCATTCTGACTCTTGGAGGACTGGGGTTAGAGGACTGGGGTTTGCATGTGGCCTTTGTGGGAATCCAGTTGAGGCTTATACCCCCCCACTTGTAGCCAGGTATTATCATTCCCATTTTGGATTTCAACCTCTCCAGATCCGAAAGTAGAAATATTCTCCATCTAACAGTATCTCTGTCTTAGTCAGCTGGTTTTGAACTGAGGCCATTGATGCACACATTACCGCAATAAAACAAAAGGCGTATTGTACTTTCAAACACCTTAAATATTATGACAAGGTGGTTTGCAGTTGGAGTACTGAATTCCCTTTGTAGCTTTTAAGGGACATGTACCACATCTGGGAAAGTAATTCCCAACAAATTTGTAAAACATCCCATCATTACTCAAAAATGTTGTCACGTTGCATTGAGCTACCAAAAAAAAATCGCTCCCAGGATTCTTAAACGGTAAATCTAAATAACCTCTCGCTCTTAAAGGAATAAGCGTGGAAAGGGTTAAATTTCAGCCAACTCGGGTAGAAAATGGTGCTCTGTCGCTTTAAACCGAACTTGTGCTAATTTTAAGCTTTGGAGTCAGCCAGCTGTGTGCTTTAAAACGCCTAAGGGTAGTCGAGCTCTTTACACGCAGCATGCTTGAAGGGTTAAAGAACATGCTCATTACCATACAGCTAATTTTCTGTCAGTGCTACTTATCATTTGCAAAGCGATAGCAGAGACTCTGGCCGTCTCTGAGTGCTGACATGAGGTGGCAGCGACTGTCAACAGCAAGACAGCAGCACCCTTTGGCTGGCACTTGCGGTGCATGCTAATGAGCAAAAGACACATCCCAGGGTGAAAGGTCAAAGCAATTATCAAATAATACCTTATTAAAAACAGTAAGTTACATCAACTTCAGCTGCCATGCAAAAAAAAAATCATAAGATGAGGGGTGTCACAGGTCTGAGCAAGCAGTTTGCATGAACACTCTAAACAGAGTAGATAATATCAACAATTATCCAGTGGTGATTCATTAGAGTGAGGTATTATTCCATTATATGGCTCTGTATGTGACAGTGAGTGAGAGTGACAAGAAGCACTTGAATCACATTATGGATTAATAAGCAGCTGGGGCACTGTGTGGGTTGCCTGCTGTGACAACATACCTCTTGCTTACTGAGCCTGCATACAGCTGAATCTTGGCTCCCGAAGATAGACCCCCATTAGTACTCTTGGCTCCTCGGTATGTAAATGCAGCAGTGCTTTTGCAATTATTTTTAGAATCAGTCAAAAAGGTCTAAAGTCAGAACTAGTCACAGTGGCAGATGCTGTGCCTCCAATGGATGTATCAAAACAACACCTGGATTATTTGTACCAGTTGGGAAGAACCAAGTCCGTAACAGTCATTTGCAACAAGAGTTTATAAACGACAATGGAAAGGGTTCGAACGTTCCAACCAACTGGTACATTAATGTTCCTTAATTACAGAGAAACTGAAATCTGCGAACAATAGTGTGACTTTCTTATTTAGAATTCAGTGCATTTATATGGAGAAATTGCCATATTTCTACTTTTCCCGCCATCCACACGTTATCCTTCTCCAGTAAGCCTCCTAACATTACTCCCTCCACCCAGGAAACTGGGTTAATGATTAATTGGTTATGGGGAGGTGGTGGCATAGTGGTATTGTCACTGTACCAGCATTGCAGAGACCCAGGATAATGTTCTGGGGACCCAGGTTCGAAATTTGAATTCAATAAAAATTAAGAGTCTCACGATGACCATGAAACCATTGTCGATTGTTGTAAAAACCCACCTGGTTCACTAATGCCCCTTTATGGAAGAAAGTCTGCTGTCCTTGCCTGGTCTGGCCTCCATGTGACTCCAGACCCACAGCAATGTGGTTGACTCTCAAAAATGCCCTCTGAACAAGGGGATAAATGCTGGCATAGCCAGCGACGCCCACATCCCATGAAAGAATTTTTTAAAAAAATATGGGTTTCAACTTTGGCTCAGTGGTAGCACTCTCACTTTAAGTCTAAGGATCATCGTGGTCCACTCCAGAGACTCCAGTACTGAGGGAGTGCTCCATTGTCACATGTGTTGTCTTTCAGATGAGACTTTAAACCAAGGCCCCAACTGCCTTCTCAGATGGATGTAAAAGATCCCGGGGCACTCTCTGAAAGGGGAATTTCCTGGTGCCCTGGCCAACACTCATCCTTCAACCAATACCTGATCCAGATGTCCTGATCATTTATTTCATTACTTTGTTGGACCTTGCTGTGAGCAAATTGGCTGCCATTTTTTCTGCATTCTAAGTGATTACATTTCAAAAATACCGTATTGGCTATAATAAAGCACTTTGGATGTCCTGGGGCCATGAAATAACTACATAAATACATGTTCTCTCTTTGCGTTCAACATGATTTTTAGCAGCCATGGTATTTTGGGCAAAATTTCTGTTGTGGGGTTGGGACCCCGGTGTCTGATGAACATTTTTTTTTTAGGGATGACTAATTAGTGGCCAGGGAGCCATCCGATTAAAGGTGACAGGCAGGCTTCCAAGGCTGGAGGGCCAATAGGAGGCCCTCCAGTGATTACACAAAGGGCAGCCCCACTGTCTGCATTTCAACTATCTCTATAGCAGAGGCCTGAAAGCTTTTGTACGTAAGGGATTTGGAGGATCTGTACGGAGAACGATTTAGTGGATCTTTAGTGAGTGTAATTTTAGAAGTTCTGTCAATGCTAATGTTGTAGATACTTCATGGGAGTTTTGGAGACTCCATTCGGGAGATGCTATTTGGCACATATGAGAATTCAATAGTGAGAAATGCAGAAGAGCTAGACCTTGGAGCTTTGGAGTGGACATGCCAGCTAGAAGGCTCAACCCTGGCAGCAAGGCCCACAGTACAGGCATCACATCAAAATCCTGTAGCTGCACTCCTAGTTTCACCCTCAAATCGTAAAACTAGGCTCTTCCAAGGGGCAGACCTGACTGGGGGCACAAGAGTTGAGTTAATGGTCCAGGGCAGCATTTTTTGATGGGCACTGTGTGCCTGTGCACAAGGGGTTCGTGGAGGTGGGTGGGCAGGGTGGGTGGGGGGTGGGGTGGGGGGGTGGGGGAGGTGGGGGGGGTGGGGTGGATGGGGTAGTTGGTGGATGGTGGAGGCAGAAAATCAGCCCCTACCTGCAATAAGTGAAGTTGGACTATCTCCAAATCACTAAATCCCTATCATTCCCTCCCATTATAAATGTCTCTTGCTTTTACTTTGAACACCGATGACTGCTGTTTCCAGCTATGACTACCTGTCTACATAGAACTAGATTTACAAATAAAATTTCACTAACACTGCTCAAGGATTTCTAAATTTCTAAGTTTTACAAAGATTCCTTTGTTCATTCTCTATTATGATGTTTGTTACCCCATATTTAACTGAAGATTGTGGTTAATCTAATGTAACAGAAGCAACTCACTGATCTTACCTGAGTCGCACAAGGTAATTGCTGTAGAAAGCACTGTGAAGTAGCCATTTGGTGGTGCAGAACTTGACTATTGCTGATAAAAGAGACATGCTGTCAAAGCTTTTTGTCTTGCACTCATCAGGACAGATCCAAGAAAATAAAATTTCAAAAGGAGCAACAATTTGTTCTGTGCGAGGAAGGGGTGCTGATCGGCTGACAAATTAACTCTGATTGGCCGAGGCGTTCTATCCATGTGAAGCTATTGAACCATGAAGCATGGAAAGCTTCAGAGTGAAGACTAGTCCTGCTCTAGCCCAAGTCATTTTGTATCCTTTTCAGCAATAGTCAGTGGGATGTAAATGAGAACCCTGGCAGAATATTGCCTTCCTTAGTACTGAGTGCAACAATAGTTTCTCAACAAATTAAGCTCAGACGACAGTTTGATCCTGGATTATTATGCTGAAATGCTGCATTAGGGAGTTCTTTTACTTAATATGCCATCAGAGAAACCGCTATGACTTTTATTTTATTCTATAAGCCGCTGTTATATAGAGACTTCTTATCTATATGCTGAAAAATATCCAAGTGAAATGTATGTGTGAGGGTACATATAATTAGTGTTAAATTACATCAGCAGGCTTTACTGATCACAGTTTTCAGACTATAAAGTAAGCTATTATCTTTTCAGTTACGTAAATGACCAAAAATTTATAATAATTTCCTCATTTTTTGGGCATCAAATTCACTCCTATAATCCAGCGGATAGTAAATTGCCACCACACAACTCAACTGCAGTGAAAATTTCAAACATATGTCTGATAATTAATTTAGAACAATGACCTAAACAGGGTTAAAAAGCTCGATTGATGTATTTTTCTACCTTCATATAAATGAAGGTCGCATATGAAGTATCTCTGTTCCAGAAAAATACAGCGATATCTGAACTCCAGGTTCAAACAATGTTCTCATCCTATAAATGGACTATGTTTAAAGTTGTGGCTTTTGTAATTATTCTGTGCACAGACACAATGGGGTAGAATTTCCTGTGGAGAGTAATCAGGAAGTTACACCTGAAAATATACCCATTCGTACTTCCATTTTGTGGCTGTCAATTTATGCCTAAATTTCCTGCCAATTTCATTAGCATACTTAGGAATGTGAAACTTGTCACAAACAAGCAGAAATCAGCATTTTATTTTATTCACTCGTGGGATGTGGGCATCGCTGGCTAGGCCAGCATTTCCCAATTGCCCTTGAGGTGGTGGTGGTGGGCTACCTTCTTGAACTGCTGTATCCATGTGGTATAGGGTACATCCACAGTGCAGTTAGGGAGGGAGTTCCAGGACTTTGACCCAGCGACAATGAAGTCAAGATGGTGAGTGGCTTGACGAGTAACTTCCAGGTAGCGTTGTTCCCATGTGTCTGCTGCCTTTGTCCTTCTAGATAGTAGCAGTCATAAGTTTGGAAAACGCTGTCTAAGGAGCCTTGGTGAGTTCCTGCAGTGCATCTCAGTGATGGCACACACTGCTGCCTCTGTGTATCAGTGGTGGAGGGAGTGAATGTTTGTGGACGGGATGTCAATCAAGTGGGCTGCTTTGGCCTGGATGGTGTCAAGCTTCTTCAGTGTTGTTGGAGCTGCACTCATCCAGGCAAGTGGAGAGTATTCCATCACACTCCTGATCTGTGCTTTGTAGATGGTAGACAGGTTTTGGGGAGACAGGAGGTGAGTTACTCATCGCAGGATTCCTAGCCTCTGACTTGCTCCTGTAGCCACAGTATTTATATGGCTAGTCCAGTTTCTGGTCAATGGTAATCCCCAGAATGTTGATAGTGGGGGATTCAGCGATGGTAATGCCATTGAACGTCAAGGGATGATGGTTAGATTCTCTCTTGTTGGAGATGGTCATTGCCTGGCACTTGTGTGGCGTGAATGTTACTTGTCACTTGTCAGCTCAAGCCTGGATATTGTCCAGGTCTTGCTGCATTTGGACATGGACTGCTTCAGTATCTGAGGAGTCACAAATGGTGCTGAACATTGTGCAGTCATCAGTGAACATCCCCACTTCCGACCTTATGATGGAAGGAACGTCATTGATGAAGCAGCTGAAGATGGCTGGGTCTAGGACACTACTCTGAGGAACTCCTGTAGTGATGTCCTGAAATTGAGATGATCGACCCCCAACCACAACCATCTTCCTTTGTGCTGGGTATGACTCCAACCAGCGGAGAGTTTTCCCCAATTCCCATTGACTCCAGTTTTGCTAGGGCTCCTTGATGCCACACTCGGTCAAGTGCTGCCTTGATGTCAAGGCCAGTCACTCTCACCTCACCTCTAGAGTTCAGCTCTTTTGTCCATGTTTGAACCAAGGCTGTGTTGAGATCTGCAGCTGAGTGACCCTGGCGGAACCCAAACTGAGCATCAGTGAGCAAGTTATTGCTAAGCAAGCGCCGCTTGATAGCTCTATTGAAGACCCCTTCCAAAACTTTACTGATGATTGAGAGTAGACTGATGGGACGGTAATTGGCCGGGTTGGATTTGTCCTGCTTTTCGTGTACAGGACATACCTGGGCAATTTTCCACATTGTCCGGTAGATGCCAGTGTTATAGCTGTACTGTAACAGCTTGGCTAGGGACGCGGCAAGTTCTGGAACACAAGTCTTCATTATTATAAATGGTTCAAGACCCGAGGAAAGAGAAGAGCTTGCAATTTATGTTTTTTAAAGTATGAATTAAAAATTCCTAAGTATCATTTATGTACATTAGGCTCAGCATGTTTAAGAACATGCAACCATGAAACCTTATCCATTTTAATGTGACTCACACTGATGCCATAAAAATGCATTTTAAGAAACAGAAAACACAGTGCTGGTCTCAATATTTTCTATTGAAGTCATTAAAGTCAATAAAACATCAGATAAATAATTGTTTCTTGCTGCATTTAAAATTCTGGGCATCACTTTACATCTGTCGTGAACACGAGTAGTTTCAGGAAATTTACAGGTACAGGTCTTTACAGAGGAAACGGCATCATTTTAATGAATTAAGTGTTTGGATGTAGGGATCATTAGATTGTCATAGAAAAGGAAATGCGGGTCTAATGTGCATTGCTCACCTGCATTTGAGTTTTCTCAAGATTTTATGCCTCTTGGCACAAATACACAGGAAATTCTACGTGACTATCTCTCTGATGGGTGTAAACATTTACAACTATAATGATTGCGATGTAGAGATATACTGTAAAAGTAAATCTATAAGAATTTTTCAGATATGAACAATACAGTATAAGATCTGTCTAAAAGTAATCATCTGAAATCATTCATCATTTTGCTTTCTTCCTATCCCAGATGGCCGCACTCCAAAGTCCATTTTATGGAGATAAAATGAATCTCTTTTCTCTCTGTAAAAAGATAGAACAATGTGACTACCCACCTCTCCCAGCAGAGCACTATTCTGAAAAGGTAAGTGCTCAACTGAGCTAATGACCGAGGAGCTGTTTGCCAACAGAGACAATTACTGTTTGTTTGGAAAATGTATTTGAATGAAATGATGACAGTAGTGCTAACAGATTGTCAGTCTTCGGGGCTGAATGTTTAGGTCCCGTTGGGGGGGCGGGAATGGAGGCAAGCGTGGGATGGAAATAACCGGCACCAGCCATCATGCTGATTCCCCATTGCTATTCCCACCACCAGCCAGTTTCACTAGAATGGAGGGGTTTGGTGCACAGCGGCCGTAAGAACCTACCAGACCCGTTGATAACTGTAATTAAGGTTGTTGAAGAGCTCATTGAGGGACATGCTGAGATTTTGGTGGGGTGCACACGTTGCTCGCTAGGCCAGAGGCAGACCAGGTGCATGGAGACAGATATACAGTGTTGTATAATGTTGTATGTGCCCGCATGTCACTGTGCTTGGCAGAGCAAGGGTTAATGTAGGACTGGAGAATAGCACCGCCCATGGTATGATGCGTAAAGTCATATGGTAATAGACTGAGAGAACAGTCTTGAAAGAATTCTTTGGAACCAGACTGCATGGATGTAACAGCGCCGTGCATGACAATACCTTGGATCTGTAAATAGTTGAAGGCCACCAATAAAGGGTTCATGTTTAAATATACAAGTCTCAAGATCTCATCGTTGAGATACCACAGCGCACTATAATACAATATGGCTGGCGATGTTGGGAGATCAGCGCTATCAGCGCAGTACAACACAGTTGACAGCGGTGGTCACTTCTACAAGATATCACATCAGGGAAAGTACCACAATCCGACATGGGTAATTCACGGCAGTATGAAAGGTGTCAGAATTTTAAATGATGAACCCAGAACAGCATCCCAAGGAATGAAACACTAAAAGCAGCTGAAGCCAAACTAGCGAGCTATGCACCTAAGAAGAAAACTTGAAGAAAAAACATTGCAGAAGCTTCGCTACAGTCTTAGAAGTTGAGGAATCCACCAGAGTGAGTGGAAGTTTATTCAAGACTCCTGAGTGATGCAGAGTTAAGGAACCTGATCATGAGATGGAGAGCAAAAATTATTTAAAAAAGAAGCTGTACTTACATTTTAGAATAGGTGGCAGTCCCAAAGGCTCAGCATCCAGAGGGCAGCTGGAAGTAAAAAGCAATGGTTTAAAAAAAAACCTAAAAATCGACTGACAGAGTCAGAAGTGAAAGAAGAGCCTGTAGAGTTTTAAAAAGATCTCCAGAGTTTAAGAAATAAGTGCTGTCCCTTTAATTTAACAAAAGGGCCCAGATCAGATCATGAGCCTGCCAAAACTCCCCAAGCACAGGATGTTCAAAAACACCTGCCGAGAGAGAGAAGAAAAAAACACCCAGAAAATAAATGCTGCTATTTTGAAGTGCTGTGGCCTTAAACATTTTTTTTTTAAAGGGCCCCGATTGGAGTACGTGCCCACCAAGACTCCCAAAGTGTGGGATGTTCAGAGACAGATGGCAATGCAGAGTGAGCAGATGGCTGTGAGTGAAGAAAAGCTATCTGAGCTAACTCAAAAGCAGCAAAAGTGCAAAAAGCAAATGAAGCTGTTCTACAGGAAAATGTTCACATCAGAGCTGATCAGGAAGATTTAAAGCAAAAGATTCAAGCTGAGTATATACCTTTGAAAACACACGATAAACTGATGTCTTCAATGAACCAAGCTGTTCGAGATCTGAACGAACAAATTTCAGAGACAACACAAAGGTACCAGGAGAAAATAACGATCCTCAATTCCTCAGTTGGCAAATCAAAGCAGGAGTTGGGAAAACTCAACCAGATTTTACAGCCAGGCGAAACAGCAGACAGAAAAATCACACAAAGAAGTTGTGACCCTGAAAGACTCCTTTAAGAATCAGTATGTAACCATGGAAAAACATGAGGAACAAAATAAGGACATTGAATATTACTTCAGAAAAAGCTGCATTGGATCTATCAGTAAAAACAAAACAATGCACTGAAGTATGGTGTGAGTTGGCCGGAGGTCAAGAAGAAAATGAACAGTTGAAAGAACAATTGATTGTCCTTCATGATCAAATGCAAAAGAAATGCGCAACCCTTCAACAGCGTGAAGAAATGACACCTGTATTAAACAGCAGAATTTGAAGCACAGAAGAAGAAATCTGAAGAGATTTTATTGAATTACAGAAAAGCTCAAGATAGAACGAGCGAGCTTCGCAAAGAAAAGGAAAACTTCCTGACAGACCTTTACATGTTACAAGAATCCCTTAGGTCAAAGTTTCTTCTTCGGGAAAATTACAAAGAGAAAAAAAAATCAATTTAATGTCATTCTGAACAACCTGAAAGAACCAGTTGGCAGAGAAGACTCAGCAATGTTCAATCTTCCAGGAGGAAGCCAAAAGCTACAAGAAACAGACTGAAGAGCTGAAGAAACAGTTGAATGAGAAAGAGGCATTGAAAGGATAAGTGATTGAACTTTCCAAGCTGCAATCAGATAATGAAGCCATGAGTAGCACAATTACACGACTGAAACAAGCTAAGACTTCATCGGAGACAGGCCTGGCCAACAGTCAAAACAAAATGGAGCACGAGGACAATGTTCTGTTGCAGACGGAGAAAAAAGACAGAAATAAGACCGGGAAGTGTAAACCCGACATTGAAGCGCAAGGAAATAGAAGGAGAAAAAGCACCGGATGCCTCAGACATACTGAGAACCATTGAGCTGAATGAAAAGATTCATAAGCTTGCAAAATGGTTGGAAAATAAAACAGCAAACAAATGTTCGGTTGAGATCGTGAAGCAAGTGGGAAGGAAGATTCTGTTTGCGAAACGTGAAGGCCCAGCAAGGACATGGCGCACACCATGGAAAAAGAAAATTCAAGTCCATTCTAGGAATGAATGGAGTGTACAATTCCCTGCGAAGGAACAGGATAAACCCGCAGTGTCGGAATAAAGAAGACGAGTTGTTAATAAAGAGAGATGCAACTTGAAGGAGGACAAAAAGCAAATTAAATGGAGATAACCAAGTACTAGAAACACAGAGTACTATTACCATTCCTCCAAATGTGCCAGACCGAGATGTGGAAGGACTGTCAAGCCTCACGACCATCTGATTTGTAAAGTCAAAGGCTTGAGGCAGGGGAGAAGGGATGGCAAATAAAGATTGTATTGTAATATTCCATTGGAAGGGGGGAAAGTTTTCTTTGGCAAAGTAAGAAGGATGCTGTATGATGTTGTATGCGCCTACATGCCACTGTAACGTAAAGGTGCTCAGCAAAGCAAGAGTTAACGTGGGACTGGAGAATAGCACCACCCAAGGTATGATGTATAGAGTCACATGGTAATAAATTGAGAGAACAGTCTAGAAAGAACAAGCTGGAGGTAATAGCACCATGCATGACAATACCTTGGATCTGTAAATAGTTAAAGGCTACCAATAAAGGGTTCATGTTTAAATATACAAGTCTCAAGATCTCATTGTTGAGACACCACAGTGCACTTTAATACAACACACAGTAGAGAATCAGCTGTGACTGCCCTGAGATATTAGATGGCCTCATAAAAGGAAGAAGGGCTTAGAGAATGACTCAGCCACGTCAAGTCAGTGCAAGTTGCAGGGAGAGTGGCCACTAAGCATTGCAGTTGGTCATCATCCTACTGGCATTGTGGGGCACAAGGGGAGGGGATTGGGCTTCTAAACACAACTGGTAAGCTACCTGAGTGCAAGGAAGGCAGCAGCTGGCAGTAGGAGCACAATTTTCAGATCTCGAGTCCAGTGATGATGAAGAGCAATATCCTTTGCAGGAAGGACAGAAATCCAGGTATTGGAAGGGCAGAGGAGAGGGTTGTGGGGTAGGAAGTCCATGAATACTGTATTCTCAACACAAGTTGCACTGCTAAAGATGAAGCTATCTGGACATGTCAGAGAGCCAGTGTCGCGTGAGATTGCGGCTTTCCAGGAAGATGGCCACAGAGATTTTCGCCCTTGTGGTGGAAGACCTCACGCCCCACAGCGCTGCTCACCATGCCCTGTCAGTAGTTGTCAAAGTCACTGTGGGCTTGAACCTCTTTGCCTCTGGCTCCCTCTAAAGATCAACAGCGAACCTTGGTGGCGTCTTGCAAGCGGCAGCACATCATCGCATCTCACAGGTCACTGATGCCTTTTTTTGCAAGAGCTGGACAGTATATTCCATTCCAGCCAGATAAGGTCTCACAGGCACAAAGGGCAGCATGTCTCACCTTCATCGCTGGACTCCCGCTGGTGCAGGGCATCATGGACTACACCCACGTGGCCATCAGGGCACTGACTGACCGGCCAGTGAGAGTCATCATCAGGAAGTGTTTCCACTGCCTTAATGGTCAACTGGTCTGCAACCACAACAAGAGCTTCCTGCATATGTTCACTTGCTTTCCTGTCAGCTGCCATCTCTCCTTCATCCTTCACAGTCCTGGCTGCCACTGGTCTTCATTCCAGCCCTCAAACCACAGGGGCAAATTATCAGGGACAAGGGATAACCCTTGAAGAAATGGAGGAAGATGCAGAACACAGAGGTGTTCCAGCTGCTCAGGGAGGTGGCCAGGCCTGGTACGAGGGTCTCATCAAGATGCTCTTGGTATCAGGGATCATCTAATCCAGACTTGCTCCTCTAAGCCAAGATGAACAGCAGAGTATGGAACTCACTTTGAGTTGCCTGTGGAAACACTTCCATTGAAGACACAGCCTGGAACAGATCCACTCTAACAGCCCATAATGGATGCACATCTGCCCAGAGGTTTCATTGTCACCGTTCACAGACCCTTGGTCCCCTTCATCACTTCATCCCTCTTTTCCTGTCCCGCCATTAATGAAAGAAGGCTCACATATCTAGCGTTGTGTGTCAATATTTACATAGTGTTCAAACAGACAAAAAGTGCACAGTTACAGGTGACAGAGGCACTCGTGGCCTACTGTGCTTCTCCCAGGGGTGGGATGGGGACCCACAGACAATCCTGTTCTCTAGTTCCCAACGCCAGAAGGAAAGTCCTGCCCCAGGTGCCAAAGAAAGGCTAGGGAGATGTTAGCTTTTCCACTCAAGGCAAGACACCAGCAATAAATAAAAAACCGGATTGAGTGCATTTCAGTTTAAAATTATAACTGATCCTCTTCATGTTCAATTTAAGGTCACTCACATACAGGTTATTGAATTATGATTGCAGATTGATTTGTAGGGGGCTTATTACAAAATGATCACCAAAATACAACTGAAGGAACCAAACTGTGAAGGGAGAATTGTCTAATTCCATACAGGATGTAATCTTATGTTCTACACACTCACACAGATGGATGCACCACGGGAGATGATAATGTTTGATGATTTCTATCATTGTCAAAATAAGAATAAAAAATGACTTTTGGAAAGTATAATGTTTCCCTATGGCAAGATTTAGGTTTTTATTTGATAAAGATCTGTATCGACTAATAATACAATCCTACACAGTTTAGTGTTCAGGACTGAAGGCAGAGTGCTTAGCATTAAGCTTACTCTATTCCCATCATTATTTGTCTAAAGACCCAAAACAATGTAATACAAGTAATTTTACAATACATCCTGTTCAACTTTTACGAATATAACTTACAATCATACAAAAATAACAGACAAGACCGGCCCATCAATCTGTCTGACGTTGTTTTGATGTCTCATACATCACAACGTGTACATGGCCCCTGACCACCCAGAACCAGGTAACCTCCTGGAAGATGAGGAAAAATAGATACAAGTCCAGTGCCCCTTAGGTGATGGTAAAGCAGTCTAGGAGATCGCAGAGACTCTATATACTATCAGAGGAAAGGTATCTCTTGTGCGATGTGACCTGCACTCCAGCCAGAAGCAGATATGTTCTCATTTGAAGAAATGCAACGAATCAGCATTAACTGCACCGGCCTGCAGCCTATTCCACATGCTCGCTATTCTCTGAGGAAAGGGTTTATTTGGAATTAAGTTTCATCATACTGGAAACAAGGAAAAAAACCAGCTATTACAATTGTGCTATTACATGTTTGTGATTGTCCTCTCTCCCTTTCTTAGAGTGGAGGCCCTGAGTTCTTGTCTCCTTCCGCTCTTTGCCCTGGCGTCTGCATTCTTCCCTTTCTTCTCATTGGGGGCACAATTCCAGCCTGCAGAATGCAGCAGACTCAATCCTTACATTTGCGCTAAAGCTTTGATAGGAATGTGGATGCAGAGGCGTGTTAACTAAACCCTGAGATTTCTCCAAAACACAGCAACACTGGCCAGGCACCCAGAATACAGGCTGCCTTGGCACATAAGCACTTCCTCCTCCCTGGGTTGAGATGAAGGCTCATCATGCTGTCTCCTACTCTACCTCATTCTTGCCTTCAACTTCAAAACTGTGTTAAACCTTATTTCCCTCTGTTTATTTTCCCCCCTTTTACAATCTTCCGGCTTTTTAACACAAACACCTAGTGTCACCGAATCACTACTTTCTGATTTAGCTACCCAGGCCCTAAGCTTTGTAATTCTTTCATGCAACCTCTTCCTTCCTTTCTTCTTTTAATACATTCTTTAAAACCTACCTCTTTGACCAAGCATTTGGCCTTTCATTCTAATATTTCCTTATGTGGCTTGGTGTCAAATTTTGTTTGATAATGCTCCTTAGAAGTATCTTGGGATGCTTTACTGTGTTAAAGGCACTATACAAATGCAAGTTGTTGTCGTTGCTGTTACTTCAAGCCTTTCATTCTTTTCAATTTTGTTGCCTACCTGTATCGTGGGCATTGACTTTCACCTTAGTTTCTTAAATGCAGCTTTTTTTAGATAACAACTGAGGATGGCTGGCATAGGACCTGCTTAATCTGTTTCCCTCACTCCTTCTGCAATTTTTGTAGCCCAACCCTACTTGCCTGTGTACATTGGAACCAATAGTCAGCATGATGTCAAATCCATGGCAGAGAAGAAAGGTGGCTACAAAGGTCCAAGTGTAATAATCAGAGAGTGGGATTGCTCCAGAACCAATATCTTTAAGGGCAGACGTGCAAGATGGGGAGAATATGAGGAGACCTTATGCATGTTAACTGTCAGCAAGTCTTTAACAAGGAACCACTCAGATGATTCAAGGGTCTTAATTATGAGAACCAAAAAAAGCTATAAGTTAAGATGAAGAAAGAAATAAAATGTGACATGGAGTACTAAATGGGAGATGGTGCATCTTGGTTAAAAAGAGCAATAACTATTCTTTGGACGGGGGAAGGTTGGATGGTCTGGAAGAGCAAAGGGTTTTCTTTGGCAGGTGGATGGGGAGGTTCAAGTTCATAAAACAATAAAAGCTCTCAAATGAATCAGGCCACAAATTGTTTTTAAGGAATATTGGGTTTTATAGGAAGACGTGTAGGAAATATGAACATAGGGAATGTTAGGAACCCTAGTAAGCCATTTAGTCCCTTAAGCCTGCCCCACCATTCAGTTAGATCATGGCTGATCTGTAGCTTAACTGACTTTACCCAACTTTGTTCCGTATACTTTATGGCCTTTGCCTGACAAAAATCTACCAAACTCTGTCTTGAAAGCCACTGTAACAGTACATCAGAGATTAAAAACCAACTTCACTCACAATTAGGTATGATAGGATGTTACAGTGATTGGTTCATCACTGAACAGCTTTGATTGAGAGAGGAGTCAAACCGTTTCAATTTTAATTCAAATCTTGTAACGTGATCACTTGTGTTTCTCATTTGCATTTTTTTGAATTTAGCAAAGAGTTGTTTAAATTACTATTCAGCTGAGGAGGTGGGGGGGTGGGTGCAGTTGGGAGGTTGGGGGGAGGCAGTGGCATAGTTGCAATGTCACTGGACTAGCAATCCAAGAAGCCCAGGCTCATCTGGGGACATGGGTTCAAATCCCACCATGGCAGCTGGTGGAACTTAAATTTAATTAATAAAAAATAAATCTGGAATTGAAAGCTAGTCTCAGTAACGGTGACCATGAAACTATCATCAATTGCCGTAAAAACCCATCTGGATCACCAAGGAAATCTGATGTCCTTAACCAGTCCGGTCTACCTGTGACACCAGACGCACAGCAATGTGACTGATTCTTAACCGTCCCCCTAAAATGGCCTAGCAAGCCAGTTAGTTCAAGGGCTATTAGGGATGGGCAACAAATGCTGGACTTGCCAGTGATGCCTCCAACCCATGAACGAATAAATTAAAGAAAACTTACTGTGCTTTTCAAACCTATAAATTTGATCTAGGATCTTCAAAAATTGGATGTTTGACTTGAATTTCTGGGAAGAAAAAGATATTCCAAACAACTTTTGTAGTCAGTGGGAAAATAGTTTTAATACTACACTACTACTACTACACTACAGCTATTTATTATTTTGTACTATTTAAGAAGCTAGAATGGTGTATGTTTCATGTCTGTTATTACCCACTTGTTCATTAACTATTCAATAAACGTAATAAGGTCTAGTGTTACTTTGGTGTCTTTCAAAGACAAGAAGGATTCCTTGGAGGTATGAGGTAGAGTCAGTAGCTGAGGTAATTTAAAATTGCTTCTCTGTTATTCCCAGTGTGTTATGATATTCTTAGTTTACGTAGGATGCACAGTGAGCTTGTACTGTTTGCCTCACACCCAATGAAATTCAAAACATGTAAATCTATCCCATATTTCCATCTCTAAACCATTTAAGAAGCATGTACATTCCATGGGAACCACATAAACCCACAGCTTAAGGCCTCAAAACTTGAAGTGCTTTGAGCCTTATAAATTATCAGGGATTATGAGCTTAATAAACAAAAGCAAAATTGAAACATTTCACAGAAAAGGTTTTGCAGTATTAAAATGGCCTTGTTAAATGATTAAAAATTCTTCCTCTCTTTTTAAAGCAATTTTTGCACTGATTTGATGTTATGTATTCCCCCCCGCCCCGCCACAAGTCATAATTGTTTTCTTGCTGATTCTCATTTCCCCTTTGTTTTGTGGGAAATATGTTTGCCATTTTTTTTTTGCTCCGAAACTCTTGATCCGATTGTCTCGTCAATAAATCCTCCTTGCAATCTTCCCAGGGTTTGGATTTAGAAAACAGGTATAATATGTGTGGTGAAACTCTCACTGGGGATTACCAGTAGCAATCTCTGTGCTCTATGTAATCTCAGATTCTTCTTTACTGGCCTTCATTTGAAATGTTCTCTCAATGACTTTCCACAGACCTGCTCCTTCGCTTTCACTTTCTCTTTACATGGCCTTAATTTTTCGTTTATATTTTCTGCTTCCTGCTCGTATTTGACTTTTGTTCACAGCTTATGGCACTTGGTTTCAATCGGTTTATCACAACGTTCTGTGCACCGTTTTACTCTGACTGGTTTTGATTGTTTTCTTAATTATATTTCGTAATTTTTAATCACTATTTTAAAGCTCTTTTCTGCAATCTGTAAAATACAGATTCACGTAAATGCATGGTGATAGAATTTCCATAGGGCTTCTCCAATCTCCTGCCATTACTTTGGCGGTGGAAGTTTGGCAGGAACCCTGGAGAAATGGGAGGGCCTACATCAGATTTCCAGGTGATTCTAAAATCCCACCCGAAAGCATTGCATTGAAATAAACTTTCACAAATTCCCTACTGTTTCACAATTATAATCGAATGTGATATCCAAATATCTGTGTGGCTATTTGTTTAAGTTTAACCTGTTGAGCTAGTACAGTTTACCAGCACAGTGCTCTCCCACTTATTGTCCAGCTACTTATCTGGTCATTAACTTGCATGTTTATTTCAAATCAAGTGAGAAGAACATCAACCCCAGTGACTTTTGTAGTTAGTGAGGAAATAATTTTAACGCTACAATCATGAGCTATTCATTATTTTGTACTAACTAAGAAGTTAGAATAGTATAGTTTACATGTCTGCTCCTATTCACTTGTTCTTTTACTATTTTTTCAAATTTAAAGTATAAAATAAGGTCTAGTATTAATATTCCTTTGATGTCTTTCTTTGGTGACTTGGAGGAGTGAGATAGGGTCAGTAGCTGAGGTAACCTAAAGAGATTTCTCTGTTTTTCCAAGTATGATATGGTATTCTTACCTCATAAAGAGTGCACTGTGAGCTTGTACTATTAGCCTTTCAACATATGAAAATTTAGTCTCCCCATGTGCCTTCCATTAGCCAAGTTGGTGGGTCAGTCATCAATGGTTCCCTGGACTTCAATCCAATCTTCCAATCATTAGAAGATACCCAAATGTTACAAGAATGAGGTTTTATGAGACTGTTATGTTTTGTGACTTGGTCTTTAGCTTAGGGTAAAATGAAGGGGATCAAGTGACTGTTCTGATGCCTGTTCTGAAAAACAGGCCTGGGTAATGGGGCTGTTAAAAATTCAAGGGAGGCTTGGGTTGTTTTGCTGGAAAGAAGGTGCCAGGTGTTCATACTTGGAGACAACGGCAGCAGCATCTGTGTTTACAGTGGTTAGACTGCTAGTCTCCAAAGTCCCAGGAAGGTGTTGAGAACATCAGGTTGGAAACAGTTATGCTCTAAACTGTACATTTTCTTCCAAAATAAAAGAAATTTGGGATCTCAGGGATAACTAATCAGTATTTGTACCTTGATACTAAGCCCATGTGATTCACATTGCCATGTGATTTACATTGCCATGGGGATGGACGTTGAGAGGGGAATAGTTTCTAAGATATCCCTGCAACTATCAGACACAGGCAGTCTGCCAGGATCTGGGAAAGAGGGAGCAGCTAGAGGACGAAAGCCTCTATGGCTCATGGTGCAGGAATGTGGACAGGAGCTTGTGCCCAGACTGAAAAGACCAAATTTGTGAGGATTTGAAATGAGGCTGAAAGATTTGCCTAGTTTGTGCTAGAGGGAAAATCAGCAGGAAAAACAATCGCCATGAAAGACAAGTTTGGGGTTAAAAGTTACCAGGCTAGGAAAGAAAAGGAACAGAGGTAAACCCTTGGAAGCTGGGAATCATTTTGGACTGTGTCCAGGAAAACTCCAAGGACTATTTGAGGGACAGTGTGAAGTTAACCTGTGAATTGGGTTTTTAGTTGTGTTAAAAGTAAAAAGGGAAAGTGCAGTTCTGCCATTTAAATTATGTCTACGACAATAGTGTTCAGTCAATAGCTTTTAGTCTGCTTGTCGCAGTATGAGTCTTAAAATGTGAAATCTTGTTGTGTCATCCTTTTAGCTATGAACTGGAAGTTATTTTTTTTATAGTTATTGGTCTCTGTGAGGATTGTAATATAAAAGATACACAGCCTAACTTTTCCCTCGAGGAGAAGCTTCTTAACTCAAAGAGATTATGTAGAGAATGCCATGTGAGCAAAGTTAGGCTCAATATTTGCATTCTCTGAATGTTTTACTGTCACATTTCAGGATATTTTGACTATTTCATTTTACAGAAAAGATTTGAAAATAAGAGTTACCCTTAACATTTTTTGAAGCCAAAGTGTATTCTCACAAGTGCGGTACAGGCTCCCGGACAAAAGTTGGTTAAACTAGATGGAAGTTGTTCTATCCAGAGATTAAACCATAATCCATTTGTAGCTTACCTGGGTAATTGAAAAGGTACCTCACAATCATTGTATCGAAAGAGCCTTTGCCTGATGTCCATGAAGGGGGGTGGGGGGTGGGGTAAAAGAGAGGGTGAAGCTTTTGCAGGGGAGAAGCCACTAATTCAGCGAAGCCACAGAAAAGATAGCCTAGAAAAAGACAGGATACTACAGGAAAAGGAGATTCTGCTTGGACTGGAAAAAGAGGACATATTCCATTTAACTTAAGCAACCACTGATATAGGGAAGAAAAGTGCATTCACTATTTTATAGTACAATGCAGAGACCAGTTATATTGATTGAAAGAAGTCAATAAAGTCTTCTGCATGTTCATCTAACAGAAAATAAAGCAGCTTAATGTTTTAAACCAAGTTTTTGTAAATTTCACGGAATGCTCTTTCTGCTGAGTAATTTAATGCACATTGCAGATCCATCAAATCTCCCACTGCTGTGTAAGGAGGAGGAAATCTACAGGCGAGCAAAACATAATTGAAAAAAAAACATGTAGTTACAACAAGATAAGAGTTTACGTTTAAACATTGATCAATAATTATAAAGGCCTATGTATGTGTGTACATACAAAATTGATAGGCAGGAGAAGGTCAGCTGGTCCATTAAATTTGCCCCAGAGTATAATAGCGCAGCATCCTAACCAAACCCTTCCTCCCTTACAACCAGTATATCGTTAGTGTTATATGATTTAAACTTGTGTCTCCTGGTCCTTCCCAATCTTTTAAACTGAAATAATCTATCTATAGGCATGCTATCTGGCACTTTAATTATTTTGTAGACCTCTATTTGGCCACATCTAAGTCTATGCTGCTGTCAGTAAATTACTTAAGGCGTTAGACTTTAGCTGGATACATAAAATTGTTTTTCATAAAATGTGGCATCAGAGTTCAGCTGGCCGGGTCTCAGTACATTTTATTTCACTGTCTGCCAATAACTGAGAGAAATTCCAACATAATGAGAAAACATGGCTTCTCCCACAGATACCTATTTCTGCTGGACTCCCTCTGGCAGTGCTACAAGACAGTACTATATACATGATATGAATCTGGGGTGTGAGGAAAAATTCTGATTGTAAAACACTGGTCTTGGGATAACTGAACCACAGATGACAATGAAATTTAACAGGAAGATGACAGAGCTTGAAGTTAGGTTAGGCACTGGAAACATCTTATTATCCTGCGTGGTGGCAATACAGCTTGTGACTTTTCTTGCAGGCCTACGCCTCAATAACTGAACGAATATTAATGACTAACTTGATAAATCTGTAGAGTGAGGAGAGTTGGTGGTGCAAAATTGGAAATACAAATGTAATTACTTCCACTTTCCTGCAACTACTCAGTGTAAACAGTTTATCACAGTTAATAAAACGCAAAAATGTTCATAAATATATTTATAACCAGCTGCTCCATTTCACCAATATATCATCATGCATTGGTAAATGATTTAAATGAAACAAAGTTGTTTGAAAAAAAGGAATAAGCTGATCATAAATCATGCATTTCAACTGGATTCTTTAGTTGTACAGCAACATAAGGCCATAAGACATAAGACCATAAGACATAGGAGCAGAAATTAAGCCATTCGGCCCATCGAGTCTGCTCCACCATTCAATCATGGCTGATAGGTTTCTCAACCCCATTCTCCCGCCTTCTCCCTGTAACCTTTGATCCCCTTACCAATCAGGAACCTATCTATCTCGGTCTTAAATACACTCAATGACCTGGCCTCCACAGCCTTCTGTGGCAATGAATTCCATAGATTCACCACTCTCTGGCTAAAGAAGTTTCTCCTCATCTGTTCTAAAAGGTCTTCCCTTTACTCTGAGGCTGTGCCCTCGGGTCCTAGTCTCTCCTACTAATGGAAACATCTTCCCCACATCCACTCTATCCAGGCCTTTCAGTATTCTGTAAGTTTCAATCAGATCCCCCCCCTCATCCTTCTAAACTCCATCGAGTATGGACCCAGAGTCCTCAAACGTTCCTGTAGATTATTTCTGTAGATTATTCCATTTTCAAAGTCAACTTTGCGTTACTTGATTTACGGGGCAGAGTTTTGTCACCCACCTTGAAGTTGCTCTGTTGAGGCTGCGAGTGGAAGCTGACCCTACTTTGGCCGGCAGCAGGACCCTGGGCAGCATATTTCCAGGGGCAGCCAATGAAGGGGTTGCTACCAGGGCCACCATCCATCCGGTTAAAATGCCAGCCCAATCAGAGGGCCGGCAGCCTAGCAGCACCACCACCAACAGTGGACATGGCTGAGGGCTGAATCTCCGAGGTGGGGGTGCCTCAAGGACTGGTGTATTGGGCTGGGGACACCAGGGCGTGGCAGCCAGGACCCGGCAGTCAGGAGGCCCGTTGAGCGCCGGTGGTGCTATTGCTGTGAGGGTTGTGCCATTGCCACCGGGGTGGGGCCCCCCTCCATGGGCCATGGAATATCCACAAAGGTGGCCCTTTTGGAATCAGCTGGGAGGGCTGCCAGGTTTCACTTGGTGGTCTCCCTAACATGGCAGCAGACCTCACAACATGGGCAAAATGCCACCAACTTCCCCACCACCGGCAACAACATGGCACAGCAGCGAGAATTTGTCCGGCTTTCATTCCAACGCCACCCCACCCTCCACCATTTTGCCAACTCTCACACCTCCCAGCCCATCACCAATGGGCCAGGAAAATTCTGCTCAGGCTTTGAAATGCATTCTACGGATAACCCAGTGACACTTATATTTCTAAATCAGTAGAAGTTCAAAATCTTAACTCTGAAACCTAAAAGAGAAAAAGACCTATTTCACAGTTGTGATAATCCTCAACATTTCAGTGAATAGGGGAGATATTGAGTGTATGACCAGGGCACTTAGCATCATCTGGGTGGAATGCAGTGATGAAAATCCAGCAGTGGAAATCACTGCCGATAACAGAATTCGATGGAATTTCCTCGCATTGAAGTGAAGAGAAGAAAAAGCCACCGATTCTGAAAGAATGTACAACTCTTTCCACAAGACTCTCTTTCTGCACTCCACACAGGTGACACTAACATCCAGACAGTGGAGATGAAAATCTACCCCAATCAATCCATTCAAGGAAGAAAAAAAAGCACCATTTTAATACATTGCCACTTCCTTTTTTATCTGCTAGATATTTAAAATACACAGCAAGAGAAGAATGGATAATTAAATTCATTTTATGGGTCAGTGTGATGAAGTGGAAAGGACTTCACATTGGATTGTGGAGTGTAGCTACAGTTATAAGACATTCGTGTCGCTGAAATCTGATTCAAGAACAAACTCAACTTGTCATTGCTCTTTGCTAGTCTGTTATCAGTTTTGTAACCAGGGATAAGCATGAAAAGTATTTTTGGCATATGTAAATCTTATGATTGTTGCCCAACTAGCAGAGTTAAAGATGAATAGCACTGTATCCCTAAAGAGCAGCCTTTGGTCAACGGAATACACAGACTGAGCTTGGTTTAGGATTTGATGACAGACCTCGCATACTGAGGTTCCTTCATGAGGAACAAGTTCCTAGTGCTTGGCAGATGCATCACTGATTATATTTGTCGTATGTGCAGGATAATGGAATTGTATTCCAGGCCTCAATCTAGAAAACCCAAAGATCTAATGGATGGAGGAGTTGAAACAATTCTATTACCCTGTCAGCACTGAGCTACTTTGCATGTTGTACAATCCAGTCTGGATGCACATAAGGGCACAGCTGAGGTTTTTGTGTCACACTGGAGGCACAAAGTACACCAATGGTACAATACACTAATTGTCCCGAAATACTTGCTTCAACTTATTTCAATATTTAGACCCCAAAATGACTTCTCGACCTCCAAAGAATCCTTGGAGAAGATTATGGTCTTTTACTGCTATTTCTTAATGATACAATTCCATCATCTGAGGACATGGTGTCAAGTTCCACATGTCCACGTCCAGCTCTACCTCATCACCACCTCTCTTGACACTTCCATTTCCTCTACGTTGTCAACCTGCTTCTCCGACATCCAGTCCCGGATGAGCCTTAATTTCCTCCAATTAAATGTTAAGAGCAAAGCCTTCTGGGGATAAACTGGAAGCCTCCCCCGAAATAGGCACATGGATTGTAATGTGTGACAAACCTGTGCGCGTTGACTGAAATGCAGGTCCTGACCTTCTTGTTCATCAGGTCTAATGGTGTGCTGGGAGTATATTCACTGCAGTGAGTGATTGAGTAAAGGGGAGTAAAATAGAAAAAAGAATCTTAGATCGCAGGAAACCTTGGCTTTCCCTCTCATTCCATGGTCTCTAGCCTCAGAATTTGGAGTTGGCTTCTTCAAAGGAAGATGAGAGCTTAGTTTCACGGGTCTGCTTTCTCTTTTTATGCACTGCCTTGTCCCGCTTACAGAGAAGCAGCACTTAGATGCTGAAAGTATAAAGTTTGACATTCTAGTTTCACCCTCCATCCCAGCTCGTGGGAGCAAATGGACAGACATCATGTAGTTAGGCTTTTCTGAAAGATTGCTTCCAGTGCCCAACCTTATATACTAATGAGTCAATAGTTCTGGTTTTAAGTTGTACTTCACGCATGCATGTGAATTTATGAAAGAACTGTATGGTTTTCTGATGCTGCCAGAAACTTTCCTGATGTGCTGCTAAATCCTCTGCATTTCGGATCCCCTTGTTGACTCATGACATCTCCTGTGGAGTCCGGCAGTTTTCCTGTAGGGGTGGTGACATCAAAGAGGCCCCTTTCATGTTCACAGCGGCCCCCAGCTGGATCAAGATGGAAACAAATCCCACAATAGCTGGGACAATGGAAAACAACTGTACATGTGCATGTTTGCACTCATACAGTTGCTTTAAAGTTACAATGACTTTGTTTCTTCCCAAATCACTGGGAAAGTTCACTAACAGGCCATACAGATAGGCAAAGCTATTGAGCCAACTAACAACCAGGCAGTCAGTTTGGCTACCTGTGACTTTAGCAGCAACTCTGTATTACCATTGGGGTAGCTACAGTATAAAGCATCACTATGAATGCATTTCAAAGCTTAAGAAGGCAGTGTGCCATCTCATTTCCTGCACATTAGCAACTTCCAGAAACATTGAGCTGCTACTGATGTTAAATGGGTTATTTGCTACTTCCCTTTCTGGGTTAAAGGTCAATGGAAACATACTATGAAACCGAATTGGCCTGAACAGGATAATTGAATCAAGCTGATTTTTAGAAAATCATATAAACAGTGAGTGGAATCGTCCCAGAATTTGCACTAAATGTGGTAGCAAGTGTCAAAAATGACCTTTGACCTGCCGGCTGAAATGGTGGGTTTTCACACCGTTTCATCCTCTTCCCACCTCACATATGATGCCGTCATGGGAAACACGCTCTCTCACTGGCGGGCGCCATGCTGTTACCTCACCGCTTCCTCACTCCCGGCACCGAGTGTGAACTGCAGCCACGTGGACACCTCTCAATGCTTGCAGCCCGAGGCTGCTCCGGTGAAGACATGGCCCCAAAAACCAAGAGTAGTGCAGCCCCTCCGATGCAGTGACACACCCCTGGAATGCTTTTTGGATGTCATGCAAGGTCACCGCGATATCCTCTACACCCGCTCTGGCCGCAGGAGGCCCATCCGGCTTCACACTCACTGGACACATTACTGATGCCTGCACCTCGATGGTGCTGGTCATTGTTGCCTGAATGTTGTGGGCAGGCGTCACAGAGTTCCGTCATTCTCTCTGTGTGCTCTCAGCACTTTTGAGGTGGGGCTGACCCCCCATCTCTTCAGCATCTGTGACCGGTGACGCTGTGCTCCTGAAGGGGACAGGTGCTGAAGGCTGACAATGGATCAGGTGCATTTAAAATTTCACAGCTGCGTCTCCATGATATGACCCTGATCACAGAGCACAAGCAAGCTACCCTCAGCCTGACAGGAGTCAGACATTCACAGAGGGTATGTGAAGATCTATGGAGTGTCCTCACTGCATGTCATCATCATCCTCCTGGAATCCAGCAACTATTAGGGCCTGCACTGTATCTCCATGACATGAGCCTGAGCGCTGAGGGTATGTGCACTGCCTCTCCATGATATGACCCTGATCACAGATCACAAGCAAGCTACCCTCAGCCACACAGGAGTCAAACGTTCACAGATGCAAGTTGAGGATGTCAGGACTGTCCTCACTGCTTCTCAACATCATCATCCATGAATCTTGCGGCTATGAGGGCCTCCCGAGCGTGCCTGCCTGGTCTGGCCAGTGTGATGGCCTCATCGCCGACATCTCCTTCAACGTCCTCATTAGAGGAAACGTCCATCTCCTCCTCAGCCAGGTCCTACCCCCATTGCAGCGCCAGGTTGTGTAGCGCACAGCAAGCTACAATGGTGCGCGACAGCCTCTGGAGACTGTACTGCAGTCTCCACTGGACCTGTCGAGGCACCAGAACCTCATTTTCAAAACACCAATCGTTCACTCCACCAAAGTTGGGGTTGCAGCATGAGCCTCGTTATACCACCACTCTGCTGCAGTCTGCGGCCGCCGCACTGGCATCATCAGCCACCTCCTCTGTGGGTAATCCTTGTTCCCAGGAGCCAAACCTGCAGCCTCTGTGGACCCTGGAAGATGTGAGGGATCTGAGACCTGCTGAGGATGTAGGAGTCGTGGACGCTCCCTGGGAACTGTGTGCAAGCCTATAGGATGCGTTTGTGGTGATCACAGACCAGTTGAACATTCAATGAGTGGAAGCCCTTGCGGTTCACATACTGGGCTACTTGTTGCTATGGAGATCTAAGCACCATGAGTGCAGTCGCTGGCACCCTGCACCTCTGGAAAACCTGAGATCTGCGCAAATCCCAGCGCTCTTGCTTCCTGGCTTTCCTGATCCCAGGCAAAATGCACAAAGTTCTGTGCCTCCGTGAATATGGTGTCCCTGACCTCCTGGATACACTTGTGGGTGGAGGTTTGCAAGATCCCACACAGGTCACCTGTGGAGCCCAGGAAGGTGCCACTGGTGTAAAAATTGAGCCTCGCGGTCACTTTCATGGCCACTGGCAGTGGATGCCCACCAAGCCCCAGTGATACCAAATCCTGCCCTTGCTGGCAAATGTGACCGACCAGTCTCCTAGACATGCGCAGTCTTCAGCGACACTGATTTTCAGTCATCTACAGGAATGACAGGCGCTGTCTATAGACCCTGGGTTTATCGAGACGCCTACGACTAACAGCTCACTGTGGATCTTCAGCTGTGAGTGCAGCAGGCCCTGCCACCCCTTCACCTTGAGGGAGGTGCTCCTCCCTTTGCCGAGCCAGGCACCTCTGTTGCACTCTTCTCCTTCCCTGCTTCCTGTAGGCCATGAGGCACACCGTTAGATGACCAGGCCCCATGATCCTGATGTTCTCCTCCTCCAGGATCAAAGAGAGAAAGCATTATGGGCTAGCACGTCTCCTAAGGACCTCTCTTGGTTAAATCTCCACCTCCGACTGTGTTTCAAGTTCCCTTCACGCATGCCACAGAGTGCTGGCCACCACTTGGATGACCAGTGTGCAGTGCACCCACCTCCTCCCCACTCCACTTGACCGACTGGTAGCAGCTTCAGCCACTGGACTGCAGGCTGTGCTCTCAGCTCAGGCACAGGCATTCTCCTAACCCGCACTGCAAGGCTGCGCTGTTAGCTTGTACTGTGAGGGATACTGTTCCAAACCTGAATAAGGACATTGCAAGGGGTTGTGAGCACCTCCACCAGTGACTGCGCCATGGCCAACTTTCGCAAGGGGATTGTACAACTTGCCCAGTCGGTCAATTGTTCTGCGCCCAAGGGTGAAAGGTTCTGGAGCATTTGGTGGCACATTCATGCTTTTGCGTTGCTTGAGTGGGCAGAAAAGCTTCAGACACCCGACTCCAAGCCTGTCAATGGAGCTGCTGGTGACCAGTCTCCGCTGTGGAAGAATGCTCATTTTGGACAAGCTTTTCCAAGTGTATTGCCCTTCCCTCACTCTCACCTCCCCCGCACCCCCCTTCACCCACAGCACGTGCTCGTGTACTTCCTTCAGTCTGTGCTGACTTGCTCACCCCCCCTCCCCTGCCCTGGTCCCACCTGCACTGGAGCCCTTCCCCCGGCACCGCACTGAGAGACAGCCAGGAGGCGGCGTCTCTCCCTCGATGTCCTACGGACGATCCTTGCGAGCACTGTGCCAGGTTGTGAGCACTCACCTCTGAGTTACCCTCCAAGTTCAGTTCAGCAGCTGCATGCCTTTTAAAGGCAGTGGTAAATCACGCCATTCTGAAGTCACGCCAAGGTGGGAGGTAAATTTGACATGGGGAGAATGATTCCGGCGTGCAGGCACAATGATGAGATACAAATGCATTAAAATTAAGTCCCTGACTTTGGACAGTGGGAAACGCTGTCCCACCATTGACGGGGGGAGCGGACAATCGCAAACTGATTTCACGACAGCGTAAAATCGATTTTTGGCCTTCTCACCATATCGTCTGCTCACATCCATCGTGATGCCCACCGCCAATGGAAGCAGAAAATTCCACCTAGTGTTTTAGAAAATTGAAATATTCCCAAGTAACTGTTCATTCCGCAATACGGTTAAAGACATAGACAAGAACATGGATGATTCCAGTTATCTTCTATATCCTTGTTCGGCAGTAATGAGACCACAGTGCTGCAGATTATGCATTACTGTAGAATAAAATACACGATTACCGCAGAGAATGATATAGTACTATCCCCTTGTGACACTGTAGAACATCCCCTGATGAAATGTGCACAGTTTGGAACTAAAAACTTTTGCCTTCTCTGGGCTAATATTTTTCACACTGGGATTACTGATTTGAACTGAAGGTTTATATGAGGATGAAGAATTTTATTTCATTCACCAAGTTCTTACCCGTGTGCCTAATTAGTCAGGTTAAAAATGTAAAGCTTTTCCCATTATTCATTTAAAAGTGAAATAATCAATCACCAACCAAAACACAGTTTTTAGCACTCTTTGATTTAACATTAATTACAAAGTGTTTTGCAAGTGGTTTACAGAGCAATACCCGTTAGATAATCACTGGTTTAAATCAAGATGATGTAACTTGGAATCACAGCCAAGGAATTTGTAGATTTCTTGCAGACCCAAATTTTGGGGAGCGTTTTACAAATTGTAGTTTGTATCCAAAAATCATAATTTAAAAACTATAAACGGGATGGGGGAGTCAGCACTTTGCATAGTTAATGACTATAGTGGTTTTTCATTGTGAGTGCATATAGGTGCCATAAGTTAACAGTTTCAAAAACTGCTTACACCACAATTGGTTGTCAAGATACATACTCATGTATCTTCATGCTGGAGATGATGAGCTGGTTTCCTTGTCCTTTGTCCCCAAGAGGGTGAGGCATTGGTCTCTCTTGCTGCAGTGCTTACTAAGAAATTCACTCAGCTCTGGGCTCTATTCCCAATAAAACTATGGTCCCAAGTCGCTCATATTATTCACAAAACTTAGTGAGAAAGCAGTACTCCTACTAATAGATGATAGAGATGAATGTTCCCGTCTCTTTGATGAAAAAATGTAGTGACAAAACAACTTCTTGTATGTTTGTCTAACAAACTGTATTTTACTCTGTTTTTTTCAGTTACGAGAGTTGGTGATCATGTGCATCAACCCTGAACCGGATCTTCGACCTGACGTTAGTTATATGCATCAAATAGCTAAGCAGATGCATGGATGGACACCAAGCACCTGAACCCATTAAACTGTATGGAAATTTATAAAAGAACAATTATGTCACACTCCTGCTTGAATATTGTTAAAATTGCAAAAGAAGCAGAACAGTGAAGATCTCAAGAAAGCAGCATCATTAGTGGAATATGGTTGAGCCATTTGGAATTAAACAGCACTGTAAGGACTGATACTTTTAGGGTAGATTTTAGAATGGTTAAGCGCTGTCATTTGGTCAAGTGAAGAAGGAATGATATAGTCGCCATGGTTCCGTGTTACTTTAGAAAAAATGTATTTATACGTGTACTTTCTAATTTCATGCACCTATTTCTGTCTATAAGTGAAGATAGGGTAAAGAAGGCAAGATACACAAGGGTAAGTGCTTAGGCTAAACAAAAATCAGTTCCCACACACTGCAGTTTTTGACATATTGCTGTCAGGATATGGCATGATAAAAATGACAGACATAATATGCTTAAATGGACAGAAATGGTAAGACAATCTTAATGTTATTAGAAAAATAAATGATCTCTAAAAAAATTTTAACAAAAGATGATAGTTGTATTACCATGTTAACTTAGAAAGAAACAAATTTCTCTCTTTTCACATTTATTTTGCATACTTCCACTGTGCCTACCCACAAGATATACCGTCTTTGTAGGCAAGTACTTAAGTAGTAGCATCGTAACGGAAACCTAACTCATAGCTTTGGGATTTGACACTATTTACCTAGACTTTAGTGACAAATAATATTTTAGCAGTGATCAACCTATTGACTTCTTACATTTTCTATGTTGTCAGCTTTTAAGTCTTTTAGTTGGAGACTCTAAACTTTATACCGAGGAAGATAATCAGTGTTTAGTTATTGAAAAGGATTAGAAACTTGTGTGCTCTAATTGCGGCCAAAAAAGCAGCGCCTGGAAAACATGCTGCGGTGAGCCAAACTTATTATTTTTTATTAATCTACTTCTTTCTACTGAGCTGTCACCAGATTTTTAAAAAAAATCATCACCTGTTATCCGCCTTTTTAGTTAGGATTATGGGACAACCGCAGCTTAATTTTTGTGGACAAAATCTAGAGCTTTTTTTACTTATTGATATGCCATCATGATGATGTTTCTTTCTCCGAGTAAGTCTGTTGGAACCAGGTATGTCATTCAGGCTTCTCTGCTTTTCAGGCTCAGAGCAGTGCCCATTCATTTTTCCCCCTTTGCCATATCTGTGCTAGTTCACTTCTATCACTAGCTGTTGTAGGTTATTCTGCAATTATTTTTGTAATACTGTTGCATAGAATGAAATTTTTAAAAAGCATCAATTTTAAAACGCAGCTTTTGGATGGTCAACCCTCGGTGAGGAAATGATGTAGAACAGTTTCTTGGGCACAGTTCAAAGGATGAACTAACATTCACATTGTGTCCAAAAGACCCAGACCAAGCTATATCAGACTGGGCAGAACAAGTATACAAAAGAGATAATGGCATGGATTTTGTGGTCGTATTGTCAGCTAAATTGTCAGCGTTCAGCGTTATTACAACTGTGAAGCTGACAACAACTTCTGCCCATGTGCAGTTAAACACAGGAATCCAGAGGTTGCTGTCAATGATTCCATGCTCTTCCCTAGGGTGAGCTGTTGTAGACCCTGCAGACAACAACCTTTAGAAATCACTGAACTGATGAAAAGTTCCCCTTTCAAACTGTAATATTCCTGTTAAAAGCTCCCGAAAAAGTTATGCCTTGATAATGAGGTGTAACTTTGATTTTAAAGGTGTACTGCTGAAGAACATCTCTGGCCCTGGAAAACTAATTTTATATTTTTGTCATGTCAATTTTTACCATTATGATAAAAATTCCATTTTTTTAGTACTTTTTAAAGGAGTTGTTTACATTATTTCAGCTTCTGATGTGTATGTCCCACCTTTATTTTGCTCTCTGTAAAATCCACACGAAGTGAAGGATAATAAGTTCATTTTACTTCTCGGTTTGCTGTCTGTGAGAATTCTTTAGTGCGATTGGCTGCTCACCCTGCTTGATGACACCTCTGTTGCTGTCTGGAGATCTCCTTGATTCAAATTAAAATCAGCAAAGGTGAAATCCATGCCAGAGATTGCTAGAAAGTGGGCAGCATTCATCGAGGTCAGTGACAAGTGCTGTCATTTTGCAACTGACCCCAAAATCCAGGCCAGAAACTGATAATTCAACATACCCAGTATTGATTAGTTTGGAGTAATTGCTTGCAACAATTTGGACAATTTACCCACTGTGAAAATCTTGTAAAATGTGAACATTTCCTATGTAATCATGGTCGTTTTTGAAGTTAAAAAAATATTTTTAAACATAACTCAAATGACTCACAGAAATAGTGCTTGAATGTTACAGACATTTGAATGCCTGTTCTGTCTCCCTATGCTTCATTCAGTACTTACTGGTACTAGTCCTGCAAGGCAACAGTAGGGAATTGTAAACTATTGTTAATGATTAATGCTTGACAATACACAGGTAAAGCAGAAGGACTTCTAGGTCAGCATTCTTGCTGTTTCAAATGGAAGTTGTATATCCAACCTGTGTAGCCAGAATCAGCACCTTTATACAATGCCTGTGTTTAAGCGGTTCATATTTATGTGTGTACTGGATTATGCTTTGGACATGAACATTGCATTAATTAAAGTTATGCAGGCTAATATAGGAACACTGCGTAGATTGTAAACCAATGCTATTAGACATGTTCAAGAATATGGTTGCTTAGAGAAAGGGATAAAATTGAATTTGCACCTATTGATTTTATCATGGGTTCAAAACTGCATAATGTTTTTTTTAATCATGTGCTTGCAAAATTCTGTGAAATAATTGCCAACCATTAAATCATAATGATTTACAGCATACTAACAGAATAAAAATACCTTTAAATACTTAGGAGCTTAATTTTTTTCTAAATGAAACTTACTGTTTTATTATTTTCATGTTATAAGTTGGTTTAAAGATTATTTACATTATTGCAGGCCACTCTATTGAAAGTATTAGTATGAAACAGAGTGTTACAACAGTGGATCACAGCCCCAAATTACGGGCATATTGAACATTTTAAAGGAAGATATGTGTTTTTTTAAAAAAGACATACAAGCAAAAGCTGACTCAGAATGTAGAGTAATCACTTTCTGGGAAGTTCCTATGTGGATTACACTTGACCGACTAGTCTAGAGAGAATGGAATATCGCACTTAAAAAGGTGTCAAGGCCTACTTCAGACAGACACTTGAAATGAAGAGATGCAATGCAAAAGACTGAACTTTAATCTCCTGAGGTTGCAGAGACAATGGGGACTGATTACCATCTCAGTAGAAACCATCTCCTGTCACGTTATATCTCAGAATGTGGAAATGGCCTGAGTTGAAAAAAAAAACAGATTCTGGGCGAAAGACATGTTTGTTTTCCCTTCCAGGAATACACAAGAAAATGGTTTAAAAAGGCAGATGCCGACCTGATCTGGGTGTTCTAGTTCCGGTGTGCTAGTGTGTGCTGTGAAGGTCACAGCAGAAAAAACATCAACTAGACATCCCTGCAGCTTGCAGGTAAAAGTCAATCTCCCTCTCTCTGGCTGGAGGCAAGAGGGCAAAGCCACAGTAAAAAGGAAACAGGACAGCTCCTCCAGTTAAACTGTAGAACCAAGTGTCTCCAAACCAACTGCTCAACTGCCAAAGTCAGCTCCTCGGAGTCACCCAACTTAAAAGCTGTAACTTTTTACCATCTACTCCTCATGGACAAGCAAAAGACTGATTTGCATATCTTTTTTAACTTTTATTTTTGGACTCAACTTCTCATTTCTGACCTGTGTGTATGCGTGTTGCATTTTTATTATTTTTTTCTCGGGTTTTTAGTAACTAATAAACTTACTCTTTCATTATCTCAAGAAAGCCTGGTTAAATTGGCTCCTTCTAAAACATAAATACAATTTGGACTGGGAAAAGGTATCCACGAGGGAAGGGATCCTTTTTTAAATGAACCTTGTTGCGACCAATCAAGGGGGGGGTTGAATAAAGAAGGGGAGCCAACTCATTCCTCCTCACCCGGGAGTTTGACAAAATTGGGGTCCCGTTTGGGAAGTTAACAAATTGGGGTGTCTCATCCAGGATCGTAACAAATTGGTGGGACCTTTCCCGGGGGACCGCTCCTAACAAGAGCCTCAATAAAGCTCTCAACGTGCAAGCAACCCTCGACTTCACGGCGTCGAGTTTACAACTGAGCAGCACTTAACAACGTTTATAGATTGACACCCTGTTTTGACTTTCCCACGTCGGTTTTGACTTTATGGCGCCACGCCAGTGAACAAGTTCAAATGTTCACACGTGCACATTGACATCCTGGGACACCCATATCCCTGACACAAGATGCTCAGTTGCTGTTCCAAAGCCATTAGTACAGTGCTGTGCTTTATTTCTATATGTATTTTTAGCTTATTGTGGTTTGTTTAATGTCAATGTGATTGCTATCTACAACATAAATACATTAATGTGGCTACATTACTCATCTATAATTGATTGAGTACACCATTCCGGGCTATTTTGGTGAAAACGGGGTATTGGGCCTTGGGTCAGGAACCAATCCCCCATTTATAACATTGTTCTTACAGTAAAATCAGTTCCAAGTCACGACGTTTTGATTCAAGACGCGGTTTTCAGGAACCAATTGTGTCATGAGTTCGAGGACTACCTGCATTTCATTCATGTAGCAAATTATTATCTCATTTTTCAGCAGTTTCTAGCAGAATTAAAAGAAAAAACTAAATAACAGCAATGAGCAATCCGTTTTTAGATCAAAACAAGTAACCACGCTCACACCAACTTCTATGGTCTACTTTGGTACGGTTACACTGGAAGTGAGAAAGACATCAAAATAATTCTACTGAAACAGGCCAGAGCTGGGAATTCTGCAGCGAGTAACTCACCTCCAGGCTTCCTAAAGCCTCTCTGCCACCTACAAGGCACAAGGCAGAAGTGTGATGGAGCGCTCCACACTTGCTTGGATGAGTTCAGCTGCAACACCATGCAAGCAGCATGACACCATCCAGAACAAAGCAGTCTGCTTAATCGACACCCCGTCCAACTGCTTAAACACTTACTCCCTCCAGCACTGGTGCAGCATAACTGCACCGTCTACTAACTACAGCAGGTGCAGCATAACTGCACTGTCTACTAACTACAGCACTGGTGCAGCATAACTGCACTGTCTACTAACTACAGCACTGGTGCAGCATAACTGCACTGTCTACTAACTACAGCACTGGTGCAGCATAACTGCACTGTCTACTAACTACAGCACTGGTGCAGCATAACTGCACTCTCTACTAACTACAGCACTGGTGCAGCATAACTGCACTGTCTACTAACTACAGCAGGTGCAGCATAACTGCACTGTCTACTAACTACAGCAGGTGCAGCATAACTGCACTGTCTACTAACTACAGCACTGGTGCAGCATAACTGCACTCTCTACTAACTACAGCACTGGTGCAGCATAACTGCTCTGACTACTAACTACAGCAGGTGCAGCATAACTGCACTGTCTACTAACTACAGCAGGTGCAGCATAACTGTACTGTCTACTAACTACAGCAGGTGCAGCATAACTGCACTGTCTACTAACTACAGCAGGTGCAGCATAACTGCACTGTCTACTAACTACAGCAGGTGCAGCATAACTGCACTGTCTACTAACTACAGCAGGTGCAGCATAACTGCACTGTCTACTAACTACAGCACTGGTGCAGCATAACTGCACTGTCTACTAACTACAGCAGGTGCAGCATAACTGCACTGTCTACTAACTACAGTAGGTGCAGCATAACTGCACTGTCTACTAACTACAGCAGGTGCAGCATAACTGCACTGTCTACTAACTACAGCACTGGTGCAGCATAACTGCACTGTCTACTAACTACAGCACTGGTGCAGCATAACTGCACTGTCTACTAACTACAGCAGGTGCAGCATAACTGCACTGTCTACTAACTACAGTAGGTGCAGCATAACTGCACTGTCTACTAACTACAGCACTGGTGCAGCATAACTGCACTGTCTACTAACTACAGCAGATGCAGCATAACTGCACTGTCTACTAACTACAGCAGATGCAGCATAACTGCACTGTGTACTAACTACAGCAAGTGCAGCATAACTGCTCTGTCTACTAACTACAGCAAGTGCAGCATAACTGCACTGTCTACTAACTACAGCAAGTGCAGCATAACTGCACTGTCTACTAACTACAGCAGATGCAGCATAACTGCACTGTCTACTAACTACAGCAAGTGCAGCATAACTGCACTGTGTACTAACTACAGCAAGTGCAGCATAACTGCTCTGTCTACTAACTACAGCAAGTGCAGCATAACTGCTCTGTCTACTAACTACAGCAGGCGCAGCATAACTGCACTGTGCACTAACTACAGCACTGGTGCAGCATAACTGCACTGTCTACTAACTACAGCAGGTGCAGCATAACTGCACTGTCTACTAACTACAGCAAGTGCAGCATAACTGCACTGTCTACTAACTACAGCAGGTGCAGCATAACTGCACTGTCTACTAACTACAGCAAGTGCAGCATAACTGCACTGTGTACTAACTACAGCAAGTGCAGCATAACTGCTCTGTCTACTAACTACAGCAAGTGCAGCATAACTGCTCTGTCTACTAACTACAGCAGGCGCAGCATAACTGCACTGTCTACTAACTACAGCAAGTGCAGCATAACTGCTCTGTCTACTAACTACAGCACTGGTGCAGCATAACTGCACTGTGCACTAACTACAGCAGGCGTCCACAAGCCTTGTTGCTTCCAAGACCTCACTCTAGCGTTGCAAACAAAAAATCCAGGGACCTCCCGCTTTAACACAATGAGTGTTTTTCTCCTGTACAAGAGTTAGTTATACAGTTAAGCATATATATTTATTAGTACTGTTTTACTTAATGTGAAACTTATTGCTGCTGTTGTTCGACAACTGTCAAGAAATGGCATTATCCTCAACAAGCACAAGTACACCACAGAGACCTTATGCACAGAAGGAGAACATTCGGCCACAGTCTGTGATGGTTCTCTGTCGAACAATTCAGTCAGTCCGACTCCCCTGCTCTATCCCTGCGTGTCATGGGCAATGTCAAAGACTTGAATTAACCACATCAGTAATGACGGGTGGCACATGAGAGAAATAGAGAAATAAACATGGTGATTTTACCCAACAAAACACATCATCATTATTCTTTTAGTGACGAAGACAGACTCTTTCCTCCTCCCCACCCTTCACAAATAGTGGCAATATCAACTCACATGGACATGAGCGCCCACACTAGGCTTATCTGTCCATCAGGGAAGCAGGTTGAATGCTTCGAGTTGTGAGGTACAAGGGAAGCCCAAATTCCCTCAGATATTTTATTAACCCAGGCTGAAGACACTGAAGGGGAGAAACACACTGGATCCCAGTTATTATGGCCTTGTTGCAAGTCCAGAGGCTGGCAAATCTCTTTCTCTTCACCGCTCCTCCCCCAGCCCACCTCTGTAGCTTTTCAGCCTTGTTCTGAATCACCCAGAGTAGGAAGCTTTCTGGGATGCTGGGTTACTTAGTTATACTGAGCTTGGGCAGCAGTAGGGAAGTTACAGTTGGTGTTGAAGCCCATTTCCTCTTATCTCAACACCAAACCCGAGGGCCCTATTTACAGTGAGAGAGTGTGAGAGAAACAGCGTGGTCATTTACAGCAAGTGTGAGAGCAGCGGGGCCTTTAACAGTGAGAGAGTGAGAGAAGAGCGTGAGACCATTAAAGAGCACGAGAGGGAAAAGAGCATGGAGTGCAGCTGATTGTGAGTAAAATTGGTGAGTATTTCTAGCCTTGAAAGTAAAGTCTTTAGTTTGTATTTAGATCTCTAGTCTTTTTTTCTCCTTTTCTTAAAAACAGCTTGTTAAGTATAAGATCGATACTGGTGTGTATAAAAAATAATTATAATAAAGTCTAAAGAGTGGGGATACGAGAGTAATTAATTAATAAATTGAATAAAATACGATAGTGATGGCAGGATGGGTGATGTGTTGCTGCTGCAACATGTGGGAACTGCTGGACACCAAGGTGATCCAGAGCGGACACATCTGTACCAAGTGTTTGCAGCTTGAGGAACTTCAGATCTGAGTTAAGGAGCTGGAGTCCGAGCTGCAGACATTGCGCCACATCAGGGATGGAGAAAGTTACCTGGACACTTTGCTCCAGGAGGTGGTCACACCCCTCAGGTTAGGTAATTCACATTTGGTCTGTGATCAGGGACAGGAGGGTGTGACTGCAGGTGAAGCAGGTTTGGGGACCTAGGGGGTAGCGTTCGAGGATCCTCAGCCCCTGCAACTGTCCAACATTTACAAGGTTCTTTCAAGCTGTGTGGATGAGAGTGGGAACTGCAGGGAAGATGAGCGAACTGACCACGGTACCATGGTACAGGGAGTCGATCATGTGGGGGGAGGAAATGGGAACTTAGTAGTGGTAGGAACAGTATAATTAGGGGGATAGATACTGTTATCTGCAACCACCAGTGTGAGTCCCAAAGGCTGTGTTCCCTGCCCGGTGTCAGGGTCAAGGGCACCTCCTCAGGGCTGGAGGGGAACTTGGAGTGGGAGGGGAGGGATCCAGTTATCATCGTCCACGTTGGTACCAATGACATTGATAGGACTAGAAAGGAGGTTCTGCTGAAAGCAGTTGAACAGTTAGGAGCTAAATTAAAAAGCAGAACCTCCAAGGTAATAATCTCCGGATTACTACCTAAACCATGGGCAAACTGACACAGGGTAAATAAAGTCAAGGAGTTGAATGCGTGGCTCAAAGATTGGTGTGGGAGGAATGGGTTTCAGTTCATGGGGCACTGGCACAATACTGGGGTAGAAGGGAGCTGTTCCCATAGGACAGGCTTCACTTGAACCGTGCTGGGACCAGTGTCCAAGCGAATACAATAACTAGGGCTGTAGGGAGGGCTTTAAACCAAATAGAGGGGGGGAGTGTTCTCCAAGGGGATACATAGGCTTACAAAGTGAAAGGACATGGCAGCCTTACAGGGCAGCTATTTAGGGAATGTTACCCAGCGTGTGACAGGAAGGGACAGTGTGTACAAACATTAAGAAAAAGCAGCAAATAGAGTCAAAAGGGGAAAAAATGGTAAAAGGGCAAAATTAATGGCTCTTTACTTAAATGCACTTAGTATTCAGAACAATATAAATGAATTAACAGAACAAATAGAGGTCAATGGGTATGATCTTATAGCCATTACGGAGACGTGGTTAGAAGGAGTTCAAAGTTGGGAACTAAATATTCAAGGGTATGTGATTTAGAAACATAGAAACATAGAAACTAGGAGCAGGAGTAGGCCATTCGGCCCTTCGATCCTGCTCCACCATTCATTATGATTAAGGCTGATCATCCAACTCGATTATCTCCTCCTGCTTTCTTCCAATATCCTTTGATCCCTTTCACCCCAAGAGCTATATCTAACTCCTTCTTGAAAACATACAATGTTTTGGCCTCAACTACTTTCTATGGTAGCAAATTCCACAGGCTCACCACTCTCTGGGTAAAGAAATTTCTCTTCATCTCAGTCCTAATTGGTCTACTCCATATCCTCAGACTATGACCCCTGGTTCTGGACTCCCCCACCATCGGGAACATCCTTCCTGCATCTACCCTGTCTAGTCCTGTTAGAATTTTATAGGTTTCTATGAGATCCCTCCTCATTCTTCTGAACTCCAGTGAATATAATCCTAATCGACTCAATCTCTCCTCATATGTCAGTCCTGCCATCCCAGGAATCAGTCTGGTAAACCTTCGCTGCACTCCCTCTATAGCAAGAACATCCTTCCTCAGGTAAGGAGACCAAAACTGCATGCAATATTCCAGGTATGGTCTCACCAAGGTCCTGTATAATTGCAACAGGGCATCCCTGCTCCTGTACTCGAATCCTCTCACTATGAAGGCCAGCATACCATTTGCCTTCTTTACCGCCTGCTGCACCTGCATGCTTACCTTCAGCGACTGGTGTACAAGGACACCCAGGTCTTGTTGCACATTCCCCTCTCTCAATTTATAGCCATTCAGATAATAATCTGCCTTCCTGTTTTTGCTACCAAAGTGGATAACCTCACATTTATCCACATTATACTGCGTCTGCCATGCATTTGCCCACTCACTCAGCTTGTCCAAATCACACTGAAGCATCTCTGCATCCTCCTCACAGCTCATCCTCCCACCCAGCTTTGTGTCATCTGCAAATTTGGAGACTTTTCGAAAGGACAGGCAGGAAGGAAAGGGTGGTGGGGTAGCTTTGTTAGTACGAGATGGAATAAGTATAATAGCAAGAAAGGGTCTTGGATCGGAAGGTGTAGAATCTATATGGGTGGAGGTAAGAAATAACAAGGGGAAGAAGTAATTGGTGGAAGTAGTCTATAGGCCCCCTGACAGTAGCTATACTGTAGGACAGAGAATAAATCAGAAGATAATAAGGGCATGTAAAAAAGGCAGTACATTAATCACAGGTGACTTTAACCTTCATGTAATTTGGGAAAATCAAATTGGCAGAGGTAGATGTGAGCAAGGAATCATACAGTGTATCAGGACAGTTTCTTAGAACAATATGTTGTGAATCTACCCAGGGATCGGGCTATTTTGGATCTGGTAATGTGAAATGAGGCAGGTTTAATAAATGATCTCAGAGTAAAGGATCCCCTAGGAAACAGTGACCATAATATAGTAGAATTTAGCATTCAGTTAGAGAGTGAGAAACTTGGGTCAAAAACAACTGTGCTAAACTTAAATAAGTGTAATTACACTGGAATGGGGGCAGAGTTGGCTGGAGTGGACTGGGAAAGGTGTTTAACAGAAAAGACAGTTGATGAACAATGGCAGGTGTTTAAGAAAATTGTCCATGACTCACAACAAAGATATATCCCAGTGAGGAAGAAGGATTCTAGGAAGGGGATAAACCAACCATGATTAACCAAGGAAGTTAAGGACTGTATCAAATTGAAAGAAAAAACATACAATGTGGCAAAGGTTAGTGGTAACAAACCATTATTTCCATTCCCCAGTTCTCATACCCCTTACTGTTATTACCACAAGTCAATAAAAGAAAAATACAAAATAGAAAAGTCTGATTGTGGTACCTGACTGATAAGATCTGAGATTCCTAATGCCCTGTCAATTTCTTCCAGACCCAACAAAAGATGACCAAAAAATAAATAAAGAGGAAGAAAATAAACTTTGAGGGTAAACTGGCAAGTAATATAAAAACAGACAGTAAGAGCTTCTTTAAATATATAAAAAGGAAGAGAGAGGCCAAAGTGAACATAGGCCCTTCGAGAATGAAGCTGGGGAAATAATAATGGGGAATCAGGAAATGGCAGAGGAGTTGAATAAATATTTTGCTTCAGTCTTCACAGTGAAAGATACAAATAGCATTCCAAAAGTACTAAATAATCAAGGGGCAAAAGGGGGGTGGTGGGTAGGAAATAAATACAATAACTATCACTGAAGAAAAAGCACTTGGGAAACAAATGGGGCTAAAGGCCGATAAATCCCCTGGACCTGAGGGGTTGCATTCTAGGATATTAAAGGAAGTAGCTACAGAGATAGTGGATGCACTGGTAGTAATCTTCCAAGAATCCTTAGCTTCTGGAGAAGTCCCAGAGGATTGGAGAACGGCAAATGTAACACCCTTATTGAAAAAGGGAGGGAGACAAAAAACAGGTAACTATAGGCCATTTAGCTTAACATCTGTCATTGAGAAAATGTTGGAGTCTATTATAAAGGAGGTAATAGCAGAGCACGTAGAAGTACATAATCTAATCAAGCAGAGTCAGCATGGCTTCATGAAGGGGAAATCATGCCTAACAAATTTATTAGAATTCTTTGAGGGGGTAACAAACAGGATAGATAAAGGGGAACCAGTAGATGTAATATATTTAGATTTTCAAAAGGTGTTCTATAGGGCATCGCACATAAGGCCACTAAATAAGATAAGAGCCCATGGTGTTGGGGGTAGTATATTAGCATGGATAGGGGATTGGCTAACTAATAGAAGACAGAGAGTTGGGATAAGGGGGGCATTTTCAGGATGGCAACCTGTAACTAGTAGAGTGCCACAGGGATCAGTGCTGGGGCCTCAATTATTTACAATATATATTAATGACTTAGATGAGGGAAGTGAATGTACTATTGCCAAGTTTGCGGATGACACAAAATTAAGTGGGAAGGCAAGTGGTGAGGGTGACACAAAGAGTCTACGGAGGGATATAGACAAGTTAAGTGAATGGGCAAAAACTTGACAGATGGAATCTAATGTGGGAAAATGTGAGGTTATGCACTTTGGCAGGAAGAGTAGAGGAGCTGAATATTATTTAAATGGAGAAAGACTGCAGAAAGGTGCAGCACAGGGGGATTTGGGAGTCCTTGTGCATGAATCCCAAAAAGCTAACATACAAGTTCAACAGGTAATCAGGAAGGAAAATTGAATGTTGGCCTTTATTTCAAAGGGAATGGAGTATAAAAATAGGGAAGCCTTGCTAAAACTATACAAGGCACTAGTTAGACCACACCTAGAATACTGTGAACAATTTTGATCCCCTTATCTAAGGAAAGATATACTGGAACTGGAGGCAGTCCAGAGAAGGTTCACTAGGTTGATCCCGGTATGGAGGGATTTTCTTTTGGGGAGAAGTTGAGTAAGTTGGGCCTGTACTCATTGGAGTTTAAATGAATGAGGGACGACTTTATTGAAACATATGAGATTCTTAGGGGGCTTGACAGGGTAGATGCTGAGAGGTTGTTTCCCCCTGTGGGAGAGTCTAGGACCAGAGGGCATAATCTCAGAGTAAGGGGGCTCCCATTTAAAACCGAGATGAGGGGGAATTTCTTCTCTCAGAGGTAAGTGAATCTGCGGAATTCTTTACCGCAGTGGGCTGTAGAGGCTGGGTCGTTAAGTATATTAAAGGCTGAGATAGACAGGTTTTTAATCAGTAAGGGAATCTTGTGGGGACAAGACAGGAAAGTGGAGTTGAGGATTATCAGATCAGCCATGATCTCATTGAATGGCGGAGTAGACTCAATGGGCCGAATGGCCTACTTCTGCTCCTACGTCTTATGGTCTTAGGGTGGGTTATAGATCCAGAGACTAGCAAGTTCTTTTCATTCTACCCTCTTCCCCCCACTCCACCCCGACCATTCTACCCTTTTTGCACACCCCCTATCCCACCCCCCAAGACCAGGACCCCATGATGTTCAATGGCATTACCTTCACTAAATCCCCCACGATTAACATCCTGGGGGTCAAGGGGTCATCAACAGTGCTATCAAGCAGCACTTGCTTAGCAATAACCTGCTCACTGACACCCAGTTTGGGTTCCGCCAGGGCCACTCAGCTCCTGACCTCATCACTGCCTTGGTTCAAACATAGACAAAAGAGCTGAACTCCTGAGGTGAGATGAGAGTGACTGTCCTTGACATCAAGGCAGCATTTGATCGAATGTGGCATCAAGGAACCCCAGCAAAACTGGAGTCAATGGGAATCAGGGGGAAAACTCTCCGCTGTCCGCAAAGGATGATGGTTGTGGTTGTTGGAGGTCAGTCATCTCAGCTCCAGGACATCACTGCAGGGTAGTGTCCTCGGCCCAACCATCTTCAGCTGCTTCATCAATGGCCTTCCCTCCATCATAAAGTCAGAAGTGGGGGTGTTTGCTGATGATTGCACAATGTTCAGCACCATTCGTGAACCCTCAGATACTGAAGCAGTCCATGTCCAAATGCAGCAAGATCTGGACAATATCCAGGCTTGGGCTGACAAGTGGCAAGTGTCATTCACACCACACAAGTGTCAGGCAATGACCATCTCCAACAAGAGAGAAACCAACCATCACCCCTTGATGTTCAGTGGCATTACCATCACTGAATCCCCCACTATCAACATCCTGGGGATTTACCATTGACCAGAAACTGAACTGGACTAGCCATAAAAATACTGTGACTACAAGAGCAGGTCAGGGGCTAGGAATCCTGTGGTGAGTAACTCCCCACCATCTACAAGGTACAAGTCAGTGTGATGGAATACTCTCCACTTGCCTGGATGAGTGCAGCTCCTACAACACTGAAGAAGCTTGACACCATCCAAGACAAAGCAGTCCGCTTGATTGGCACCACATCCACAAACATTCACTCCCTCCACCACTGACGCACAGGATGCACGCATCTACAAGATGCACTGCAGGAATTCACCATGGCTCCTTAGACAGCACCTCCCAAACCCACAACCACTACCACCTAGGACAAGGGCAGCAGATTGATGGGAACACCATCACCTGGAAGTTCCCCTCTAAGTCATCACCATCCTGACTTGGAAATATATCACAGTTCCTTCACTGTCGCTGGGTCAAAATCCAGGAACTCCCTTCCCAACAGCACTGTGGGTGTACCTACACCACATGGACTGCACCTTCTCAAGGGCAACTAGGGGTGGGCAAGAAATGCTGACCCAGCCAGCGAAGCCCACATCCCGTGAACGAATTTTTAAAAATTCTACCCACCGCTCCACCCCACTCAAGAGCACATAGCCTGTGCACTCTCCATTGATGACGTTTCCCACCCCAACTCACATCTCAGCCACCAGTTTAAAGAGGAAAAAATGGTCTCTTCTCAACCTCACATCCAGCTTTCAACCAACACTGGGCGGCTTCACACGAGGAAGAAAAGGGTTGAAAGGAAGGTCTCCTATCTCGGCCTACACCACACCAGACTAAGTCACTGATTTGGAAAAACTCAGCAGGTCTGGCAGCATCGGCGGAGAAGAAAAGAGTTGACGTTTCGAGTCCTCATGACCCTTCAGCAGAAGGGCTTTTCCAGGTAATTCTGTTTTTGTTTTGGATTTCCAGCATCCGCAGTAGTTCTTTGTTTTTAAGTCACTGATTTTCCTGTCCTCAAGTCTGATTTAAGGAAGTTCCAACTCCCCTTACTTTATTTAATTGTTAAAAGCAGTGACTGGGCTAAATGTATGAATGAAGAAGCAATCACCAAAAAAAACTTACTGAGACAAATCCCTGGATGCCAGTTACATGCAGAGTAACTCGCCCAGCCACATTGTAAGCAATGTTCAACAGTGAGAATCAGTGCATGTAGCCTTTGTATTTGAAACTACTCCAACCATCTCAAGACACAGCAGAGCAGGAGAAACTACAGACAGGAAAAGCCGATTCCTGGGGACCACTACCGGGGCAAATCTACTTTGAATCACCTGAAATTTACTTACAAATCCCGAGTGGAGAACCTCTGATCTGCAGGATGCAGCAGCAACTCACCAAGGCTTCTTTGGTAGCACCTTCCAAACCCATGACCACCACCATCTCGGAGGGCACGGTAGGGACAGAGCAGAGCAAATCGGAAACTCCACCCTATCCAAGTTCCCCTCCAAGTCACACATGATTTCTACTTGGAAATATATTGCCTGCATCTCTGCCTCAAAATACTCAAACTCTCTACCTAACTGCATCGAGGGAGTTCCTTCATCGCATGGACTGCAGCATTTCAAGGTGTTCCATCCATCGCCTTCTGAAGGTGAACCAAAGATTGACAAGAAATGTAGCCCTTCCCAATATTGAGAATGAATTATCTAAAGACCCTGAACAAATTTACCATCTAATACACAAGGCGACTGCAGAACCTAGATACATTTTTGAGATTATTTTTATGTTACGTGGTGAGAAATGTTAAGTCACACTAGCCATATTTCTATTTTTAACAATCAAAATTTGTGACAGATAAAGATGAAGTCAGTCTGTGGTAAGCCAACAGAAATCAGAAGTTGAAAAGAAATTCACAACGTGTATCCTTAAATAAATGTCTATTCCAGTATAGGCATGATGGGCTGAATGGCTCCAAATCAGGTGCGCTGGCTCAATTGTTCCCACTCTTGTCTCTAAGTCAGAAGATCATGCATCCATGTCCCACTACAGGACTTCAGCACAAAAATCAAAGTTGATTATCCAGTGTAGCACTCAAGGTGTGCTGCACAGTTGGAGGTGCTGTCTTTTGGATGAGGCATTAAAACTGAGGCCACAGCTGCCCTCTCAGGTGGATGTAATAACCCCCAACACTATTTTGAAAAAAAGTACAGGGGAGTTATCCCCAGTGACATGGCCAACATTTCCCCTTCATCAACATCACCAAAGCAGGTTACCGGGTCATTAACACATTGCTGTTTGTGGGATCTTGCTGGACACGAATTGGCTGCCACATTTCCTACAGTACAACAGTGACTACACTTCAAAAGTACATCAATGGCTGTAAAGTGCTTTGAGATGTTCAGTGGTCACAAAAGGTTCTATATAAATGCAAGTCTCTTTCCAGGAATCTGATGCTAGTTTATCCTCAGCTGTACTCTTAAAGGTGCATAATTTTCTTTTGATAACCTATTTGCTGGAATAATGAATACATTTATAAATACAATCGAGTCTCACAGCTTTACTCATTGCTAGTTGTGGCTTTTCTCTTTCGGCTGCCTTTTTCTTTGAAGCATTTTATTTTGACATTGCTACATTTTTCCCAGTAGATCCCTCATCGTTCTCCCCATAATTTGCAAAGAAACCTTAAGACTGGGAGAAGGTAACAAACATATTTGATATTTCAAATGCCAGGAGGGGACAGTTTAATCTTGTAAGAGTACTGGTTTTAAGCTATTGAAGTGAACTGGTGTTTTCTATATTCTCACTCAAAGCAAATGTTAATTTATGGAGTTCCATCTTCCAACTATCATGGAGACTACTTCATTGAAGAATTTATTAGTCAATCTGAATCATGCTTTCACTGAGGTTTGTTGCTATGTTCTGTGCCTCCTGTGTGCTAGGCTACCAATGTAATGACACTTTCTAAATCAGTGAGCCTAGAATTCTGTATTGTGCGGCAGCTTAGTTTGATACTAGCTTCTCATGAAGGGATAAGACATTTTGTATTTGTAGTTGAAAGTAAAAGCAAGTTCACCCTATCTTGATTGATATCTTTGATGGAGCAAGGGAGATCTCCTTGGCATTAGGCTGTATTTCAAAGAACTCATATTTTGTATTTGCTTCCAACTCTTAGTTTCATAGCTTATAGACAAGTCATGATAATGTCACTTGATAAGAATCTCAATAGCTGGATTTGAATGCTAGTCCTCAAACAGTAAACTTTACCTAGTAGAGTCAAAAAATATCAATGAAGCTTGTCTTCAAAGGAGTTCATTGGATTTCTGCACGCTACCAAACTGGCAACACTGCAATAACATAAAACAACAACAGCTCTCTCCAGAGAGCCCTGACAGGGCCAAATATCACATTAGGGGTACAACCAGTGTGTGATATAGATATGGATCTGTAACTTATTGAGAAAATAACCAGTGCACTTGTACAAGTGGTAAGAGACATATTATCTATCACTCAGCAGCTACTTAGAATTCGATGGAGACTTTGTGGGTTAACACTATTGCCCTCCCCAAGCCCCAAAAGAACACAGACTAATTCTTCGGCAAGTCGATGATTCTGTTTTGTTCTGCTTCAAGGATGTTTTGGTGTACAAGAAACAATTATGTTACATTCCCCTTGAAAAAAAAAATACGCTCTGTGCTGTTATGAACCTTCCCAAGCTTATTTAACCTCCCAAGGAACCCAAAAATATGTACAGTTTCAAGGAAAAAAAATTCAAACTCTAAAGGTGTAAACCTGCCATTATAATCGCAGACTGCATTCCATGGAAGTACTCCTGGGCCCCCAACAGGATTGGAATTGCAGTGTTCTATAACTTCAATTCCTTTCACAGTCAGAGGTTTCTCCGATTTCCTTCTATTACTTATCACACATTAATTACTTTTGATGGGAATCCACCTCATATATATCCACTAGTGTGGTGGGCTGTAAGGAGATCATGCTTTCGCCTTGCTCCAGGCTCACAAATTTGGACCCCCCGCCCTATTTTCCACCCAGCAGTTTAATTTTAAAATCCCAAAACCTAGATTGACCATTATTCATACATTTCAGCATTTTAAATGCATACGTTGTTTCCTCTTCCAATTGGTCACTGTTGCCGCTGACAAGGTGTTTGTCAATTTATTATTGCAGCGCCAAAAGAATTTTCAAAGCATTTTGCTAATTTGGTGAACAGCTGCTTGAGTCACACACGGCAGTTTTTTAAGGAATTGGCCTTTCGCTCACAAAATTGGTCACATTCTAATGAGGAACTTTAGGAAATTATTAGGATTGGGAATTGTATCAAGGATTACAGGTAGGGAACACGACACCTATTTTTACAAAACAGCACAAGTTGGTAAATCTGACATCAATTGATGGTAAAATATTACATAAGATTATTTAGGCTTTACATCACAGAAACAAGTCATGTGGTCCAACCAGTCCATGCTGGTGTTTATGCTGCAATAGAGGCTCCTCCCATCTTTTCTCATCTAAATCTACCATTCTTCTCCCTCAAATGCTCGTCTAGCTTCCTCTTAAATGCATCAATACTATCCAACGGCCCCCTATAGTAGCGAGTTCCATATTCTTACCACTCATTGGATAAAGGAGTTTTGTCTGAATTCCTTACTGGATTTCTTTGTGACTATCTTATATTGACAGCCTCTAGTAATGCTCTTCCCTACAAGAGGAAACATTCTCTCCCTATTCACCCCAACAAAACATGTCATAATTTTAAAGACACAGCTTTGAAGGTCACCCCTCAGCCTTTTTTCAAGAGGAGACCCAACCTGTCAATCCTTTCCCGATATGTATATCCACACATTTCTGGTATCATCCTTGTAACTCTTCTCTGCATCCTCTCCAGTGCCTCTACATTGGTCTTATAATACGGTGACCATAATTACATGCGATACTCCAAGTGTAGTCAAACCAAGGTTCAATGCAGGTTTAGCATAACTTCCCTACTTTTCAATTCTATCTCTCTAGAAATAAAGCCGAGTGCTTGGTTTGCCTTTTTTTTATGGCCTTGCTAACCTGTGGCACAACTTCTAGTGACTGGTGCATTGTGCTCTGAGGTCCCTTTGTTCCTGGACCCCACCTAGATATGTACCTTCCAAGTAATAAGTGATCTCCCTATTTTTCCTACTAAAACGTACTACCTCACATTTATGTGTTAAACTTCATTTGCCAATTACTTGCCCACTCTGTGAGTTGATTAATGCCCTCCTCTAGAACTAGATTAAAAATAAGGGGGTTCCCATTTAAAACAGACATGGGGATAATTTTTTTCTCTCCAAGGTTTGTGAATCTTTGGAACTCTCTAACTCAAAAGGCGGTAGAAGCAGAGTCTTTAAATATTTTTAAGGCAGAGGCAGATAGATTCTTGATAAGCAAGTGGGTGAAAGGTTATCAAAGGTAAACGGAAATGTGGGGTTGAGGTTATAATCAGATCAGCCATGATCTTAATGAATGGCAGAGCAGGCTCGAGGGGCTGAGTGGCCTTCTCCTGTTCCTAATTCATATGTAATTTATTGCCACCCTCCTCAGTATTGGCCATTGGCCCTAATTTAGTGTCACCCACAAATATAGAAATTGTACTTTTGATTCCAAAGTCTAAATCGTTACTGTAAATTGTGAACAGTAGTGATCCCAGCGCTGATCTATGTGGAACACCACTTGCCACCTTCTGTCACTCTAAATAACTACACTTTAGTCACACTCTCTGCTTTCTGTCTTGAAGCCAACTCGCAATCTGTTCTGCAGCTTCAGCCCTGACTTTACATTCTCTGATAAGAACGTAAGAACTAGGAGCAGGAGTAGGCCATTCAGCCCCTCGAGCCTGCCCCGCCATTCAATACGATCATGGCTGATCTCATTTCGGCCTCAACTCCAATTTCCTGCCCTCTCCCCATAACCTGTCAACCCATTACTAATTAAAAACCTGTCTATCCTCTCCTTAAATTTATACAGCATCCTGGCATCCACTGCACTCTGAGGTAGTGAATTCCACAGATTCACGACCCTCATCTTCCGACTAGGCACTTTACAGCCTTCGGGACTTAACATTGAGTTCAACAACTTCAGATCATAAACTCTCTCCTCCAACCCCACCCCCTTTCCGATCCCCCTTTTTCCAATAATTTATATTTTTTAATATATATTTTTATATTTTTTTCTTTTCCCACCTATTTCTATTACTTTTACATGTATTTCCATTCATTGTTTTATCTCCACCTTTTAGCCCATTTCGATCCCTTCCCCCTACCCAACCCCCACTAGGGCTATCTGTCACTTGCTTGTCCTGCTTTCTACCCTTAATGTCACCTTTAGTACATTCCGTAGCTAATATCACCACCGTCAACACCTCTTTGTCCTTCTGTCTATGACATCTTTGGCAATGTCTTCTTTGCCTCCACCTATCACTGGCCCTCTATCCAGCTCTACCTGTCCCACCCCACCTCAGCCAGCTTATATTTCATCTCATTTCTATTTTTCCTTAGTTCTGTTGAAGAGTCATACGGACTCGAAATGTTAACTGTGTTCCTCTCCGCAGATGCTGTCAGACCTGCTGAGTTTTTCCAGGTATTTTTGTTTTTGTTTCAGATTTCCAGCATCCGCAGTATTTTGCTTAATTAATCCCATCTCATTACACGAAACCAAAATCCAGAATAGCCTGCTCCCTGGTTGGTTCCACAACATATTGCTCCAAGAAACAATTTGTAATACACTCTGTGAACTCTCCCTCGAGGCTACCCTTGCCAATTTGATTAGTCTAGTCTATATGCATATTAAAATCACCCATGATTATTGCCATGCCTTTCTTACATGCTCCCAGTATTTCCTGGTTTATACCGTGCCCTACTGCTAAACTACTGTTTGGGGACCTATAGATTACTCCCACCAGGGACTTCTTTCCCTTGCTATTTCTTATATCTACCCAGACTGACTCCACGTCTTGTTCTCCAGTACCTATATCATTCCTCACTATAGCACTGATCTCTTCCTTCACTAACAAAGCTACACCACCTCCTTTTCTTTCCTGCCTATCCTTCCGAAACACTGAGTACCCTTCGATATTCAACTCCCAAACCTGTTCTCCCTGTAACCACGTCTCAGTGAACGCCACCAAATCATACCTATTTATCTCTATTTGCGCTGTTAACTCATTAGTTTTATTCCGAATGCTACGTGCACTCAGATAAAAAGCCTTTAAGTTTGCCCTTTTGTCAACTTTCCCTGCTCTTATATGATTCTTTGGTGCAATATGGCGTTCACACACACTGTCTCTTCCTTTCACTTTTTGGTAGCAATCAGCCTCGTCACTAACCTGCACTCTTACCCTCTCCTTAATCTTTGATTTTTTATATTTCCATGCAACAGAACCCCCTCCCCCCGAACTATTTAGTTTAAAACCCCATCTACAACCCTAGTTACGCAATTTGCCAGGGCACTGGTCCCAGCATGATTCGAGTGGAGCCCATCCGAAAGGAATAGCTCCCTCTTTCTCCAGTACTGGTGCCAATGTCCCATGAATTCGAACCCATTTCTCCCACACCAATCTTTGAGCCACGCATTTACCTCTTTAATCTTATTGACCCTGTGCTAATTAGCTCGTGGCTCAGGTAGTAATCCGGAGATTATTACCTTTTTGGTTCTGCTTTTTAATTTAGCCCCTACCTGCTCGTATTCCCTCAGCAGAACCTCTTTCCTTGTTCTACCTATATCGTTGGTACCTGCATGGACCACAACAACTGGATCTTTCCCCTCCAACTCCTCAGTCTATTATGGGGTGCCTTATTGAAGGATTTTTGGAAATCCAGATAAATTACTACATTACCATTGCTGCTCTGTTACTTCCTTAAAAAATTTCAATAAGATTGGTCTATCAAGAGTTTCCCTTTTGAAATCCATGATAGTTATTCATTATTATATTTCCCATTTCCAGGAGTTCTTCTATTCTCTTCTTCAATAAGGATTCCTTTATTTTTCATGTTAAGCTAACCAGTTTATAATTACAGGGGCATGTTCTGTCCCCCTTCTTAAATATAAGGATTACATTAGTATCTGCCAGTCCTCTGACACTGCACCTTTTAATGAGGTATTAAATATGAGTAGTAATGCCTCTACTATCATTTCCCTAGATACTTTTAAGATACAAAGAGTGGAATTTTACAGCCCTGTCATGGCAGGGTTGGGGCTGGAAAATGCAGCGAGCCACTCGAAACTCCATCGACTTCACTGGGGCCATAAAATCCCGCCAGCAAGAGGGGTCATAAAATTCTACCATCGATACAATCCATCTGGACCAGGTTCTTTGTCCTCTTTTGAGTTTGATTAGTTTATTCAATATATTCCCCTTTTTATCTTAAGTGAACTTAGTTCACTATTCACCTCACCGTCCAATACCATGACTATTTGTTTTATCACCCTAATAAATACCAAAGCGAAATTATTTAATATTTTTGTCACTCCTCTATCGTTCTCTGTGGTAATTTTCTGCATATCCCTTAATGATCCTGGTCCCATCAGAACTTTCCTTTTTTTTTATTGATATGCCTGTGAAATATTTGTTTCATGTTCCTCGATAATTTCATAGTTCCTCTTTCTCAAGTGGTTTCTGACTTCACTCCTAATCTCTTTGTATTCTTGCTCATCATGCTCTGCTATGTATCTCTTTCCTAACCCTCAATCGTTCTCTTTTGTCTATTCATCCATGGAGTCCAACTCATGTTTAGTTTGCTCTTTCCTTCCTAGCTGCACTTTGTTGAACATCAGTGGTTCTACGTCATTGTTTAGAGACCAGGCTGAAGAACAGCATCATGAAGCCTCAAGATAGATGAAGTCATCAGGGGAAAATCAGTATGTCTTTATGGGCAGGAGAAGATATTATACTTGACAAATTTGTTATGAGAATGTTAGCTTTAAAGTCACATCTATTCCCTTGTCATGAAGAGATATTAATATCTATAATGTTATTGGAAATTATTTTTTAAAGTAGAGTTAGTGGGGTCTGTGTATACGGGCAACATATTCCGGTTGGAGAGTGGGGGCGGAGCCCGCTCGCTGACGCGTTAAAATGATGCAGGGGGACATCAGGTGTGTGTCCCGATGTCACCCCTCGTCATTTAGACTTCCAGTTCGCAGGTGCGTAGCAGAATTGGCTGCACATCCGCCAAACTGTCAACGGCCTATTAAGGCCATTAAAAAAAGTAATTGACCTGATTGATGGACCTGCCCATCCAATCTTAGGGTTGGCAGGCAGGCCGGGAGCCCTAGCGGGCCTCAGGAAAAGCATGAAACCTCATCTACGGGCAGGATAAATATTTAAATTTTTATTAAAGGTTTCAGTAAAAGTTATGAACATGTCCCAACTCCCATGTGACAGTGTCACACGAGGGGACATGGCAAGGAAATTTTTAAAATACCTTTATTTAAAGTTTCAAATTGGAGAGTCTCCCTGAGGCAGCACTTTGCGTGCATATGCGAAAGAGTGCACACCCGGCTGAGGGAATCCAACCCCCTCCCGCCCACACAGGGAGCACATAGTGCTTCCTGGCAGACGTCACGCTGGGCGGGCCTTAATTGGCCCATCCACGCAAAATGGCGGCGCCCCCGATCGGAAGGCCACCCACCCGCAGCCACTCCCGCACTTCCCCCCTGATTAGATGGGGGGGGGAATGTTGCCCTATGTGTGTCTTAATTGGATTGAAGCCAGCTAGTCTGGGGGCTTTGATGTATATGTTTTGAGATGTTAACCAGATAAACGAAAGGAAGGTAAAGGGGTAAAGTGTAAATTTTCAATTGTTGAAAACCATTCAAGACTACGGGTGAAATCTTTCCCCTAGACAACAAGCAATGTGTTATTTTTCAGCCTATTAATACAATTGGTGAAATGAAAGGATTTCATTGTTAGAAAAGGTAAAATTAAAAGCCTAATGATACAATGAAATATTTACATTCAAAGAGAAAGATATGTATAAAGGAGAAAGGAGATTGTGTGTAATGCAGAGGCATTTTAAGATCCAAAATATGTGAGAAACCTCCAGCCTGTTAAGCCTTAAGTCTGTCTGCAAGGACCCAGAACTGAAAGAAACTCATTTTGAATGCGACTGTCCAAGGTGTGCTCTGCCAAGTGTCTCTTTAAATCTATAAGATTTACTGTTGCCGGGGTGTAATTGAGAGTCAGATTAATTAGGGGATTTTTGTAGTTATTATAGTAGTAATTTTGTAGGTGTATATATGTGTTTACAATCTTTCTCGTATTAATATTGTTTTATAAAAGCCTTTGAGACCTAGTGATCTTATTACTACTGAATTCAAAGCCTGCATCTCGAAACATACAAATTGCAAAAATGGGTTATGACAGTTGTTTCAAGTTTCCCTCTGGGATCTGAACAGCCCAGCCTTTACCATCGGCTGTGTCATAATAATTGGGGGCCCTTTGCGGGATATATTTGTAATTCCCCGGTTTTTTTGGCATGGTGAATCGTAAGGCTACGAGTACGAGAAGCACTTTGAATTCAGGAGTGAGGTATTTTTGAAGTGGTGAGATTGCAAAAAACGGCTGTATCCCTGGCTAAATCTTTTTTGGAAGTAGAAGATATAACTCTGATTGGGTTACAAAAAGTATCCGAGAATAAGTTAACAGAGTTGGCGGATAAATTACAATTGGGATTACTAGTGGGGGGTAGGAAATCTGGCATAATTGACGTGATAGCACAGCATTTGAAATTGGAAGGAATACCTGAGAGATAGAGTCCTCCAAGGGGGCGGGCGGGCGGGGTTCGTTGGAATGGGCTCAAATTCAGTTGAAAATGAAAACGATTGAATTGGAAGAAAGGGAAAGAGACAGGGCATTCGAAAGGGAACAGGCAGAAAATCAGGAGAAAGAAAACAGGAAAGGGAGTTAGAAATTGTGAAGATAGAGAATGAGGAAAGAGAAAAAGAGAGAGAATTCCAATTGAAGATGTTGGCAGTTAAAAAAAGACACCAGGAGGTGAGAAACGGCTTATCTCCAGAGTAGAACTCAGCGAGGCGATGTTTAAATTTGTACAAGCTTTTCCAAACTTTGAGGAAAGGGATGTTGAAGCATTCTTTATTTCATTTGTGGAGATAGCCAAACAGATGAAATGGCCACAGGAAAACTGGACATTATTGTTACAATCCAGGTTGGTGGATAGAGCGCATGAGGTATATGCTTCACTATCAGTAGATATGTCGGTGAATTAGGATGTGGCAAAAAAGGCTATTTTGAGCACATATGAGCTGGTTCCTGAAGCATATAGGCAGAAATTTAGGAATATGAGAAAACAGCCTGGGTAAACTTATATTGAGTTTGAAAGGGTAAAACAAGGTAATTTTGACCGGTGGATATGGGCATTAAAAATAGAGACAACATATGTAGCTCTTAGAGAAGTTATTCTTTTGGAAGAATTTCAAGATTTAATTCCTTTGGTGGTGAGAACTCATGTGGAGGAATAGAGGGTTGATTCTGTAAGGCAAGCAGCAGAGGTAGCTGATGATTATGAGTTACTGCATAGAGCTAAACCTTTTTTTGCCACCCCTTTAAATCCAAAAAGGATAGAAAGTGGGAAGGTGAAAAGAAGGTAGGTAGCCAGGGAAGAGGAGTAGCTGGAAATTCCCAGGAAGTTTTTTTTCCAGGATAAAAAGGTGCTGAGGGTAGAAGTGGCATTCGAAAGTTGATGTATTTTCATTGCAATAAAATGGGGCACACAAAGTCAGTGTGTTGGAAATTGCAGGGAGAATCTTCTGGAATTATTTGGGTGCAGAAAAGTTCTGGAAGTAAAAGTACTGTGGGTTCTGAGGAGCAGGTTGCAGAAATGTTTAAATATGTTGTGTGAAGGGAAAGTCTTTCCATGTGCACAGGGTGGAGTAAGTAAAGATGTTAAAACTTTAAGAGACACGGGGCTAGTCAATCCTCTTAATGTTGTGGGATAGTGATACTTGTTGTTTAGAGGGAGTATTGCAGGAACAGGTGATAACAAGTGGGGTTCATGGAGATGCTAAACCTATTCCATCGTGGAAGGTAAGCTTAAAGCCTAAGTTGGAAAACTGGCAAAGTGACTGTTGGTGTGGTGGAAAAATTGCCCATTGCAGGGGTTCAATTTATTCTGGGTAATTATATAGCTGAATCACAAATGTAGGTGATACATATGGTAGTTGAGCAGCCTTTAGAAGTGTTTCAACAGAGGTGTTACAGAAGGAGCATCCTGGAATGTGAGATAACGAGATCACAGGCACACGTGTTGAAGCAAGAAAAACGAGGAGGACAGACAATGCAAAGGCAGAAGGTATTGAAATCCAATTAGCAGGCACAGTGTTTGATAACATTGTTCAGAGACAGGAGAGGACACTTCAGCTGAAGTGTTTAACTCAAGGCAGTTAATTGAGTTGCAGCAAGAGGATTTGCAATTAAAACAGTTATATCAGAAAGCTGACTCAAAAACAGAAGTAAAATGTACACCAGAATGTTTTTACCTTAAGGGTGACATTTTAATGAGAAAATGGAGGCCAGATCATGTCTCATCAAATGAAAGCTGGAGGGAGGTACATCAGAATGTTATCCCATTAGGGTATAGAAATGAGATTCTGAAGATTGCTCAAGAAATTCCAATGCATTTAGGAATTAGAAAAACACAGTCAAAAGCACAGAAATATTTTTATTGGCCAAGATTGCATAGGGATGTAGTCAAATACTGTAGAACATCTTGCACGTCAGGTGATAGGGAATCCACATCAGTGATTAAGTCAGCACCTTTCATCCCAATACCATCATTTGAAGAGCCTTTTACTAGGGTCGTGATTGATTGTGTAGGACCCCTCCCTAAGACTAAAAGTGGAAATCAGTACTTACTGATAATAATGGACGTGTCTACCAGGTTTCCTGAAGCAATACTTTTAAGAAATATTACAACTAAAAAGATTGTGGAAGAGTTAACTAATTTTGTTTTTTTTTACAAGATATGGTTTATTGAAAGAAATATAATCAGTCCAGGGTTCAAATTTTATGTCACAGCTGTTTAAGGAAGTAATGAACAGTCAACAGCTTATCATCCTTAGTCACAAGGGGCTTTGGAAAGATGGCATCAAACTTTAAAAACCATGATGAAAGCATACTGTCAGCAATATCCACAGGATTGGGCTATAGGAATTCCATTGTTGTTATTTGTTATTAGAGATTCTCCTAATTCATCGACTGGTTTTAGCCCTTTTGAGCTAGTTTATGGTCATGAGGTAAGGGGGCCACTGAAATTGATGGGTCAAAATCCAGAAACCACTCTCCTGGATTATGTATCAAACTTCAGAGAAAGATTAGATAGAGTACGAGAGTTGGCAAGGGAACATTTAAAGATATCACAGCAAGTGATGAAAGTGAAGGCAGATAGGAAAGCCAAAGCTTGCAGTTTTATTGCTGAAGAGAAAGTGCTAGTTCTGTTACCAGTACTGAGTGATGTATTAAAGGCAAGATTTAGTGGGCCTTACAGGATTTTAAAAAAAATCGAGTGAAATAAATTATTTAATAAATACTCCAGATAGAAGAAAGAAACAGAGGGTGTGTCATGTAAATATGCTTAAAAAGTACTTTGACAGGAAAGAGGAGCAAAATGAGGTATTAATGGTGGTAGATGATGAGAAAGAGGTAGAAATGCAGGACTCTGAAATTGATTTCCCTCTAATCAAATTGGATAATGAGGGGGTACTTGAAAATTTAAATGAAATATTGTTACCTTCCAGATAAGTGTCAAAGTGATTTGGAAAAGCTATTGCAGTCACACAAACATATTTGAGGGAATAAGTTGGGGAGGATGAATTTAGCTACACGTGATGTCTCTGTAGAAGTTTCATCTTTGATAAGGCAACATCCTTATAGATTAAATCTGGCAAAGTTATCACAAGTACAGAAAGAAATCGATTTCATACTTCAAAATGATATCGTCGAGTCTAGTTGCAGTAACTGGAATCACTTGTACTGATACCGAAACCGGATGGAACACAAAGACTGTGTGTGCACTATCGAAAGGTGAATATGGTGACAAAAGCGGATTCATATCCTATACCACGGTTGGAGGATTGTATTGAGAAAGTGGGACAATCAAAATTTATCACAAAGATTGACTTGCTAAAAGGGCATTGGCAAGTACCGTTATCGGAGAGAGCAAAGGAGATATCAGCTTTTGTGATGCCAGATGGACTATATCAGTTTAAAGTCATGTCATTTGGTATGAAGAATGCACCTGCGACATTTCAAAGACTGATAAACAAGTGAATTTGCAAAAGCGCAAGTTACGTATCTAGGTCATACCATTGGACATGATAAGGTGGCTCTAAGAGATATAAAAGTCAAGGCTATTGTGGATTTCCCAGTGCCTATAACAAATTGAGAATTTTTGAGATTTCTGGGCATGAGTGGGTTTTACTGGAAATTGGTACCAAGCTTTAGCCGTGTGGTCACTCCACAGACTGAACTGTTAAAGAACAAGAAGTTTCAATGGACACAGGAGTGTCAGAAATCATCTGATAGTTTGAAAACTGTATTAACTGCAACACCAGTGTTGGCAGTACCCAATTACACCAAGCAATTTAAGTTGGCCGTTGACGCAAGCAATATAGGCATCAGGGCGGTACTGTTACAAGATGGCGGCACTGGAATTGAAAATCTGATAGGGTATTTTTCACGGAGGTTGAATGCACAACAGAGAAGATATTCAACGATTGAAAAGGAGACGTTAGGTTTGGTGTTAGCATTGCAGCATTTTGAAATCTGTGTGGCAAACAATTCATCAGAAACAATTGGTTATACAGATCACAATCCTTTAAAGTTTCTGGGCAAATCTCAAGACAGAAGTGCAAGGCTATTCAGATGGAGTTTATTACAGCAACCGTTTAATCTACAGGTTATACACGTGGCTGGTAGAGAGAATCTGATTGCAGATGCGCTATCAAGAGTTAAGCTTAAATGGAAAATTGGACATTTTAAAACCTGGACACTGAATTGGAATGATTTCTGCTCATACCATGGATTTGTATAGTTATGTTAATGCATGCATCTGGTAAAGGAATAGCGTAAGTATATAGTTAAGTATAGGAGATAGTGTAAGATGGGTTAATAAAAAAAGAGCTGTCTTTTAGAATTATGACAGTTCATTTTTTGATAGGGAGGACGTCATGAAGAGATATTGTCTATAATGCTATTGGAAATGATTTTCTAAAATAGAGCTTTAGTGGGATCTGTGTCCATGTGTGTGTCTGTTTCTGTCTTAATTGGATTAAAGCCAGCTAGTCTGGGTGCTTTGATGTATAGTGGCTTTGAAATGTTAATTACATAAACGTAAGGAAGGTAAAATGTAAATTTGCATTTGTTAAAAGAAACCATTCAAGATTGCGGGTGAAATCTTACACCTAGCTAGAAGGTGCCAAGCAATGTGTTGTTTTTCAGCCTATTAATAAAATTGGTGAAATCAAAGGATGTTATTTTTAGAAGAGGTAAAATTAAAAGCCTAATGATATAATGAAAAATTTACATTCAAAGAGAAAGATATGTATAAAGGAGAAAGGAGATTATGTGTAATGCAGAGGCATTTTAAGATCCAAAATGTGTGAGAAGCCTCCAGCCTGTTAAGCCTCAAGTCTGTCTGCAAGGACCCAGAACTGAAAGAAACTTATTTTGAATGCGACTGTCCAAGGTGTGCTCTGCCAAGTGTCTCTTTAAATCTATAAGATTTACTTTTGCCTTAACGGAGGTGTAATTGAGAGTCAGATTAATTAGGGGATTTTTGTAGTTATAGTAGTAATTTTGTAGACGTATGTATGGGTTACAATCTTTTTTGTATCAATAAAAGTTTAATTTAGTTTTATAAAAAACCTCTCAAGACTCGGTGGTCTTATTGCTACTGAGTTCAAAGCCTGCATCTCGAAACATACAAATTACAAAAATGGGTTAAGATAGTTGTTTCACGTTTCGCTCTGAGATTTGAACAACTCAGCCTTTACCATCGGCTGTGTCATAATATCCCTGAAAAGCAGTGTGCATGGGTGATTTGATTTCCTTTTGGGACTTGCTGCTGCTGATGAGAGATTATAGCAAACGCTCACTGCACATGGAGTCACATAATATTTGACAATACTTAGAGATTAACAAATATTGTGGTTACTGGTACCAGCATGGCTCAGTTGGTAGCATTCAGAAGATTATGGCTGCATGGCCAAATCTAGGATAATGGAAAACTACGTTGCCTGAGATGTAATTCTTCAGATGAGACGTTAAGCTCAGACTTTAAAGTGATTCCGTGTGTGTGGAGCACTTTGGGACATTCTGCGATGTAATAAAGGTAAGTTTTTCTTATTTTTTTCTAATCCAATCAAATAGTAAATCCAGCGAATTATCAGGAATTATATACATTACTTGGATTCAGAACCTACAAGAATATTTGAGGGCAAAAATAATTGACAACTTAAATAATTATGTGGCATGTCTAAAGGATAAGTTTACTCTCCCACCATGACATATACATTTAAACTGGTGCAACAAGTTATCATAATTAATGATTGACTTACAGACGTGATGCACATATTAAATAATTTAATCCCCCAAATAAACAGACTCTAAGTAATGTTGCGTGTTTAACACTAATCTCAGAATATGTTGGCATATCGCTAACACAATAATAAAATCAGACGTGTACCACAATAAAAAGACCTGGGTCACCAAATATTCACTGTTACCAAGCACGGCAGGTGGTAGAGGAAACAAAAAGATACAAAACAGGTCATTAGTTATATTTCATTGGTTCAAACAAAGCTGCATGTACATGCACGTGTGGGTTTTCATACTAATCTGATAGGATTTGCTTTGAACTAATCGGCACATTGATATTTGGTTTGCATCATAATTGTCAGTTTTCAATGGACTACCAATTTGCTCACATTTAATTGGCAGAGTGACCTTATGTGTGCAGTGTAATGTCTAATAAATGGTGACTGTACAGAAAAGAAACATTTTCATTGTATAAACATTGCAAGTTGCTGCGCCAAGCAAACACCCACTCAACTGTTAAGACAGCAGCAATGTCATATTTAATGCAAACCTGACCATTGACTTTCTAATTTAGGAACGATATTGACTGATCTTTTAACCCAGCTGGGCTTGCACAGACGATAGCAGAACGAAGGATTTTGTAGCAATGAGACTTAGCTATTATTTGTACAAGCAGGGCATATCTCCTGGTAAATTTAAATAACACACAACTTTTTGTGGATGTTAAAGAAATCTTGGAGACTAACTTTATTTGTAAAAATTGAACCGGTCTCCAGTATACACATTTCACTTATTTCAATGTACAGACACCTGTTGGAGCTTTTAATGTACATCCACATCAAGGAAGTAAAAAAAAAGGGGCAGATTCTTCAGGAAGTGTCCATTGTGTGTACAACTTCCTCCACAATTTCGAGTTCCAGTGGAGCAACCGCTTCCGTTAGGAATCCCGTTATTCCCCTCCTGTACTTGTAGTTGCCTTGTCTGGTGAGACAAAAATGATGTAATATAGTGACTATCTACAGCAGAGAAACAAAAATTTTCCTGATGGGACCTTTCCTCTACAACTCATCCTCTTGTAGGCATGACAGTACTTCTTGTGATTTTTTTTTTAGAAAAGCAAAGATAAAGTATATAGCTACTATCAACAAACTATCTTAAACAGATGTACACATAACTAGTTTCAGTTGCTTCACACTCTTGCAGTTAAATATTTTCTCCCATGTACAAAATTCTTTGCTGAAAACAATACCATGGTTTTGTGGAGTCTTCAGAAAAGAAATCTGCTATCCTATTGGAGGAAACTAGAAATTGGGGACGGAGTTTAAGAATAAAGAGGTCTCCCTTTTAATTAAGAGATGAGGTGAAATTTCTTTCTCTCAGGGGGTCATTAAAGTGTGGTATTCTCTTCCCCCGAAGGTAATGGAGGTTGGGTCTTTAAATTTATTCAAGGCTGAGTTAGATAGATTTTTGTTAGGCAAGGGATTCAAGGGCTATGGGGAGCAGAGAGAAAAGTGGAGCAAAGGCCACAACCAGATCAGTCATGATCTTATTGAATGGTGAAGCATGTTCGACAAGCCAAATAACCTACTCCTGCTCCTAAGTCCTATGTTCCTATGCTGGTAAATATTGTCAGAAGAAATAACAGCAGCCACACAACATCTGCACTGCTAAACAGATGTTATACATTTACATTAAAATTCATATTATAAAATATCCAATTCAATCAACAAGTGGGAGCGTGTGTTTTAAATATTTATAATTCAGTAAGCTTCGAAGAATGCCAAACCAAACAATCCATTGTATTTCTGGGAATATATTACCTGTTGAAATATATTCAGACCAGGAATTTTTAGCAAATTCAAAATTGGAGAGAGAGGTATCCTTACTCTCAATAAACTGGATAAGAAGTAGAGTTATACAGACTAATGCATCTTCTGTGATGTTGCTCAGTGAGTCAAGGGATGTATAACCAGTAGGGTGTAACTTTATTCATTTTTTGGGAAGGGGTGCAAGTTACAGATATGAAGTAGGCTGTTTTTTGTGAGATCCCTGTGAAACCTGAATCAGATTTTTTTGTGCGAAGGATATATTTAAAGTACAACACAGCTATATGGATAAGGTATCCACCTTCAGATGAGGTATTAAACCAAGGACCTGCGTGCCTATTACAGTGTTTCAGGTGAATATTGGATATCCTAGCTTCAAAGACTAAGGAGCTCTGGCATCTGGTTAACATTCCTCCTACAAACACCACCACCCTTGGTAACAAATTGGTCATTGATCTCATTACTGTTTCTACAACCCTTCTGTGACAAAATGGCTGTTGTTGCCTCCATAATAAGAACATGCAAAAGTAATACAGTGCATTAATGAACAAAACTTATGGAGAACATTTGATACATTTGGAACGAAAGAATGAGGAGAAGCAATATAAACTGAACGGTATAAATTTAAAGGGCATGCAGGAACAAAGAGACCTGGCAGTTCACATAAATCATTCTTTGAAGGTGTCAGGACAAGTTGATAAGGCTGTTAAAAAAGCATGCGGGTTCCTTGGTATTTATAAATATAGGTATAACATACAAAAGCAAGGAAATTATGGTAAACCAGTGATATCTAACCAGCTTGTGGCCAGTTCTGGGCACAATATTCTAGGAAGGATGTAATGGTTTTGGAAAGGGCGCATAGAAGATTTACTGTAACAGAGCCAAGGATAAGGGATTTTAGTTATGCGTAGAGATTGCAGTTACTAGGGGCGTTCTCCCTAGAGGCTAAGGGGAGATTTGACAGCAGTATGCAAAATTCAGAGGTTTTGATAAGAGTACATTGGGATGAACTATTTCCACTGGCAGGGTTGGTAACAAGAGGACAGGTTTAAGATAACTGGCAAAAGGACCGGCAGTGGGTTGTAAGGAGGAAGCCTTTTTTTTAATACACAGTGAGTTCTTTTGATTTGGAATGCACCGCCTGAAAGGGTGGTGGAAGCAGATTCAATGGCAATATTCAAAAGCAAAATGGATACATACTTGAAAAGGAAAATTAGCAGGGGAATGGGGCTAATTGGATAGGTCTTTCAAAGAGCTGGCAAAGGCATAATAGACAGTCATATCACAGAGGGAGGCCATTCAATGTGCGGCCAAGAGATCAAACAGTATAGTAATGTTTCTTGGTCTGTGAAGTTTATTTACTGAGAGGAGATTGGATTAGCGGGCTATGTAATAAGCTGTTGTCTTATGCAAAGCTTTCTCCAGGGACAATTCTGGCAGATAAATGGGGAGGGCAGATGCTAGCAGCTCTTTGACATTTCAAGAATGGGTTTTGTAAATTGGATATATGTTATAAATTAAAGAAATTTAATTGAAAATTGAGTAGAGTGAATAAATGTTTAAAGGTAAGATAGCAGGGGTCTTACCTTTATGATACTATTAGCTCCTTCTTTACTCTTTACCACTACCATTATTACTCCCTTTGTTTTGTCCATGACATCTTTGTCAATCTCTCCTTAGCTGTCACCTATCCCTGACCTTCTATGTCTTTCCACCTGTTCCACCCTTCTTAAACAGTATAAAATCCGTCATATTTCTACTTCTCTTTAGCTCTGAAGGGGAGTCATACGGACTCAAAACATTAACTCTGTTTCTCCACAGATGCTGCCAGGCCTGCTGAGTTTTTCCAGCATTTTGTGTTTCTATTTCTGATTTCCAGCATCCAGAGTATTTTGCTTTTAAGTAATGAGCTGGTGTTCTACAACAGCATAATTAGTGACATCAAAATGTTTATGTACCTTTGTTATCGTTTAATTACATTTCTTGCTCTAGTCTAGATACAATTAAATCTCTGGTCAACATCATTAAAGTAAAATACTACGGATGCTGGAAATCTGAAATAAAAACAGGAAATGCTGGGAAAACTCAGCAGATCTGGCAGCATCTGTGGAAAGAGAAACAAAATTAACCATTTGTGTCTGTATGACTTCTTCAGAAGTGATTTAAAAAGTAATTTGTTTTTCCCTGTTCAAAAGCAAGTTGAATAAATATTCAAATGCTCAATTCTGAGATACATCTCTGAAACAATGAAATACTACAATGTGATTCTTCTGAGGACAGGACTAGCTTTGATTGTTGATTTGTTGTCTATCTACTGGCTAGTACTATACTCAAAAATTATTGCCAAATACAAGGCATCCTAAAATTAGAATGTGCTTATTTGGATTCTTTGAACGCAATGTTATTCCAAGTTAGGTGTTGACATTTATTCTCCCTCCTCATCTACCAAAAGCACCAATTTATAGTATGGATATGGTTCTGTGAGCATCACATATCTAGTGGCATCTCACACAAGAGTTCATCATTCAGGTTTCAATTATAAATGCCACATTGTTGTTTAAAAATTTGAATGGATGAGGTGGTGGGGTGGAGGTGTGGGGAGTGGACAAGGTCCAGACAGCATGACCGCTGAGCCTGGTTTTTCCTTAACCTATGTCCACAAATGCAGGGATCAGGCACAGAAATTCTGGTCAATTTTCTCCTCTGCAACCCACTCCAACTATCGTATTCCTGCAGCCATCCTGATTGAGAACAGCTAACTGAGCACAGACTAGGGACTAAATCTGAAAACACGTTCTGACGTAAGGTCACCAACCTGAAATATTTAATGTTTCTCTTTCTACAGATGCTGCCTGGCTTGCTGAGTATTTCCAGCATCTGCAGTATTTCAAATTTGTATAACATCTGAAATCTTCTTGACCTGTGTCTCAGCTCTCTGAGTTATCTTTCAGGCTCTCTCGCTCTCTCTCTTTCTGATGTACAGAAACAACTATAATTTTACATTTAGGTGGTTAACCAGATAATTGCACCAGAAGTAGTGAGGCACATCACTTCTCCATATTTGTGAATCCGGCACTGAGTCATTATATGTTCCATGATCTGTTCTGAATGACCACAATTGTGCACTGGAGAGTTTTAAATTTTCGACTTGTGCATTAAGTATCAAACCTACCATCTTTCAGGCTGAATATCGAAAATGTCTTCCTCCCCTTTCCCTGCTTAAATGAGACACGAAGAGTGTTTTATAAGGAAGTAATATTTGTATTTACCTCCAGGGATCTGACCATTAGATGTTCTGTAAATGATATTTGCACATCTGCAATTTTCCTACTTTCCAAAATTAACTACATTCAATGCAGGCAATTCCATGAGTTTTCATCCTCTTTAGTAAGTTTGCTTCTTATTAAGCCTCTGACAAAGGCATACTTGGACAATTTATGTTGAAAGGCTGCATAGCCCACCCAGTCTTCGGTCAAAGTCTGTCTCCATCACTCCAACCACACTCCCCGTCCGCCCCTCACTCCCACACCGTGTCCCCATAGGGAAAATTCCCAGTTGTCCAAGAAAGATCTGGAACTCACTATACAAGGAAATTACAGATGTAACCCTGTACTTATCACTTAGCTTTGCATCATCACTATACAGTTTTAGATTGTAGAATTTCCAAGAAGTTAACAAAGAAATATAATGCAAAAAGGAAATAAAAAGCTGCTTACCGGACGCCTTTTTTATTAGCAGTATCAAAAGGTCTTAGGTAGTCCAACTTATTCTTCATTATCACACACAAATCAATGTTACTTCCTGACCCAAGATCACTGAAAATACCTGCAGCAATGGCATCTCGTACAAGCTGCTTAGCTTCTTCTTCCTGTTAGGAAAGTTTTATAGAGAAGTTTTAAGGAGTTAAGACAGAAAGTTAAAAATAATTTTGGAAATAGTTAAATATGAAAATATCTATGCATACATATGCGTTAGATTATCACTCTGAAGGATAAACTGACTTTTGTTTTGTTTCAAAGGCTTATTTGCAGACAGTAGTTATTTGTACTTTGCACTGAAGAATCATTTGAGGCACTTTGTAAAATCTAACTGGGGTTTTCCCACTAGCTATTATCCCAAGACTCTCCATTTCATATCCTTAGTGTAACTCTATACATTACCTAACACAATGAAACAGCATTAGCTCCCTCTATTGGGACAACTGCAGAAATGCGTTTACTTGCACAACCAGCTTTCTTGCTGCAATTGTTTTACATTTTAAGCAAATTACTGATATTTTGCCTAATATTTTTCACCAAACATAGCATATGCGAGACTGCATGTGTCTTAAGGAAGCATAATTGTCATCATCACTTTTTTGTATATGAAGTGAATGTGCTAATTGTAGATTTAACTCAGCTTATCATCAGTGCAACAAGCTAAATGTTTTTGCAACGGCATGTCTGGAAGTCAAAGTAGGGAATTTAAAGAAAAAAGGCATAGAAGTATAAATTTAGTTTATTAACTTCTTGTTTTCACAAATTCCTGGATGACACTTTTTGACACAGTTTGGTAGTGTCTGTATAATGTAATTGCAAAATCACTATGTATCGCCTTAGTTTGGCTTTCAACAACTAAAAGTGCAGAAAGTTATGTTA